>NW_027530222.1:1315910-1451482 GCF_008692635.1 Crocuta crocuta | reverse complement strand
TGAACTAATGAACTAAAACAACCCTCCTTCCTTCCTTCCTTCCTTCCTTCCTTCCTTCCTTCCTTCCTATTTCTTCTTTTCAATAGATTTCCTTCTCTTTTCTCCCCTAAAATGTTCTTTTCTCAGCATTTCCAACCTTGAGTTAAATTTTCTCTATTTTTTTTTTTTTTGGCTAAGTTCACACTTGAGGGGTGTGTGTGTATGTGTGCCTGTAACAACATTCTAATATTTATTATATTAACACTCTTGGTGTATTATCAACAATAAATGTAATTCATTTATTTGTAAGGCTGAAGTGACTATTAGCTTACTAGAGCCACCGCCATGAACCAAAGTAAATTAAATGACCAAAAATATCAAGCAGCAGTCATGTGCCAAGCTTTATACGAGATCTTATAGATTAGTTTATAATAAGGTTGATTCTTCCTTATCAGCTATAATGTAGTAGCAAGATAAAATTAAGGAAGGTGTATCAGTAATAAAAAAAAGAAAATGTATTATAGACGGCTATTTTAGGTAGGTTATGTAGGAATGAAGTAGCAGCTAATACATGCTAAATGTATTGTTAAAAAGGAATATAAAAGTCAGGCAGTCATGATGAAAGAGTTAGAGTCGGCAGAGTCTAAGTTTTCTAGATGTCTCAGATTTGCATAGGTAAGGAAAGCATTCTCTTTTTGGAATGAAGAAGGGATCAATGATCATTGAACCCTTTTTATGGTTAAGAATTATAAAAGGGCAGATTTCATGAAATCTGGCCATTTGTAGCAACACGGATGGAACTTGAGGGTGTTATGCTGAGCGAAATAAGTCAGGCAGAGAAGGACAGATACCATATGTCTGCATATATAGATGGATTAGGAGGAACTTAACGGAGGACCATGGGGGAGGAGAAGGGGAAAAATAGTTGGGGAGAGGGAGGGAGGCAAACCATGAGACTCTTGAATGCTGAGAACAAACTGAGGGCTGACGGAAGTGGGAGAAGGGAAAGGGGGTCATGGGCATGCGGGAAGGCACTTGTTGGGATGAGCACTGGGTGTTATACGGAAACCAACTTGACAATAAACTATTTAAGAATAAAAGAAAACTTATTTAAAAAAAAAGAATTGTAAAAGGGGCTTTATACATGTCCTCTCATTTAATCCTCACCATTATCTATAAGGCAGGTATTATTCTAATTTTACAGATGAAGAAACTGAGGTTCAGAAGTGTCATGGAATCTATTCAAGATACATGGTAGAAGTCTGTCTGTAAAGATGAAGATGAACCTAATCTTTGAGAGGCTGGAAGGTGAGAAGAGAGAATGTTAAATATACAGTGTGAAGTTGATTTGGGAAGGTACTGAAATCTGGGGAGAAGTTTTTGTGTCTGATTAACTGGAGAAGAAAAGCCACTGGTGGTTTTCAGGGCAAGTGACCCGTACACAGTAAGCTTTCTTCATTAGTTTTCCAAATTCCTTTCTAGAGAAAACATCATGTTAAGTCCAATACTAGGCGTTAACTCAATCCAGTCATGAAGAATCAAAAAGCAAGAGTTAGTCAGAATTCTCCAAGTGGGCATGCAAATACCTCTGGACACACCTTATTTATCTTTGTATCCAGCACAGTCCCTGATATACAGTCCACAGTCAGCATATGAGGAGCATACAAATGAATGTAACACAAGCTGCTTCTCTAATTAGCTTTTCTGCTTAACAAAATAAAAGAAGCAGCAATTACATGTTTTCTAATTCAACTATCTGCTGCGTGAATCACTTCTGAGACTTCAGGTAAAGGAAAAGCATGATCTTTGATTTTTCTCTTTATCTAGAGAACTACAGCCCAAACCTCAAACACTAGTTTGTATTTCACCTACAAATTGAGAGATTCATTATGGAAGCGGAAAGGGTCCAGAACTGACTCAGGGCTTGATGACTATTGCCGCTGAAGTCTAGGTTAGGGACTGAGACAGCCTCAGAATGTCCCAGGGACTGTCCCAGGGGCTGCAGTGCAGCGTATACTAAGAAGGGTAGACTGGAGGTAAGGAAGGAAGCTAGGAGGTAGCTTTAATAATGTAGGTGTGAGAACAAGGAGCTGGATTAAACCGAACAGAAAGGTAATGGAAGAGTCAGCAGGAATTGGATTGATTGGAATCAGAGAGCAAAGGAAAATAAAGAATCAATGGTGACACCAAGTTTAATGCCTGCAGAAAGTAAAAATGGTGGTGATACAGTTTTCGACTGAAACTAGTATAAGACTGGGACTCTCTTCTTGCCCCATCACAGCAAAGTTCCATTTGCAAAATGTTAGTGTGACATCTAACGTTACTGAAAATCAAGAAAATGCCACAGAGACTCTATTCATAATGCACAAGATATTTTATTTATTTTTATTAAAATATTTTAAAAACTTGAATGTTTATTCATTTCTGAGAGACAGAAAGTGTGTGGGGTGGGGGCAGAGAGAGAGATACACACAGAATCAGAAGCAGGCTCCAGGCTCTGAGCTGTCAGCACAGAGCCCTATTAGGGGCTCAAACTCACAAACCACGAGATCATGACCTGAGCCAAAGTTGTTCACTTAACTGACTGAGCCACCCAGGTGCCCCACAGCAAGTTATTTTAAAGTCCTCCATTCTCATCTCTCTCTAAATAGCCCACATGCATGCTTACTGATCTCCAAATATTTTCTACCTAACTCTAAGTTCCCATTAACTTGGTCCCAAATTTGGTCTGCACAGGCTTCCTCATCTCTCTTGGTTTCTCCTCCTTCTTCTCGTTATCTTCTTGTAATTGCTGTTTATTTCATTGCAAATCCAGCTATTCTCCTGCATGTGACTCTAGTTTATAAAATGAAAGCCAAGGAGCCTAGAGAGCAAAAGAGAACCCTCAGGAGCCAGTGCAGGAAGTTGTGAATATTATTAAGGAGCTAAGAGGACCCAACTGCATTTTAGACCAGAGGCTAGAACTGGGAACTAAAGCCTGAGGAATGAACAAGGTATGCTATCCTCCCCAAAGTAGACCACAAAAGAGTAGTCCACAAACGCCAAAAGTGGAAGGAGCTTGAGCGAAAGCGTGAACAGGACTAAGCCTTAGAAAGTAGGAACCAGTAAAAATAGGAGAAATAACTTAAAAATAAGCCCTGTTAGCTGCAAACTAGTGATGCTTGGGGGTATTAGTGCTGGAAAAAGAATCAGCATTTTCAAGCCTGGACATTTGGAACAAATAGTTATTCTGTCAAGGAGTATCAGCCTCTCCCATGGTAAAGATGAGCACATGTAATAGGAAAGATAAGGGATACTTTCACAGCATTTTTGTGAAGACTAAATAAGCTCATAAGTAAAAAGAGTTTAAGATGGCACTTGGCCCATAGTAAGACCTCAGTACATGCCAGCAACTACTATTATCATCAACATTGCCATCTCTATGACCCTTACAATTTGTCATCTCAGAAAGGCCTCCTTTTCAGGGTCCATTGTGCCACCAAATAATTCAGCACTCAGTTCTTCAATGTGGGCTGGTAAAATGGAGGTGTGAAAGTTAATCTCCCCATAGAATACATAGAATAAGCCAATCTCTTGGGGATGCACATGCAAAAATACCATTCCTATTATTTACAGGATCTCAAGTATCCTTTGTGACAAATATAAAAATGTCTCCAGATGGCTCTTATTTTTTTTTTAATAGTTTATTGTCAAGTTAGTTTCCACATAACACTCAGTGCTCATCCCCACAAGTGTCCTCCTCCATGCCCATCCCCCCCTCCCCCCACATCCATCAGTCCTCAGTTTTTGTCAGCATTCAAGAGTCTCTCATGGTTTGCCTCTCTCCCTTTCCCCCACCATTTCCGCCCTTCTTCTCCCCCTTGTTCCTCCGTCAAGATGGCTCTTATTTTTAAAAGATTTTTAATGTTTATTTATTTTGGAGAGACAGAGAGACGGAGAGATGGAGTGCGAGGGGAGGAGGGGCAGAGAGAGAGGAGACACAGAATCAGAAGCAGGCTCCAGGTTCCAAGCTCCAAGCTGTCAGCACAGAGCCTGATGTGGGGCTCGAACTCGCAAACTGCGAGATCATGACCTGAGCCAATGTCGGACACTTAACTGACTGAGCCACACAGGTGTCCCCCCAGATGGCTCTTATTGAATGCAATCCCTACCTCTCAGGATCAAACCTGTTGTAGTAGCTATAGTCAATGTAGAGCAAACTGAGAAACTCCCAACCAGACAGCTAACTCCGAATCCAGGTCAATTAAAATGCGGATGGGAAGAGGACAAGCCTGAGACTGCATCTGCACACTTGAATTTATGAGAAGAATCAACTTAGGGAAATTATCTAACTTTTCTGAGGCTCTGTTTGCTCAGATATACACTAGAGACTACATCTCAGTACCAGGTAAAGATTAAAGTATCCAACACATTAAATACATACACACCCCACAGAAAGTGAAATAAAGCTGGCAATAGAGATTCATTTTCTTCTTCTTTTTAAAAATTTTTAATGTTTTATTTATTTTTGAGAGGGAGAGAGACAGATTATGAGCAGGGGAGGGGCAGAGAGAGAGAGAGACATAGAATCCAAAGCAGGCTCCAAATCCACAAACTGCAAAATCATGGCCTGTGCTGAAGTCTTACACTTCACTGACTGAGCCTCCCAGGTGCCCAGAGATTCATTTTCTTCTACTTTTATCCATACTGCCTTCTTTTTAATGGTTCACACCTATGTTTTCCAATATGGTAGTCATGAACCCCAATGTGTTTATTAAGCACTTAAAATGTAGCCAGTAGGCAGTCCAAAATGAAATGTGATATAAGTCTAAATTACGCACTGGATTTCACAGACATTATACATAAAAAAACAGAGAATATAGAATACCTTATTAATAATTTCATATTGGTGCATGTTAATTATTGTGGATATATTAGGTTAGATACAAAAAGATTAAAATCTTTTTTTAAAGTTTATTTATTTACTTTGAGAGAAAGAGAGAGAGCTGGGAAGGGACAGAGAGAGAGAAAGAGAGAGAATCCCAAGCAGGCTCCACACTGCCAACATGGAGCCCGATGTGGGGCTCAAACTCATGAACTGTAAGATCATGACCTGAACTAGAAGATCATGACCTGAACATGATCTAGACCTGAAGTCTAGAGTCCAACGCTCAACTGACTGAGCCACCCAGGCACCCCATTATAATCATTTTTACCTGTTTCTTTTTACCCTTGATAAATTAAAAGTTACTTACATGGATACATTATATTTCTATAAGACAATACTGGTTTAAACAATCAATCAGATGTGATGAAGGAAACAAACATTTGGCAAGTGAATGTTTATATGGTCCCTTCTACTTCTCATAGCCTAGATCGTAATGGTTTTTGTCATTGATGCCAAGAGGCACTTGAGGTCTCTTTTGCGCAGGTATCCAGAAAGGGGAATTAAGCACATCCTCCCCCCCATAACATTAACATTAATAATAATGATGATAATAATAATAAGCAATATAAATATTAAAGGGCATGGAAAACACAGCCTGACCAACAAAGCCTAAGATGAGAAACAGAGCGGCAGGAGTCTTTGAAAAATTGCCTGAGCCTTGTGATTTTCATGATTGTGAATCACGGCCAAAAACAGATCAGCCACAAGGATCAAAAAGATCTTTAAGAATTACATGAAAAAAATATGAATTGGATGCTAAAAACCAAACTGCTACAAGAATGTACTTATGTGCCTACAGAAAAGTAATTAGAAATTCTTCCGCTACAATATCAGTAATTCTAGAATTTGGGAGTGTAAGATGGAATTACTCTTTCTGGAGGAACCTCTTTTGGATCCACAACGTAGGCTATCGATCAACTCCTCCAGAGGAAGAAAGAGTCCATGTATTTGGTCATAAATGTGAAAATACCATTTAGTTAGAGCTGGTTTTATTGGCTTATAACCCATATTAGAATTATAGATATAAGTCAGGGCTCACTAGATATTTGAATGTGTATGCAAGGAAAGAAATAAAAATTTAATCTGACCTCCAAGAAAATGAAAAGGCAATTCAGTATCCTAGAGAATTAAAAAAAAAAAACCTTTAAAATGACAAAAAGAAAAAAAGAAATGTGTAATCAATAGTGCCAGATACTCAAGAGAAGATAAGGAGCAAGAAAAATCTTCTGATCTGTCTTGAAAATGGCTGTCAGTGACCTTGGAAATACTTGTTATGATTGAGTGTTGCATCAGAGCCATTTTACTAGACAATGTGGAATGCTAGAAACAAAAAGGGAGGCAGAGGTTCAAAACACTCATTGGAGAAGTCTGAAAACGAAAGCAAGCAAAAATGAGATCGCTTAAATGGGGAAGAAGATTAAGTAATGCACTTTTAAGAATGATCAGCATTTGTTGACAGAGTGCAAAGAAATGTAGTACAAAAAGAAAGAAGAGTTAAGTGTGAAACTAAGTTGCTAGTACCTACCTTGTAATTTTGAAAACAAAGGATATCTTCTCAATGCAAAAGACTTATTGGCTAGATCTTTTCAGTGAGTAGCCAAGATGCTTTACAACTAGAATTATTGGATGAATGTCTCCTTTGTTGCTCACCTTCTAATTTCATTAATCTGCTGTGGTTAACGCTCACTAACAGGAACCAATATAAGGATTGATTTTAAGCAATTTCAAATCTTCCTCAATATTAGTTCAGGACCATATCAGCAGAAAATTTACTTGTCCTGAATGGATTGCACTGGTCTACTCAAGTGAGTTCAGAGCTGGGAAGTCAGAAGATATTGAATTTTAAATATTAGATTATTTTATATTGGACTTTGGATCTAATATTAGATATTAAACTGTAAAATCACATTGTCCTTATTGCTAGCCTTCTTTTTTATCTTGCTGCAGGATCAGGATTGTTTTAGTACAGTATTTGATAGCTCATGAGCCTACAGGGTAAGGGAAAATATTTACACTATTTGCTGACTGGTAGACCGCTTAAGCTTTAAAATAAATGTTGCCAAACTTCGAATGCACTAATTTAGTAATATCTGATGGTCAAATCATATTTTAGTATCGTAGCAAAAGAAAGATCTAACAAAATGAAACAAATATCAAGCTAACTTAAAGAGGTAATCAATGTGTTTGTGAGTCATTTGTAGCGTTGCTCTCAAAAAGAAGCATTCTCTATCTGTAGAGTCTGGTATGTTGACACTATAAAAAAAAAGGTAGTAAACAAAAACAAATCAAGAAGAAAATTATGAGGATCCAAACTTAGAGACCAAAATGGGTCAACACTATTTCTCAACTATACTATTACGACATATATTAAGAATAATCAGTATATAATTAACACTTAAAACTGGGACACCTGGGTGGCTCAGTCAGTTAAGCATCCCACTTTGGCTCAGGTCATGGTCTCACAGTTCCTGAGTTCAAGCTCCTGTGTTGGGCTCTGTGTTGACAGCTCAGAGCCCGGAGCCTGTGTCCAATTCTGTGTGTCTTTCTCTCTCTCTGTTCACTCTCCGTCTCTCTCTCTTTCTCAAAAACAAGTAAACATTAAAAATTTTAAATAAATAGAAATACTTAAAACTATTGAAAGCAGAAACAAAGCATGCAATTTTAGATCCTCAAATGGAAACAAATATCTGATTTTTATTGGACCTGCAAAAACAGCCCAAGTTCTTTCAGAAAAATACCCAATGCAATTGCTTAAAACAACAACAATAGTAAAAGTTAATATTTATTGTGGACCTATTATGTGCCAGGACTGTTCCAAGTATTCTATTTCAAATACTCTACATGTATTAAATCATTGGTCTCTAAACAAACCTGTGAGGAATATACTGTTGGCCTAACTTTGCTGATGAGGAAACTGGGACTTAATTGCCCTGCCAAGGTTGCATAGCTAGTAGTGCAGAATGTGGATAGATCAAATCTAAGTTGTTGTTGGTGGTGGTGGTTTTTTGTTTTTGTTTTTTGGTTTTTTTTTAATGACCAAAATACTGGTATACTACGGTAGTTCCTGAACAGAAGCTAACTTACATTTTACTTTGAATTCCTGATACTCCGATCCCCTGTATAGCAAGGGTTTAAAATATTTTTCTTGAAATGGTCAGGTGCCAGGCAGGTTAGCAATCACCTGGTTATCATCACTGAAGTACAAAGTGGGCACTGAGTCTTAGGAACAAGAAGGTTATCAGAATAGCTGTCCCTATGCATGATCAAGACTAAGCAGGAAGCATGACTCGATGGTGGGTCCCAAATTGTGGAGTCAATCTATTTTAAATCCCTTTAACCAGTACCAAGATGCATCCTAGAAACTGGAGTGAAGCTAGGCTGGCAAGTTTTGCCAAAAGCCAAGATAGACTGGTTGCATGGATAAGACGGAAGCTGAAGCTACAATTCAAGCAGGGCTTTATTCTAAAGAATATTAGGTTCTGGGCACAAAGGGGAAAGCTGGTCCTAGAAAAGAAGGAGACAACCAGTGAGATGAAAGGAATACAAAGAGGTTAGGAATTGGTAAGCAGGGTCTTTTTAGATTTATACGGGCACCCCACGGAAAGAACAGGCAAAGAGCAAGCAAAGATGATCTTCAGGAAACCTGAGTAGAAGGGGGTTCCTGAAGGAATCTTGGAGGCATAATAGCCCTGTAGTTGCTCTCCCTTGGAAGGACTCACAAAGGGTCCTCTGTATCAAAGATGAGAAATCACATGGCAAGGAAATCTATCTAATTTTATCCTCGCATTTCCCAAACTTACTTGACAATTAAACCATTTCTCATACTTATTATAATGACATGAAGCTGATGTTGCATAGAATAGACTCAGGCAAACGCTGAAATGGACACCATTAAGAAGAGGGCATCAAGTAGCCCATTAAGGGAGTCAAAATACTGAACATCTACTTGTGTTATCCTGTCCTTTAAAATTTCTTGTTTTGATATGTTCATAACGTGCAAAATGTATTCCATTTTTATATAAGTGAGCATATGTATACTAAGGGCACATGGCCCCAACTCCACATCAAGTGGGTTTAGACACAAGCAGGAGATGGATAAGACCACTTTTCTGGTGAACATTCCTTACCAAAATGCAACCCTAGTCTATACAGATAGGGAGACTGATCTTTATTCTTACTCTACTTCTACTGCTTGGTGTTTGACCAGGATGAATTCCAGCCCCCCAGAGTACCACCATCAGCCTCTGAAAGCTGTTGGTAATAAGGAGCAATATCAACTTAAACAGTGCTTTCAAATATGAGAATTTTTGTTCCATCAGAGTAAATTTGAAAATAAATCTAAACATTACATGGCATTTTATTGTTATTTCACTTTTTAAAGAAAAGAAATAAACCAATAATAGGTCTTCTAAATAGATACCAAGGTTACTTCTTTTCTTTCTAATACCTACTTAGGGTCTAATAAAGGGTTTTAATTAGCAAAAAGCCCCTTTTGTAAAAAAATATATATATACTTATCTCAAAAAGCCCCCAGCTTTTAAGTAGAAAAAATGAAAAAGAAAAGGAAATCCATTCAGTTACTGTAGTTATTTGGATTTACCAAAATCCCTTTTCCTCCAAAGCCTTCAAAATTCCCTTTACTAAGTTTGCTGAGGTGCATTTTATTTTTTAGAATTTTTAATGTCTATTGATTTTTGAGAGAGAGAGAGGGTGTGAGCAGGAAGGGGCAGAGAGAGATGGAGACACAGAATCTGGAAGCAGGCTCTGGGCTCTGAGCTGTCAGCACAGAGGCTGACACAGGCCTTGAACTCATGAACAGTGAGATTATGACCTGAGCCAAAGTCAGATGCTTAACCGACTGAGCCACCCAGGTGCCCCTGCTGATATGCATTTTAAAAATATAATCTGGATTCTCAAGAATATTATTAACCTTTAAATATCCAATTGTAGTAGTTACTAAATCTCAACATTTTAATGTTGAGCTGACTTAAGGGTACCAACAAAATGTGAAAGTAGAATATAATCTGTTAACTTTAGAGATACAAATATAACTTCCAAATTTAGAAAGGAGAGGTGGAGCATTTGCTTGCCCTGGATCCCTTTAAAAAAAAACTACCAATATGATTCTGAACATCACAAAACAGATGTAACCACTGCTTCTAACTTAAAAAAAAAAATTAGGAGTTTATGATTTGTCATAGTTTATGTTTTCAAGTACACGGCTGTCTGAATTATAACCATCATTTAGGTGTGAGGTCACAGATCCAAAATCCATAGGGGCCAGGCAGGCAGAGTCAACCCCTGATGTGCCCTGGGTGCAAAACGAATTGAGTGTTGGCGTCTCAGTGGACTGGGGAACTGGAGCAATTGATACGTCCATCGGATGGATTGTTGCCATTTAAGAATTCAGATCCGGTTCCGCCCCAAATCCAGACTCTAG
This sequence comes from Crocuta crocuta, assembly GCF_008692635.1. Lineage (NCBI taxonomy): Eukaryota > Metazoa > Chordata > Mammalia > Carnivora > Hyaenidae > Crocuta > Crocuta crocuta. The sequence continues at coordinate 1,441,136 of NW_027530222.1, read as the reverse complement.
GGCATTTCTTAGTATTTAAACCCGACACACCTTTTAAAGAAAACACTGTATGTGACAGACCCAGCACTTATATAGACAGAACTGAAACGCAAGCCCCCAGCGTGTAACCTTTGCCGTAGCAACGTGCTTCCCTTTGGCAATTGGTAATTGTATCTAATTATCTTTGGAAAACCAAAGACCATTGGCTTCAGATGCACCTATGTTTAACTCTGCATTCTTATTTTGCCGCATATTAGTTCCAGAACTTGGAATAAGTTACCTGTCTTCTCCAAGGCTTCATTTCTTCAGCTGTTGCACAGGAAATTGGTAATGAAGCCCCATTGTGGTGATTAAATAATAACAGTCTGACTCTCCTTTAAAACTGACTATATTCCAGTTTTTGTCAGCATTCAAGAGTCTCTCATGGTTTGCCTTTCTCCCTTTCCCCCACCATTTCCCCCCTTCTTCTCCCCCTTGGTCCTCTGTTAAGTTCCTCCTAATCCTCCTATACGTGAAAAACTGAGTGAGAACTGATGGATGTAGGGGGGAAGGGGGATGGGCATAGAGGAGGGCACTCGTGGGGATGAGCACTGGGTGTTATGTGGAAACTAATTTGACAATAAACTATTTGTAAAAAAACAAACAAACAAAAAACCTGACTATATTCCTTTTCTTTTCTTTGTTGCCAGTGTTGGCAATAATGGGAAGTGTGTGTGTGTGTGTGTGTGTGTGTGTGTGTGTGTGTGTGAAGGATCTGCATATCCACAGTGTTGTTTTTTGTTGTCGTTGAGGACATACAAAGTAAAAAGAATGTAGAATAGGTTTGGACTATATTCTATCACTAACTTATTACATGCTTCTTGCTAAGATACTTAAGTCTTCTGGGCTTCAGTTCCTTATCTGTACAAGTGTGAAATAAGCACCTCATCCTAAAGTCATCCAGAGGCAGTGACAGAGTGATGATGGCTTTTGCCAGTGGAGTCAGACTGACTGGATTTGAATCTTGGTTCTACTACTTAAGAGCTATGAGATATGTATCAGGTTACTTATCTTCCCTGTTTTCTGTTTCCCCTTCCATAAAGTGAAGATAATAAGAACAGCTTACTTTTAAGAAATATGTAAGATATGTAATGCCTTTCAAATAGTGCCCAGAACATAGCAAAGGCATAATAAATAATAGTTATTTCTATTGTGCACAGAATCTAAGAAATGCTACTGTATATATCGCTAAAGAAGAAAAAAATCACTTCAAGTTAAATTGTGACACATGCTTTCTTAGTAGATTTTTTATTTTACACTTAGTGAAAATGGTTTTTAGGCCCTTTTTGCATCACATGCTACACTTATGCATATATGAAGAGAAAATCACAAATTTAATTGTTTAGATTGATTTTGCTGAATCAGTGATTCTCTACCCAATATCATCTTCTGATTAATGAAGAGCATTAGGAATGCATTATCTCCTCTCCCTCTCTTCCTGCTCCTTCTTCTTCTGATTTGTGAAGATGTTTCATTTAAAAATATTTCCCAGATGCATATTAGGAGAGAGAACCGTATAATAATGAACCTTATAAACCCATAACCCAAGGCAACACTCAATAAAGTGCTTTTACCATCTGTGGCTTTTTTTCCCAAGTCACTAACATCTATTTTGCAACTTCTGATGCTTACATTTTCTTGATCTTTCTAGAAGATGCAAATAGAAGCTTTGTAGGCAAGAATCGGGAGTCATATTCCTTCTTCCTATTGCCCTCAAATGGTTTGTTTTTTGAAACATCACGGGGCTGCCCTTATTCACTCGTGTCAACAGGAATCCCAGCCAAGTTTGTGCAAGGACAGGAAATGACAACTATGTCACCACTGCCACCTGTCATACAGCAATTGTAGTACATCATTGATTAGAAGATGCATCCTGACTTCAGCGATGTTAAAATGGCGGGGCATGGTGGGGAGGAGTGCAACTTAGGCTTGATGCAGTAGAATCTTATCATAAAATACGACCCAGAGGATATAAGACCCTTTTCTTGATTTCTCTTCAGTGACTTTAACTGTTTGTTAACAACTTTGGAAAAACATGGTCTTGGGTAACATATTCTCTGCTATATTACACATCTGAGGATATCTTTTTATATGAACAACTCATGATTCCTCTGCAGGAAATGCTAGAATTAATCTAAAATGCAGATGAGGCCGATGAAAAAAGGTAATGATTACTCCTGTTGAAGAAATCGAGCTTTCCTGCTCTGAAACTTATGGAATTCATCATCACCTTCTTCTAGAATTTAGAATTTATAACAAGAAACAGTTTGTGTCATTACCCTGATTACTAAGTTACCTGGGCCATGATAAACTCTTTCAGCTCCTATTTTTGGATCCCCTGTTTTCCCCAGAATTCTAAAATACATGCTATTACATCTTTAATGATTAATTTTGATCCATTTGTTGAGTCCATAAGTTTTATCATCATGACTGACCTCTCTGCCCATTATATTCTGCCTCATCTTTTAAACCCATGATTTCATTTTCTCAGTATTCTGGGTATGGCTGATTTGATTATCTGCAATGTCAGGTCTGCTTTTTACTACTTTCAAATAAGATTTTTATTTCAGTTATTGTCATTTTCATTATGTAGCTTGCTCTTCTTACCCAGGCCTGCTTTTCCTCAATAGAGACAATGTCCTCTTTTATTTCATTAGGAATAAAAAGGAGGTAATTTCTAAAACCATGTCTTCTATTTCATGAGATAGATCAGATTTATTTCGGAACCTCTATAACGTGGCTCTGTCTGTGAGGCAGACTCGCCGCTCTGGTTCACCTCTGAGATGGATGTGTGGATATTTCCATCATGAAAGTTAAGGTTTTCTCTGGATGTCTTGAATAGCATTGTTGTTTCACAAAGAGATAGATATGATCCTGCCATCTTAAATCTCAACCAGTGGTTCTTAAATACGAAAGCACACAAGATTCACCTCAAGAGCTTTCTAAGAATGCAGAGTCCAGGGCTTTCTTCCCAGTGGTCTTGATTCAGCATAACTGAAGTGGGGTGCCAGGAGCTGGTGTTTGTTAAATAGTTAATATGAGATTTTCAAACATACACTAACATAGAATAGTATAGTGAGGCACCCTGTTCCCATGATCCAACTGCAACAATCATCGATAGTTTACTCATCTTGTGTCTTCTATCACAGGCCTCCTTACTTTTCTTTTTCTGTTCTTGTTCTGTTAGTTTTTGCTGCACTACTTTAGAACATGTCACAGACATCAGTTATTTCACTTTTAAATCTGTAGAATGTATCCTGAAAGGATAAGAACTTAAAAAAAAAAAAAACCACATAACTGCAATGACATTATTTCAGTGAAAATCACAATAATTCTCACATTGCATGATTGCATTTGAATTTCCTCCTGTGATTAAAAAATGTCTTCCACAGTTTGTTTGTTGCATCAGATCTCAACACTAGGCAGAGATTGCATTTGGTTTTGTCTCTCATATTGGAGCAGCTACTATTCCTAAAACTTGTCCTCTAGAGACTGGATAAGATGCTGGCATTGGAGCCTTCCAGAAATGAAATGGTTTGGTTCACAACACAAGAAGATCAGGAAGACAAGGTTTGTCTTCCAGCCCTGATGAAAATGGACATAGAGAGATCAATTTAAGATGTGAGGCAAGGAACGCCTTCCAGGGGTGCTCAGAGAAGGAACTAGCAGTTCAGAATGGGCTGTAGCACAAAGGATACTCACTATTCATCCCTCATGCAATTAAATGATACAGTATATACAATGTGCTTAGGGTAACCCAGCATATGGTAAGCTCTCAATAAACACTAGCTGTTGTTATAATTACTCAGTGGGACACAAAAAATAAAGTTTAGAGTCACTGGTCAGTGACTGAAACAAAAAAAAAACTGATTAGCATTTAAAAGTCCTTTGTGATTTAATACAGAGTTTAATGGCAGGTGGCAGAGGGTAAGTGCAGGACAGGCAGCTGAATGGAGAAGTGGGTGACTGGGTCTATGGCAAAAGCAAGGCAGGGCCAGGAAGGGCAACAAGGGAAATGAATAGAATTCTTTATGGTGTCCACACCTGTCCCATTGGTATTTCAAGTACAACAGAGACACAACTTAATTCTCAGTAGTTTTTGCATATGCTGCTGAAGCATCTTTATTTAGTGTCTCACAGGTAGTTTAAGGGGAGTGAGGAAGGTGGAATGCCACAATTAATACACAATACTCTGTCTTTTCCAGGCAGTGTGCTGGGGTAAATGATGGGGAAAGAAATGAAATTCTTCCTCTCAAGGAGCTCATGGCCCAGTGGCAGAGAGGTAAGTGAGAATTTATAAAATAATGAGTCTTTATGAAACAATGTGATAAATCTAATGCAGAAGGGAGTGCAGAGGTCTGTGGAGACAGAAAATAGGGCATGCTTAGCTTGGCCTGGGAGCAAGGGGAGTTTAGGGAGGGTGACCATATATTATGTTATCTAATGCCCTGTGAGTGAAAGGTGATGCTAATATTAATCACAGGGAGACAGCAGCTGTAAACTAAGACTATCCAGAATGGATGGTCATATAGATTAGGCCAAAGAAATCTTTATAAGTCAGGTGATCTATGAGCTCTGATGGGAAAGAACAGAGTCACGAGGGAAGAGTATTTTCCAAGTGCAGGAAGAATGGATATCATGACAGAGAGGTGTGAGAAACCTAAGATGGTTATGAGTTCAAGACATAGCTTAGAAGTGGAATAGTGCAGTATGAAGGATGTAGGATGGGCAACGATGAAAGAAGAATCTAGAGTGAGGGCCAGGCCATCAGAGAACGAAGTCAACTTAAGCAGACAAGACTGAATTTTATCTTTAAAGTTATTGGGCATCATTAAAGGGAAAATGCCACAGTTAAATTTGCATGGAAAGATAACAGTAAATAAATTTTACTAAAGTTTCTGCCTCTCACATACATTTCCAAATTTGATGTTTCAACAACCTGACAATATGCGTATGGTTATCCCTATTTCACCACTCATACACAATGAGTTGAATAATTTGCCCGCAAGGGATGGAACTGGCAAATCTAGTTGTATCTCATCTCAATATAAGTGTGTCTACCTCAAAATCTAATCTACACTCAACTGTGACTGCAGGTTTGAGAGCACTGTACTGAGGAGCCAGGGGAGCCCAATGAAGCATCTGCTGAAATCCAGGAAGGAATCGTGACAGGCACTACATGTGGAAGAGGGAGGAGAGTGATCGAGGAAAAAACAGGCATGTCATATAAAAAGAAATAAAAATCACAGGACTTGGTTTGTTGAGTGAGTAGTAGGGGCAATAAGTGGATTCGAAGAGTCTAGATTTCTAGTCTATATGTCTGAGTAAATAGTGATACCATTCACCAAGATGGCAGAAGTTTTATGAAAATTCAATGGGTTTTCTTTTAGAATCTTGGTATAGGATTATTGGGTTGTACTTAGTAATTGGATATATGAAGCTGGTGTTCACCATTGAATTAATAGTCAAATCCATGGAAACAGATTATACAAAATGGAAAGATAAGAAGATTGAAAATGAAACTTGGGTAATACCACCATTGAGAGGATGAGCTGAAGTAGATAAGAATATAAAAGTGACAGGGGTGCCTGGGTGGCTCAGTCGGTTGAGCATCCAACCTCAGCTCAGGTCATGATCTCGCCATTCAGAGTTCGAGCCCTACATCGGGCTCTGAGCAGACAGCTCAGAGAGCCGGGAGCCTGTTTCGGATTCTGTGTCTCCCTCTATCTCTGCCCCTTCCCCACTCATGGTCTCCCCCCCCCAATAAACATTAAAAAAATTATTTAAAAACATGACAGAGATAGATGAGCCAAAGGGATAAGAAGAATATAAGGGGAATGACTCAAGAGAGTAGGAAGTTTTGAGAGAGCAAAAGTGGTCGATAGGGACAAATATTGCAGTAGAGTACAGTAAAGCAAAGATGTTAAAGTATCTTCTGATTAGGCAACTAGTAGTCCAATTTGGGGACCTTAACTGAATACTATATCTTTGTACTTGTTAAATCTAATACTTGCTGAAACACGTTTGAATCTCGATTCTGTCATCTCTTATACTAGCTAGATGTTTCTGCTTTGTGTCATCCATACACTTTATACATTACTATCCACTGTATATATATCACTCATAATAGTAGATACAATTCATTAAATGCCCACAATATCCCTAATTCTCCATATAAATTACCATCTAATTTACAAACAAACCTGCAAAATCCATATTCTCATCTCCATTTTAAAGATGAAGAAATGGGTGTTCTCATAGCTATAATTCAAAGAAGAGAGGAAGAAAGCTAAGTAGGGCAGATATTCAAGCCTGTTCTCTATGTACTGACACCGCAAGCCCACTGCTCCCTTCAGGTTTCAACTGCATTAAGCCCATTTCAGATGCATCGTCATTATGGCACAGGAAAACTAGTGACAAACAGCAAAGTTATTTAATGTTTCCATTCCAGGGAAGGAAATGGATGATTTAATCTACTGTAAAAGCAAGAGGATCTGCTAATATGAAGCAAAGTACAGATGGAGATACTTATATCCACAATGAATGAACAAAAAGAATGGATCAAAGGTACAGGTAATGAAGCTTAAAATAATCACAGCTAAAGGGAGTCAGAAGAAAAGAAACAGGGTTGGGTGAGACCTACAGGAAAATCAAAGTGACACAGCTCGCTCCATTGGGCTCCTTTTTAAAAAGGCAAGAGCACAAATGATTCTTCCTGCACATCCCAACCAACTCTAATGTAATAACACAACTGCTTCCGGACACTAAAAACCGAACACAGTGCAAAATCCACAGCATGATTTTAATTAAAAGTTATTTTCAAAAGCAAACATGAATGAATTTTACAAAAAGGGCAAGTAAAAATCAGATGTGTAAGTGTTGCAAAGATTTCACTTATTGGGTGCACTTAGGTTGACGCTATTTTGGATGGAAAAACTTCTGACTCCCATGGGGTCGGCTTCATTTTATATGTTGGAACACCCTGAACTTCTGGTGAACTCAGCCCCATAGCACATTGTGTTTTAAGGTAATGTTACAAAACAGTGGATAAATAAATGATGCCAATGAAAACGTAAGGAAAATGCTGAGGAGTTCCAAATGAACACTAAACAACCATGAACTCTCACTAATCTCTATAACTCTATGGGAAAAGCAAAAGTACCCTGCCCTCTTAAACATGAACCCATTAAACTGATGACTTTTTCAGATCACCTGCTTCATCTAATCTTCATCAACCAACCGTACATAGCAGTCAGGTCTCATTTCTTCTTAAAATTTGTCCTCTTCCTGTCTAGCAAAGGTGCCATTACTCACTTGCCAATACTAGGACTGATGTTTGGGATTATTTGTTTAATAGCATGTGGGGTGGAGTGGAGAGAGAAGGGAGAAGACAATTTGCTCCTCTCCATTCATGCTCCAAACTGGCCCAGCCTTGGTTAGACATATGGCGACAACGGGCATGTAGCCTGCAGGCACACGCACGGCTAACTAGGGAAGTCCTTTGGGGATGCTGTCTGGGACTTTGGCCTCATTAACAGCATGCTTTAGCCCAAGGATTCTAAAATTTTGGTGTGATTTAGAATCACAGGTGGAATAGTTATTAAAAATTCAAGTCCTTGGATTCCACCTCAGTCCTACCAAATTAAAATCTCTGGAGGTGGGGCCCTGGCATTTCCCCTGTCATCGGGCTCCACAGTTGACTCAGACACACATCACAACACTGGAGAACCACTGCTCTGGCCACCAGGCTACACCTCGTCAGCCAGGACTCTTGACGACTCGCTGCGTGGCAGATGGTGCTGGCTGACAGTAACTCTGTCCTGGTGGCCCACGTCCTGGCTGCTGTCTGTCTGATTTACATTTTCTTTTCAGAACCCTTTGTCTGCTTTCTACCATTTGGGAAGGAAACAAAACAAAACAAAACACAAAACCTGTATACTTTAGGAATTATGAGAGGAGAAAAAATTACCAAAGAAAAAACTCACATAATCGCAACATTCTCAGATAACCACTATTAATGCTGCAGTCAGTTATTTTCACTGTATGTTTAGACAATCACAACCATCCTTTTGTGGAATCATGTGCCTCATTAAAAAAATAATAGTTCTTATTGAGTGGTATGTCCATTGTGCTAAGTACTTTATATTCATTATTTCATTTAATCCTCATAGCATCCTTGTAAGGACTGCACAAGTATATCCCCTTTAATAAATTTTTTAAAAATGAAGCATGGAGAAGTCATAGTAGATAGGGGAGATAGTAGATAGGGGGAAAGTGCTGGTTTCAACCCTTACCCACAGTCTCTCGTCTCATTCTGACATTTCATATATGTGTGTTGCAAAGATATTAAAGACACTTTGTAAATAAGATGTATAATGACCGCATACTCTTCTACTTCAGGACTCTACCATTTGCTCACCCAATGCTTAGAATCCAACTATGGATTGTAAATTGCTCTAATGCTGCAATACCTTCATAAATTTAGCTTTATCTGTGTTTTCAATGATTTCTTTAGGAGAAACTCCTAGAAAATGAATCAATCTGTCAAAAGTATAAATATTTTAAAGACATAATTCTTGGTGCACATTACCAAGTTGCTTTTAACAGAAAGCTAGAATATTTTCTGCATACTGTTTTCATCTGCCGTGGCCAAAATGCATATGGTAGCCATTTCTCATTTTTCCTGATTGTAAATAAATCCTAGGTGACTATATTTGTACATTTATCTTTGCCTACATTTCTGATTCTTTCTTTAATTCCATTTCTAAAAGTGGGATTGCTGGATCAATGGGTACACATATTTTAGAATCTGTTAATGCTTATGGTATTGCTAAACTGTCTGCTGACAAGATCACTATCATACTCCCACTAGCAGGGAATGTGAGTGACCATTTCTTCACAGCCTCGTGAACACAAAACAGTTTTTTCTATCTGAAGTTTTAAGAGCTGAGGAAGTATATAGAACAGCTTTTCACATGTTTATTGACCTATTGCTCTCCTCTCTCTTTTTTTTTTCTTGTAAATTTTTAAATTTATGTTCTTTGCCTTTACTTTTTAAAAAATCTGTAGGTTCAAGTCTCTTTCTTATTAATTATTTATTTGAAAGAGTTCTTTATGCTAAGGCTATTAGCTCTGTCAAATCCATTGCAAAATGTCCCCAGTTTTTCATTTGCATATTTCTTAGGAAAATTTTTGATGTAGTCTAGTTTAAATTTTACTATGGTCATGTTTATCACTATTTTCCTTTATGGTGTCTACCTTTGGTTTTATATAGAATTTGGAAAATGTATTCTCACTGTACTAAATATAAATATTCACATATATTTTTATTTATGGCATCGTTTAATCTTTAAATCATGTGGAACTTTTTTGGTGTAGACTATAATATAAAAACTCTAATATATTTCAAGTACTTAGTAAATTAAATCATCAATATTTCTTGAAAACTTTATTTTCTCCCTATGTGAAATATTATTCTTGTACTTCTGAGAAAGATCCATACACACACATACATATACATTGTGCATGTGTATTTACAAACACATGCACACACATGCGCACACTTGTTTATATGCATATAACGCACTTAAAAATATCTTGCACATGTAATCAATATCGTAAGCACCTAATTCATTGATTCGTCCATTTGTTCATTTATTTATTCAATGCATTCATGAAATATTCTACATGTAAGCACATAATTAGATGCTTTAAACTCAATCTCATTATTATTGTATTGACAAGGAAGAGGTCTTACCATTTAATGAGAAGTTCTACTTTTCTCTAAACTCTATAGCACTGATGGTCCCTTCTGTTCATTAGGCACTTAATCATCTCAAGTACAACAGCAGGTCTTATTTACTTTTAGACTGTTTTGGTTTGGGTCCATATGAAGAAGATAAGCTGTTTGTGGAAAAGGACTGTACCTACCTTCTAAGTACCCCTTACAATGCTTCAGAAATATATACTTATGGGGCACCTGGGTGGCTCAGTCGGTTGAGCATCCAACTTCGGCTCAGGTCATGACCTTGTGGTTCATGAGTTCAAGCCCTGTGTCCAGCTCTGTGCTGGCAGTTCAGCCTGGAGCCTGCTTCAGATTCTGTGTCTCTTTCTCTCTCTGCTCCTCTCGCCCCGTCTCAAAAATAAACATTAAAACACCTTTAATTTTTTAAAAAAATATATGGTTATATGCACAGTACATTTTTGAGATGATTTATCCTTTAAATTAAAAGTTAAGTGTAAATCACTTACACTAATTTTACAAATGAAGTAGATTCAAAGGGGTTAAAAGACTTATCCAAGATCACACAGCTAATCAATGATCATATTAGGATCGGGACCCTGTTTTTTAGCTGTCACATTAGGGACCCTTCTGTCACCACATTTTTTTTTCTGGCATTTTACTTGGGTCTTCTTGATAGGCTACTTTTCTAGAAATCTTGGCATGAAAGCAATGCAAGTGGCTTGTAAGCCACGAGTGAGTGTCAAATCATGAGGAAACTCTCATGGGTTGTGAAACAATTCTGTTCTATCATTTAATATGTGTATATATAAGCATTCTGGTTGACTAAGTTATTAGTAGCAAAGAAGAATTAAATACACAAGCTGAAAAATTAAATACATATGACAAAGAGATAATGCTTGTGAAAGTAAATATAGAAATGTTAAGGATGGTTATATCATATGTTGAGGTCAACACTTTCTCAGTGGAAACATATTTGAAATTATAATTGTGCTTAGTGAGAAAAATGACTTCATATGAAAATATTCCTTGCTTTCCTCCTAGGATGAATGTAGAAAAATCAATTAATGTAAAAATCAATTGAATCTAAATCTATTCTTTTGAATATTATATATTATATTCAAAATTACATTATAATATATGTACTAAGGAACCTATTAATGAGAATCTGCAAAGAATATTCAACAAAAATTTTCTGAATGCTTACTCTATGCCAGGCTATATGAGGCATTCATGATATAAAAGTGAACAGGACATATTACCCTTCCTTTGTGAAATTTACAGTCTCTTAGGAAAGAACAAGAAGTGACTAGAAGTGTAGTAGGTATAAGAAAGAAAAGTTCCCAGGCTAGTACTGAGAAAAGACTCTTCTAAAGAAGTGATGTTGAAGACTGAAAAGATGAGTATGAAGAAGCTTGAGGGGTTAGAGAAGTCGGGGACAGGGAAGAACATTCTAAGTGTGGACATTTTAAGAAAAGGTAGAAGGCAAGGAGTTGTGTTATATGTAAAAAATTGGCCAAACTTTATGAAGCTACAGAATTAACATCAATCTCTCTATAAAATAGGATCTCGAGGAATATAAGGAGTAAAAACGGGAGGGGGGGAGGCTTTAAAAAGTGTGGTTGAGACCCGAGATTGCTTGATGACTGATCTGAAGAGGTCAATGTGAACTCACATACATGCGAAGTGATGAAGCGACTCACAGCACACATTCCTGGAAGGAGGGAGGAGAGAAACCCAGTGCAGCAGGTGCCGAGGTGGGCCTGCTCCATTGTGAAAAGGGAAATGGAATAGCCAGGAGACTCAAAGGTACCTATGTTTCTAGATTTGATGGTGGAAAGTGGAAAGGGTCAGCATCTCTGCTGGCTTGTGTTTTCTCAATGAAGTAGATTGCCTGATGGGAATGAAGAGAAGGAAGAGAAAGTTGGAAGAAAGCAGAAATTTTGAAATGATCATTGATGCTTAATGGGAAAGACAATGTGAGGCTTCTTGTGTGTATACCTGTATTATACAAAACTTGACTTTCACATATGAGGTCATCTGAGAAATAGGGGAGAAAAAATAATACAAAGGAAATCATTGAACCTTGATTCAAAAACACCTCAAAACAACCCAGTGCGATTGAATGTATAAACTTCTCATAAAATAAATAAATCAAACCTCCTCAGAATATAAACATTTCTTGAGCTTCCACGCACTACCAAACTTCTTGAAACAATTATTTCATACCTGTTTCCAACTCATTCCTTGATCCCTTGCAAGGGCAATTGATGTTTTCAAGGATAAAGCTGACTTAAATGAAAATTCTTCAGGTTCATCTCACAGTATCTTTCCTCAGAACTTTACATCCTTGAAACTCTCTTCTTTCCTACCATCTTGAAATGTCCTAATTGACTCTTAAGATTTTTCTTTGGAGAAGTTTTAGGTTTATAATAAAATTGAGAAGGAGGTAAGGAGATGCCCCAAAACTCCCCCACCGCCTCCACATGTATAGCCTCAGCCTCCTCCGTTATCGACATCACTTACCAGAATGGCATATTTTTTACCAAGGATCACCAGAATGGTCTCCTAAATTACAGGTATGATCATGTTACTTCCATGCTCAGAATCCTCCTATGGCTTCTCTTTAGTGATAGCTATCATTTATCAAGCTCTTCCTAAGTTCCAAGAAGTTTACAAAGCTTGCCTTATCTTACCATATATTAGTAATCTGCCTCATAACCTTAGAGTATTGCCCCCAATTTTACAGGTGAGCGTACTGCAGATCATAGAGCCCAATTAATAATAAAACCAGAATTCAAGCAAAGCATTTGGTTAACTTTAATTCTCTGCTCCTAACCCTTACCCTCCTACCTGGAGAATAAAGTAAAGGTAAATTCCCTGCTTCACATTCAAGGTCTTCAAGATGTATCTCAAATATACATCTTCATCCTTTCATTCTATTTTCACTCTTTCCAACTTCATTGAGTTTAACTACATTTCTGGCAGGGATGTCAAGCACAGGAAAATCTTTGAGGTGCTAATTCTCCAAAGAACATGTAGTTATTAACCAAGGGCTATGAAACTTAAATATTCTATGCTAGATCTGATTGAAATAGCAGTGATGAGCTGGTTATACTTTAGGCCTAATATTTTTAATAATGTATTATCTCTACCTTTTTTATTTGAAGGGATATTTTAAAGGATGATAAATAATTAGCACAATATTTTATGCAAAGCAATCCTATTACACACTATGCGTATTTTGTTGGGCTTCAGCTTCCACAGCTGGTAGAATTTATTCTTCCTTTTATAGACGAATACACTTATTACTCCTTTGTATCAATAAAAATTCTATGTGTGCAAGAGAAGAAGTCTCCAACATGCTCTAGAAAATCAAATGCTGTATAAAACTATACGATTTTTAAAGTTTTTATAAATGTATAAGCATCATACTACATACATGTGAAGGATACATTGCTTAGTGTAATTTGAACACCCCAAATCTTTGTTGGCCTGAAAAGTGTATTAATATTTTGCATAAATTTGGATGATGAGATTTACATTTTTCTTGGCAAATCCCTGGAATTGGAATGAGAGATTATGGATGTCATGATGAATCACATCAATAACCAGGAATTAATATTTATCTGTAAGCTTTTTTTTAATGTTTTATTTATTTTTGAGAGAGAGACAGCATGAGCAGGGGACGGTCAGAGAGAGAGGGAGACACAGAATCTGAAGACATGCTCCAGGCTCTGAGCTAGCTGTGAGCACAGAGCCTGACGCAGGGCTCGAACCTACGAACCGTGAAATCATGACCTGAGCCCAAGTCTGACACTTAACCGACTGAGCCACCCAGATGCTCCTTTGAAAGCTTTTTTATACAAAGAAACCAACTATCAGCAGACAAAAGATAGCATATTTACAGAGGCATTTACTCTGTTGAAATATTCACCCCAAGGAAGTGAATTTATAATTCGTTTCTGTCTTCTTATTTCCACCCATTTATTATAAAATCCTACTTGCTTCTCAAAATATGTAGCTGCAACAAATACAACACTGCTGCATAATCTGTGGGAAATCAGATATAAATTACAGAAAGACAATGAATGAGAAGCATGCAATCCTCCATGGTGTTCATTAATGGGTGCTTGTGACAAGGTACTGTCAGCTTTAGTTTGCTGATTTTTCCTTGGATGGTTCCTATTTCTTCAGCAGAAGGCACACACTTTACTAAGTTGGCTCACCATTGGTGACAGGAGTGAAATGACTCTCTTGTCTGAACGGCCATGCTACAAAGCTTAGGGGTATAACTGAGAAACATGAATGAGGTCCTCAGGTTAGTGAGTAGGAGAAAATTGCCACACCAAATAACCTTCCTTACACCTTCAGCCATGTCTACACCATTGAGTATTTCTCATTTTTCCATGAGCATTTGGATAATTATAGAATTAGTTTGGGAGCGGTTCCTAGATGGATCCAGATATAGAAGCTGAAACATAAATAACTCCCATGGCCTTAACATCCCTCCTGAAGGGAATTTGCAACAAACACCTTCATAAATGACAAAGTGATTACAGGTCTCTACCTTCACAGGCTCTTCCGTGTGCTTCCTTCTTTTAGGAGGAAAAGCTGACATTTATTCTTTATTGTGAATTCTATTGCTAATTCCACTGGGTAGGGGTGAGAAGCTCCACAGATCCAGAAGAAAAAAAGAACAAAGGCAAAAACAACAAATGAAGGTTCTTTCCTCCACTTGGGATCTCTGAAATGTACTGCTGGGATTGTCTGCAATTGTGAGTGTTATTTGTGGACTATTGATTCCACACCTGTGGATTCCATGCACAAGTCAGATTTCTAAACTAACCACAGTTTCATGGCTGATCATAAAGTGCTCATTGTTTTCGACAATTTCTGACCTGCTCCTATGCTGCCAATATGTCTGCTGCCATTTTTAATAAGCTTTAGAGCTGGTGGATTAACACTGAATGTCAAGCACCACAATTAGAATTGCTGATCGTATGCAGAAATACTATTTTCATATATTAAAAAGCTGCCTTATTCTTGCCATGGAATTCAGCACTCACTTCTGTTGTATTTGATCATTCTTACATGCCCTTTTTAGCTCTCAATAACCCGTGTGTGAATACAAGCCTTTGAAAGGGAGAGAGAAAGTTAACATAAATAAAACTGACAATCGTCAGTAGGACCTAATTTCCTTTCACTTTTCTAAAAGGCGCACGGATTCTTTAGCTATTCATTTTTCCTATGATTCATCATCAACAACCACGTAATCCAAAACCTATAAAAGAGCACATTTGAAGCTGGACCTCGACAGAGTAAAGCACACTTCCCTAGCATGAGGTGGAGTTAGGACTTCTTATATTCTCAAATTATATAGAGTATAATCCTCCAGGCAGGAGTGATGTTACTTATCCACTCTACTTCAAATTATTCTACACAGTCACAGAAAACTGTTTCTGCATTTAATCCATATTTTTTTCTACAGCATCCAGTAGTATAAACTCAACTTTGGGGAGAACTCAGTATTTCCCAACTATCTCACAAAAATTTTACGTATGTCAAATATGTTTTATATATGTAAGTGTCAATCAATGAGATACAAATTACTTATTGAGATGCCTCTATGGTTAATTTAATGACAACTGGATTTAAAGCAGAATACTATACTCCTCCCTGAGGGACACCCTTCCCTGCCATTCCAAGTCACCAGACTAATCAACTTAACAATAGCTACCAATGAGTTAGATTTCTATTGGTTATTTTTTCTTCCCTTTTTAATCCATTTTTTAAATACAGTAAAGTCTTGTATATGCACTAAAGAAAATTTAGAATATGCAAAATACTGTAACAGAGAAAAAAACACTCATGCTTGTGCCACCACACTTAAACGTTAACATTTTAGAGGAATTTCTATCTTTCTCTCAAATCTTTTCTTTTCTTTTTTTAATTTTTTTTTAATGTTTTATTTATTTCTAGGAGAGAGAGAGAGACAGCGTGAGCAGGGGAGGGTCAGAGAGAGAGGGAGTCACAGACTCTGAAACAGGCTCCAGGCTCTGAGCTGGCAGTCAGCACAGAGCCCGACGCGGGGTTCGAACCCACGAACCGCGAGATCATGACCTAAGCGAAAGTCAGACGCTTAACCGACTAAGCCACCCAGGCGCCCCTCAAATCTTTTCTTATGCATATTTTTACAGAACTATGGGAAAGATTTAGAGATGAAACAAGAATTTCTAATTTTCTTCCGTTCAAATACCATTATTTGCATGCATATATTAAAGGCTTCTGAACAGTATCTGTAAATAAATACTTGAAGATAAATTATTGGAGGGGGGCCTGGGTGGCTCAGTCGGTTGGGCATCCGACTTTGGCTCAGGCCATGATCTCGCAGACCTTGAGTTCGAGCCCCACGTCAGGCTCCGTGTTGACAGCCTGGAGCCTGCTTTGGATTCTGTGTCTCCCTATCTCTCTGCCTCTCCCCTGCTCACGTTCTGTCTCTCTCTGTCTCTCTTTCTCCCTGTCTCTGTCTCTCTGTCTCAAAAACAAATAAATATTTTTTAAAAACATAAATTATTGGAGTGGGGGGGTACTGAAGCCTGTAGTTCAGAATCATAAAAATTAGGTTCTGTTCATTAAGAGTGGCCACATTTTACTCCTTGCTTTAGTTAAAACTTTCACAAACCTACTTCATTAAGTGCCCATCTTAATAGTTACTTTCTTGGTTCCTCCTTAGTATATAACAATCAATAATTAATTCACTACCTATTTACTGAGTGTCTTCTATTTGAAAGATATTATGTTAGCCACTTTGAGTAAACACTGATGTATGAAGGGGTAGCCCCCGGCCTTAAAGAGTTAATAGTAAAAAGAAAGTAGATAAGTACACTGATAAATAAAAGGAAATTACAGTAAATAAAGTAGGAGTTCAAAAGGGAGGAAGATCACATTTGGCTGCTGTAATCATGTAAGGTTGTTCTAAAGAGACATCTGAACTGAGCTTTGGAGGATGCATAAAAACTGAATCAGTAGAAAAGGAGAAGCCACATATGACAATATGAGCAAAATTAAATGTGACATTTGAGGGCATATGACTAAATAACTGAATTAACCTAGAGTGTAGGAATCAGTGGCTGAGTTAATGATGTAGCTTAATCATCAGGCAGTGTTTCTTGGACCCCATCTTTTAAGCCACAGGGAGCCACTGCGGGTTCTTCAGCACAGATATGAGGATTCCCGCAGCAAATTAAGAAAGTTGATATCTTAGGAGTATGCATACTGGATTGAGAGGAGAAAGAGTAACAAGATATTTGGGTCAGATCTATTGAAATGTCCCAAGTCTGACAAGGCCAAGTCATTGGAAATGGCAAGAAAGCAACTGATCTGACTTACTCATTCCAACTCAATTGTTAAATACAAAGGAATAATGTTACCATATGATTTTGGAAAATTAAAAGTGAATAAGTGACAAACTCAAGAAGTTATTTGCTTTAACATAACTCATGTTTGGCATTCCCAATCACAGGTATTGGGCAAGGTAGTTTACAGATTAGAGATTTGCAAGGCTGGAGCAGGCTCTATGAAGTTGTCCCAAGCGTGCCCGGCACCAACAAGGCATCCTGGGAAAGAAGAACAGGTAGGTCCCAAGAGAGAACAGAGCTGTAATGCCTGAGAAAGGTCACAGAAACTCTAATCAAGTTAAACTAGTGTGTAGCCCATCCCGTCTTATGTGAACTGTGTGGCAGAAGTCTGAGGGAAGGTGATCTCTACAGAGAAGGATTACATGCTGTTCTGGGAATGGAGTGCAAAGATGGTAAGAGCCTCATTTAGAAACTAGGCCATTCCAGGATAGTCTAGAATGAAACTGAGGGACAGGACCACAATATGACCTCTGGAATCTGGAGCTAGTGGAAACCAGTGGTAAACTGGCACCAGACAGTGAACGAGGGTTTGGGTGGGTTTTATCCTTAGGGAAAAAAAAGTGTTCAGGATGAGAACCATGTAAATCTGAATGCCTACAGAAGGGTGCTGACCAGTGCCTGGCTATGACATAGTGTATTTTCAGGGGCTCCTACTCAATAACATTGCATTTCATCCTTTCATCCATGAGCAGGGATGGAGAGATTATTTCCAAACTCTGAGGGGACTTACAATGGAAGACAGATATTGATATAGAACACACTACCCACCTCACTATCAAAATACACAATGGTTTGTAGATGTCAGAGTATTAGTTAGCATCAGCTGGCATGAAGTCACAGGACGGGGGCTCTCAGCAAGAGATCTAGGACAGGCAAGGGTTGGCAACAAGTAGAGTTCTACAACAGTTATGGTTGTCGTCTCATTGGCAACTTCAATGATTGTTTTCTATTGAATAAATCAAAGGACTTTGTAAGGATGTGTCAGCCTGAAAAATAACAAAACTTGCACTGTGGGAACTTAGCAAAGTTCCTTTATTGCTTTATTAATGAGATAAGTAACTAATCATCCTATCTGTGAATGATCATGGTAGTTTTCAAATTTCATTCCAAGGAAAACATGTGTCAGATACATTTCTTTTAACTCCTTGTCTTCCAGGCACTGTTCTGATTTCTACCCGGCTTCTCAAAGTGGGGTCCAAAGATTGGTGCTGATCTGCAGCCGGTTACCTGTCTGTGACAAGATAAACAGCTATTGGCAAAATGTTAATCAATGTACTACTTCTTTCACTGGAAAACTTCACTGGGAAAAATCTCAGTTGACTATGGCTATGCTTAGTAACTCAACATTCTGGAACAGATTCCTTATGTTGTCATGAGTTGGGAACCAACAACTCATGGACATATAGTAATCCACAAACCACACTCTAGGTAGGTTTGATTTACACACATTATCCCATTTTGCCTAGTAAACGAATCAAACTGAATTGAGGAAAATGCAGGGCAACACAGACTTTTATTTCCACTTCTTCAGTTCAGTGCCAACAATATGAAAATTCCACAACTCTTTAAACATTTGTTTAGTGGTTAAAGTTTCTCAATTATTTTGAAAACTCAAACACAATCATTGAGTTTCCCAAAAGATAAAAACCAAGAAATAAATGCATTTTTCTTTTGATTAGGAAGACTAGTCATAAAAGCTATAATTACTTAATATAACTATATTGATTTAAGAAGCTTCTACATCCATGACACAAGAACAGAAAAGAATGAAAAAGAACAAGTGGGATATAATAAATAGCTCTCGAGGTTTAAAAATATATAGTCAAAATAAAGTCAACAGAAGTGTTGTAAATAAAGCTGAGAAAATTTCTCATTGACTGAGTAAAAGGAAAGACACACACATGAGAGAGAAAGAGAGAGAGAGAGAGAGAGAGAGAGAAGACGTTAAGTGATACAGAGATTGAAACCAGTACATCCAAAGAATATCCAACAGAATTGCAAAAAGAGAATGGAAAACATGTAGAAATCATCAGAATATAAGAAATTATCAGAAATAAATTTTTTTCACAATTAAGAAACAAATTAACCTCCAGATCGAGAGGTCTCAAAGAATGACCAAAACAATGAGCAAAAAGTCTAACACCATAATACATCTACAGAACTTTAAGATATCTAAGAAAATCAAGGCTAAAAAGATTATCCAAAAAGTTTCCAGATTAAAAAAGAAACACACACACACTCACACACACACACAAACACACTTCTGCTAAGGAACAGGAATTTAGAAAGCACCAGACTTTTACCAGAAACAGGAAAGGCCAAAAGCCAATAGAGCATGCTTTCAAAATTCTAGGGAAATATTATTTTCAACCCAGAATTCCATTTTCAGTCAAATGATCAATCCGAAATGAAGATAAAATAAGTTTTTCATTCATATGAAGCTAATTTCCAAATTTCTCTTCTGCAGAAGCTAATGACATAATCTAGAAAAATGAAAAAGAAACAGAAATCATGGGAGTAAAAAAATCATTATGTCACCCTAGAAGAACAGAAAGGAGGATGTGCTGCTGTCTGAGAAATGGATCATTCACACTGAACTTGGTAAGCAGGGCTGCTAATCTGTATACACCAGAATGCCCTGGTTGGTAGTTTATCAATATCCTCTTTCTTGATTGGTTAGTGGTGATATCATGTTAGGTGTTAAAATAATTTGACTTCAGGATGAATCCAGGAGGGATATCAATAGGAAAAGAAGGGTTGACAATATGCAATATATTTTATTTTATATTTTATTGAATGAAAACCTTCAGGCTATAATAAATTGTCAATAGGAAAACAAAGAAGTAAAGAAAATGCTGTAAAAGAAAGCATGGAGATTTGATATAAAGCAAATATGAACCAAAAGAATAATGTGGCATAATTTTAAGCAATTAACAGTAATTTGAAAAGAATCGATTTGACTTTGTGGTAGAAATGCTCTTCTTTGAGTGACTGAACAGTCATGACATTGGTGTTCTAGAGGAGAAAATGTAATCATAGTACTCAGGTGATCCATGACTAACATCAACACAGCCATAGTAACCCCAATCTACTTGATTCTAACTTTTAGAATCAACTTATGTGTTAAGCATGAAAGCGTTGGTTGTGGGTACAGCCCAAAATATAAATCTTTAGAATCCTGACAATATAAAAATAAGAATAATTGGAAGGTGATCAATGGAATAAGAGAAAGAAAAGTAAAGAAAGTTTCAGGGCATTAACATTCTCACATAGGGTTAAAAAAAGATGCTTACTGAAATTGATGGAATAGAAATCAAGAAATACACTTTTTTAGAGTTACAAAGATAAAAAATTAAAGTTACAAAACTAAACCAAAGACTTAAATTAATAAAACCAAATATGGGGAAGAGGGCTTAGAAAAAATAATGATGTGTTATTAGGTCCTTATATTTCATAATTGGGAATGAGTAGATATTGTCTAAAATTTCTAATGAAGAAAGAGAGGTAAGTGCATTTGGTTATGTAAGTAAGACCACCATAAAAATAAAAACAAATAATTAAAAGAGACTGTCTCTGGGTAGGTAGTGAGATAGAATGAATTAAAAAACCCTCAGACTCACATGGTTTTTTTTTTTTTGTCATAAGCACTTATTTGGATTTTAAAAAGGTAAAAAATCAACACAACAAAAGCATTTGTTGAGGATCTATTGCATGAATGGGAATACAAAGGAACAGAAGTGTGATCTACTTCTCCCAAAGAGTTTCTGATCTAATTACACAAGAGAAGACATAAAACAGCTTTGGGCAAAGGAAATGTGTGATCAAGTGCCCAGTGTGGTGTGAAACGTACCTGTATAGGAGTTAAAATATGCAAGTACCTGGTGACATTTTTTCCTCTTAAGACTTCATAAAAGAGAGTAGTCTACCAGCTCAAGGTATCTGCAAGGAAGTAATGGGTTCCTATGGGTTGGGATGAAATAAAAAGGCCTTTTCCAACAAGATGAAACCCATGAGAAGAACATCCAAAGAACAAGGAGTGAACATGTGCTTGAGTGTGGGGGACAAGTAGAGTAGATACTGAGCACAGAAACCATATCATGTAGTTTTATTAACACTGCTTTCAATAAGTTCCACCTATATTATCTTGAATCATTTCTTTCTGGTATGAAAAAATGTTATATGAAATAACGGTTGGGTTTTATTTATGTATTAGACTTGAGGTTGCTTCTAAGAGAGACTGGTTTATTTATAAGAATGCAAATTTAAAAAGCCTTTTGGAATTTAGAAAAGGCTTGTCATTTAAAACCTCTATAAATTAGATATGCTCTATTCTACACAACAAACTTTTACATGTTCTTTTTCACAAGATATGCAGCATCAACAATTTGTTAAATGTGATTCTTCTGAGGAAGCCTTTTTGAATTTAACCTCTACAATCCAGCAAACTATGACCTCAGTCAAACGTCTACTCATTAGAAACTGCATGTAGAGAAAAAACTTCTTTGATTTTTTCTCTGAAACAATTTCCTGTAGTATTTTAAGTTTATTCAGTTAAGAATTTTCTTTTTCTCTAAAATGTCAGAATTCGCTAACAGCTGAAGCATACCCAAGACTAAGTAACTTGAAATGTATTTAAGATGCCCAGTCCATTGCCTATTGTTCTATTATTTAAAGTGTGTTTCACGTATTTAAAATATGTTTTGCTGTAAATCTGTAGATTTGATAAAGAACCATCCGTACTGCATCAAGAGTTCCAAGCCTTTGTGGTCACTGTGAAGACGTGGCCTCTCATATCTCCAACTGCAGGGGTGTGATCGATGAAGGGCCTCAGCTGCTGGGCTCTAAAATCCATCTTTGAGTTTGAACAGGGAGTCCACATCTCCCAAGACCTGCTCCCAGACAACAACTGAACAGAGAGGGACAATAAGACAACGAGTTTCTGGGAGATGTAGGGCTCCTCTGGAGCATGACTAGTCACTCAGAGATTCCCCACTACCTTTGTTGAAACTTTCTTGGAACTGCAAGTCTAAGACTTCTCCTACCCATCCTTCATGTCTTCTTTTCCTCCTCCACAGGGGACATGCATGGTTATCTTCCCAGCCTTCCCCAGCTTCCTCTCCTTTTTCCTTCACACGAGTTCTCCCCAATAAATCTCTTGTATATCTAAACCTGTCGTAGTATCTGCTTCTTGGAAGACCTGAACTAATACAGCATTAATAATCACATCTTAAGAATATCTGATTTTCTCATCTCTTCAACAAGACAGAAAAAGAAATTTAAGTGACCTTGGGAGGGCCAGGGAAAATAAGGTAATGAATATCATTGTTAATAACTTTATTATATACATTAATTATTCATCCAACAATTTCAATTATTTACTGTGTCAGGTACAGTCCTAAGTGCTTGAGATGCAGAGA
Source organism: Crocuta crocuta (assembly GCF_008692635.1). NCBI lineage: Eukaryota > Metazoa > Chordata > Mammalia > Carnivora > Hyaenidae > Crocuta > Crocuta crocuta. The sequence continues at coordinate 1,418,538 of NW_027530222.1, read as the reverse complement.
TGAATGGGACCTAGCCCTTGCCCCCTACAATTGCACTGACTGGCAATGAAGACCAGTCCCTGGATAAATAGTCCCTGGATAAACTCTAATGGGAGTAGATATCCAGTGTTATGGGAACTCGTATGAAGACACAATTGATTCTTCTAGCAAGAGGCAGGTTGAGGGTAGAGGTTCAGTAATCTGAGCCTTGAAATTTGAGTAGGAGTTCACCAAGTGGGGAAGGCAAGAGGAGAAATTTCCAATCAGAGGGTATGGCATAAGCAAAAGCCGGCAGCCAGGCTAGTTTGTGGTGAATATGTGAGACATGGTGAATAGTAGGTGTGGCCAAAACTTAAAGGGGTGTTTGGGAGGGCACCAGAACTGAGAAAGGGGAAACTACTGGTATGATGGCATGATAATTGACTACTATGCTGAATTCTGGTAAATAAATGTCTCAATACACTGTCTTCCTCTGCACACAAGGGAGGATGGTGATGTATTTAAATATATGCACTCAAGATAACTAGAGAATGAAACAAAATTAGTTAATATCTAGATCTTCTTTTGTCCAGAAAATGTTTCATGTGACTCACCTAACACCTTCTATATTCTAAGCTCCCTACTAAGTGCTGGAGGAGTCATTCACAGGAAAATAAGCTCTCCTTCTCTGTCATTAGAGCTCATCCTTTGTGGACAGAATGAAGAAGAGAAATACGAAGGCATGGTAAGAGCTATGAGCATGAGGAGTTCTGCGTCCTCAGGGAACACAGAGGGCCATCTATCCCACAGGTAGGCGTGGGTGGTCAGGAATCTTCCCAGAGAAAGTGTCTAAGCTGAGCCTTAGCACAATAACTTCTATATATAATGAAATGCTAAATAATAAATGCTCAGGATAATTTTAATGTTACTCTAATACCTGCATAGAATTGAGTGTAAATTCCTCAGCCAACATATCTAGTGCCCTCCATAATTTGTCAGTAGTAAGAGATAACCTGTCTCAATTGCTTTCCTATTCATTGCCCAGAGAAAGCCCTCATATGGCAGGATATGTTTGGTTCTTTCTAACCTTCCTAGATCTGACTTTCATCTGAACTATCCATCCCCACTCTTTTTTGTTCCTCTGAACCCTTTTCTCACTGGCTGGGAGACTTGGGCCAGTTATTTAACTATCTGTCTTCAGTCTCCCCATCTGTAAAATGGGCATACTATGTGCCTATCTCATAGAGTTGTTGGGAAGTATATATGAGTTAATTATAAACAATTGGTCTCTAATTAGTGTTACATAAGTGTTTCAGATTGTTTCTATTGACCTTACTTAGTGTTCAAACTCAAGTTCTATCTATGCAACCAAGTATATCCAAATAACATGTCCACAGAGGCATTTCATTTTTTTGAAATCTGATGGCGCTTTAAAAATTCTTTGTGGACACTTAGCATATAACATCTTGTAGTGTTACTTGTTTCCAGGCTGCTGGGGTTAGAATCCCAGCACCACCTCCAGTGGCTTTGGCAAAGTTACTCCTCAAGCGTCAATTCCCTCATTTGTAAAATTGTGAATAATAACACCACCCCTATGGGTTCTTGAGCATTTCAAGTGGCCAAGCATACCTGAAGTCTAACAGGGCGGCTGCTACCTAAGAGCTCACTAAATGTTTGATATTAATAAATTGTAAGTCCCGAGTGCACAGAGTGTGCCTGAAATCTCACATTCCCAGCACCTTGTCCAGTTACTGGATGATCATGATAAAACTGTTGTAATGATAACACTCAGGAGAGGGAGAAAGCATTAGGGGAAAAGTCATTGAGAAGTAAAGTGGCAAAGGTTGGTCAGTTTATACTGAATGCATTCAGTTCAGTTAACAGGTACAGTGAGCACTGACTTGGGCACTCTGGACCATGTGACTGCGAGTGACATGCTGTCACCAAGGGTCCCACAAACCAGCAGATGAGATGGCACGTGTAAACCTAAAACCATTACAAGGAGGCATGTCATTCACATCCCAAATTGAGGAAAACATTCAGAATTGTGAGGAAAAAGAAAACTTTACTCATTTCTCAAATATTGTTTCAACACCGATTAGAGTTAGAAGGCGCTCTCACAGAGATTTCACGGAAAGAAGGAAGGGGAAAGAAAGCAGGTTTTGTGTTTAAAAAAAATCAAAGCAAATCCATCCCCTCTGCCACCAAAATATCAAACCAAGCAAAACAAAAACAAAAAGCAAAAATTACCAACAAAAATAACCATGTTGCTTTATATTTTGCACTTCTAAAGGCATACCTCATGTCATTTCCTTAAAAATTCTTAGAGGTGGGGGTGCCCTGGGTGGCTCAGTAGGTTACGCATCCGACTCGTGATTTCAGCTCAGGTCATGATCTCATGGTTTGTGAGTTTGAGCCCCACGTTAGGTTCTGTGCTGACGGTGTGGAGTCTGCTTGGGATTCTTTCTCCCTCCCTCTCTCTGTGCCTCCCACCCTCCTCGCCACTCACAAATGTGGGTTCTTCTCTCTCAAAATAAATAAATAAAGATTTAAAAAAAATTTAGAGGTGGGTGTGAGTTTGTAATAAGTGTATACCTTGCCCTAATTTATAAACTAATTAATGCTTTCATCAGGATTCAAACCTCCTCATGTCTAAGTTCAAGTTCTCCCTCCCAGTTCTACGCATTTCCTTCCACATCACTCAAGTCACTCACAACCTCCCGGCCCTTTTCAGGACTTGCTTGTCTTGAAATCTGTCAGCTCTGGGTCACCCCCACCATTTACCAAGGCTTGATACTGTTCAAAAAAAAAAAAAGGGGGAGAGAGAGAGAGAAAATAAAAAGAAATAACCTTCATAGAAAGGAAAAATAGATTACCATTTTATTCCTTTACTAAGAAATGGGGAATTATTGATCTTTACTTCTTATCATCATATAAAAAGCAAGCTGCTTGAAATACAATGATAGTAAGACATATGCTAAGTAATCTTTAAGTATTTATGATGCTGGAGATTAGTTGTATACTATAGACAATTTTACTAGAGCTTTTAAGTGCTTCCGACTTTACTGTTTTAAACTGCTTAAGCATTTATACTTAATGGTCATGTGATGATAATGCCTACTCTCTTGACAACAGCACTGAAAGCCAAATTTATACATTACAGATCACTTTTAAAAATTGGCTTTTCAAGTGACTTAGTAAACACTATCGAACTTCAACATCACCCCTCAACAACTTTTCCTTAAATACAAATTAACTTTCACTTGCTCAAATATGTACATATGGGGGAAAATGGTTCCAGCTGGGGTTTATGACTGCCTCTGCGGGTTTTTAGGTAATCCACAGAGCCACGCTGAAGTACATAAATAACCTTCCCAATGGTGAACTTCTTCGTCATTTTGCTCCATGGACCTATGGGAATTCACTGTAACAAAATGCCCTGGAGGGCTGATTTGAATACCGTCTCCCAGTGGAATTCTCTGTAAAATGCTCATTTATTAGCCGCCGAGGACACTGATCATCCCAGCAGAGGCTAAAAAAGTTGTGGAGCAAGTGCAGAGAGTCATTAGTTTATAATATAAACTCCTCAGGGAAGAAACAATGCTCATTATTCTATATTCTGAAAGGAGCTGCAGAGAAGGAAACACTTTGCCACGTTAAAAAAATTATTCAAACAAATAACTACTCCTTTTTGTTCCTTAAAGAATATTGGTATTAGTATTAGTATTCAAAAAGCTGGACGACGCTGTTGTTGATGGTAATAAGTAACTAGGTCATCTGTAAAAGAACAGGATTGACACTAGGAGGCGCTCAATAAATATTTGTGGAAGAGTCCCTTAAAAACACCAAGGGTATTTTACGGAAACTGATTTCCATTTGACTTTTAAAAGTTCTCTGCATCACTATTTGGTCAGAAGGGAATTTTAACTAGAAGAGATGGTTTTAGCTTAAAACTCTGAATCATTGTTTTCAGAACAGGTACTAAACTTGACAGAACAAGGTCTTACTTCCCCATAATTCCTTCTTTTCATTAATGTCATTTTTTTCAATGCATTTAAAAGACAGTGCATGCCCTAGATTCTGAAGTCACTAATATATATTCATGAGCCAAACATGATTGGAGTGTTATCCTGCAAAGCTCTATCCCTCATCACGTTCTTGTCTCAGATTAGCAGCACGTTTTGACCCAAAGATAGGGAAATGTCTATTTAACCAGACTCCGGAGGGTCAATAACACTTCTCTGTGTCACATCCCTGTGCATGTAAACTTTACCTCCGTTACCTAGTTTTAATTAAATATCACTGCATACCAGAATATGTTTCACTGGAATATATCAGTTTGATATAATTAAGTTATTTAGGATTCCTATTCATCAGCAGGTTGGGTTTCTTGAGGTTTTTAGTGTCTGACAGTTACCAAAACACGTTTTCATTGTTTTTAAACACAACCTCTGAGTATCTGGTATTCATTTTTCATAAGCTGAATCTGTAATAAAATGAAAAGGGAAATTTGGAGGTTATAAACAAAAGTAGTAAGTGCTCGAAGAGGATAAATGTGTTTAGATCCAATTTGTTGATTTCTGACTGGTTTTGTCTGATAATAATGCTTACAATCTCAATTAAAATATATTTGGAATTGATTTATGCTACCTAGAGACTAAATTCATAATCTGTGTTGATATAAACAAAGTCATTGTAAACACTGAAATTCTCTTAGTTTCAGATTTATGTCTAAATATTGTGGTAAGTGACTTGCCTTTCAGATCCTTTAGGTTGAATATGTAGAACATCTTCTGTTGCTTTAATATGTTCTTCAGCACTTGTCATGACTCACCGGATGTGTAGTCCATTTCTTCATTATTAGAATCATCCTATACGTTGTATGCTTTTTATAGGAAAAGGTCACTTTTGAGATATGAGAGCTTTCTCCTAAACTAAACCATATTTATGCAAGTGAGACAAAACCATGCTAACTTTTTGCTTTTCAGAAGATACATTATCACTGAAAAATTTAATTCTGAATTTCAAAGAAATATGTCAGGGCTTGACAAGGAGTAAAGAGAAGACATTGCATTTTACGGGGTCAATTCAATGCATCCAGGCTAATAAGCTTCATTTAGTAAGGGAGCAAAAAGTTTGCATTTTGGAGATGAATGCAGTTTCAAATTAGGAGCTTTTAATAAATAGTCTTTCTGACAGTATATTTAATAATAACAGAAATACCAAAAGATGCGTATTAAATACCAGGAAATGCTATATCCTATTTATTTCCATCATCATAACAAACTTACTCTTCCCATTTCATAAATGAGAACACCGAATTTTAGTAATGTTATGTCATTTTACGACTTCGCAGAGATGAGAATTCAAAGAGCTTAGTTTCAAACTGAGATCTGCCTGATGACAAAGCCTGAGCTTTGAAATCATGATGGTAAATTAGCAGACAAAGCACCTATAGCAGTAGAATGGGATTTTTATATCTTACAAAACTATTTGCAAGAATGATAAAATAGTTCTGATTAAAGCATGAAAAACTCAACACAAGCGACAGGTAGAAAAATGTTAAAACATAATACAATAAAATGCAGCTCTAACTGGCTGAACGCATTAAGTTTGTTTTTTGCTTTGGAAAGTTATTTGCTGTTTTGCATCTGTCTTCCTGCTTAAGGTGACTTGGATTTGGTTTTGACCAAATTTGGAACAGTTTGCCGTGCTAAAGCCCAGCTTGGGATAAAATGGCAGTTGATGATATTTTTCATATTGGCATACTTTGTGTAATATTCAGTGGCTTTTCAATGGCATTTGGAACATGAATAGAAACGACAGAGCCAGCCATCATAACAGCAAAACAACTGCTTAGGCCACCATTGTGAAAGCATTAATATAATGCAGTTTAAAGTGGCTGATGTCTACATGCTTAGTTACATTGATGATAGTTCAAGGCAGAAGTCAGAACAAGAAAAGAAAAAAAGAAACCTCTGAAAAGAACTCAGAGAAACTAAGTATTTTAAAGACATGAAATGTAACATGGACAAGAGTGTGTACATGCTAATACATTTGTGTGGCAAAGCTAGAAGGAATGGCTGATATACTAGTCTCCCATGGTCAACCAAGGGCCTCATTCATTCATTTGTTCGTTCAGAGAATATTTTTCGATCAAATCCAATGTACTAGATATTCTTTTAGGTGTTGAGGATAATAATAAAGGGAGTGTGGATGAGTGTTGTAAAGGCCCCGTCGTCACAGAGTTGCTTTCATATGGATAAAGGAAAGACAATAAACAAGTAAATAACGTACCATGAAGCAGTAAGTGCTATGAAAAATAATAATAATAAAGCCAAGGCTAAGGATGGGAATACTAGTTTACTTAGGTGATCATATAAGATTTCACTGAAAAGGTGACAAGAAAGTGGAGAACTAAGAAATATGAGAGTGACCCATGTCAGTTTGGTGGGTAAAAAATTCCAGGCAGAAAGAGTAGCAGGCACAAAGGCCCTGAGGTGAAGGAATGTTGAGTGTGTAGTCAAAGCCAAAAAGAGGCCTGTGGGGTTGCAAACTTAGAAAGGAGAGCTAACAGGAGATAAAGTCAGAGAGGTAGCAGAGCCACCACACACTTTAACTTCGACTCTTGTTTCTTAGGAGACAAGAAAAAACTGGAGAATATCTTAATAGAGGAATGGTACGTTATGCCTTACACTTTACATGAATTTCTCTGGATGCCATCTTGATAAAAGACTATGGAGGCCGAGGGTAGAAACAAACCAGACAGAAGGTTACTGTGATTATCCACATGGGAGATGACAATGGCCAGGTGGTCAGATTCTAGATGTATTTGTTATTAAACTGGATGTGATAAAGAGAAGACTCCAAGGTTTTGGATGTGATGGGGAGGGGTGGTTAAAAAAGAACTCTAAAGTTTGGGGACTAAGCAACTGGCAGAATGGAGTTGTCCTGGACTAGGGGTGCCTGTGAGTAGACTGGTTTGGGGCAGGAAGTGGGAACTGGAGTTTTGTTTAAGATAGTTCAAAGTGCTTAATAGAAGCTGGGCAATAAGAAGTGGGCAGTACTTACTGTATTAAGTATTAAGTAAGTATAAGTAAGTAAGTAATACTTAAGTATTAAGTAAGGAAGTAAGTAGGAGTTCAGTGGTGGGCAGGAGATTTGAGCTGTTTGGGGCTTATCATTGTGGACTTGACATTTAAAGCTATTAGACTTATTTTCCCAAAGATACAGGTAGAGATAGAGAAGAAGCAAGTGATTGTCCCTTAAGAGGTTGGGTGGGAGAAACCAGCAAAGGAGAGTGAGAGAGATTGGTATGAGAAACAGGAAAGAACAGCCAATAAGCCAAGTAGAAGACAGCGTTTTAAGAAGGGGGTAGTAATCAACTAAATCCACTGGGTCAAAAAATCAAGAGAGGTGAAGTTGGAGATCTTACCATTGAATGTGGCAATGTAGAGATCAGTGGTGATATTGATAAGAACTGATCTGTAAAAATGGTAGGGATAAAAGTCCAATTAGTGTGATTAGAGAGAGAATGGAATAAGATGTTGTAGAAAAACCCAGTATAGACAACTTGTTCAAGAAACTTTGTTGTAAAAAGGAAGAGAGAAACAGGGTGATGGCTAGAAAGGTGAGACATTAAGGTAGTTTCTTTTTTTTTTTTAAGATGGGATGTATTTTATCATATTTGCATACATGATGTTAGAGAGGGAAAGTGATAATGGAGGAGAAAATGTAGAATGTCTACCACAATGTTCTTCCTTTGCTGAGATGGGACGGGATCTATACATGCAAGAGAAGTTCATTGTGGATAGACTAGGAGTCAACTCATCCATAGCAATGGAAAGAAAGGGAATATTTGGGGGTTAGATACAGGAATATTGTTAGACACAGCACTGGGAACTTGTCAAAATTGATAGTTAGCAGAGTGCCTTTTGTGTTTATATTGTAATGAAAGACCGAGATAGATAAACAGGCAACCAGCATTATGGTAAACACTTATTGGAGGAAAAGCTTCTAGGCGCAAGTGTATGTGTGCTTAGTGTGTACTCAGTGTGGAGAAGGAAGGGTGGCTGAGGACTAAGTGTTCTGTTGTTTTTTTTTTTAAGTTTATTTATTATGAGAGAGAGAGAGAGAGAGCAGTAGGGGCAGAGAGAGGGAGAGAGAGAATCTCAAGCAGGCTCCACACAGTCAGCGCAGAGCCTGACATGGGGCTCGAACCCACAAACTGTGAGATCATGACTTAAGTCAAAATCAAGAGTCAGATGCTTTACCAACTGAGCCACCCAGTTGCCTCCCATAAATTTTCTATGTTACACAAACAGCATGTTCAAAGCCCTTGGGGCAAGACAGTGAGGGACACTGTTGGGACTGAGAGCAGCTGGAGGGATCATGGCTGAAGAGAGGTGCTGGGAATGGAGAGGGACACTAAGAACTCAGAGGACTATGTAAGTCTGAGACACATTTGGAAGTAAAAATTGATAGAACTTGGTAGAGAATTGAGTAGTAGAGTAAGTATGAGGGCAAGAAAGGAGCTGCAGTGCTACCCAGGTTTCTAGCTTGAGTACTGGGTTTATCTCGATGATGATATTGACTCAGTTACCTCTGCCTTCATTTAAGTGTTACCTATATGCAAACTTGGCTGTTGCTTCCATATCTAATGCATATTCTAAGTCCCCAATAAAACCCCACACTGACTTTTCCCTTCCTTGGATAATGATCAGAATTGCTACCATTGGCTGAATATCTTCCATATATCAGGCATTACTCTTGGTGTTTAATATGCATTTCCCATTAATCTCTATTACAGCCTTATAAGGTAGATCTTGCTATCCCTTTTGCAGAGGGAAAACAGTGGAGGCTGAGTATGGACATTTTGACAGAGGTCCGTATGTCTCACAAATCCATGCTGACTTGGTAAAGTAAAAGCAGCGAAGGAGAAGTCTCTGAACTTCTACTCTCCATTTGTCGTACATTGTACTACAATGCATCATGACTCTAGTCAGACTGTAGTTTATGAAGGTGCATCAATGCCCTTTAACTCATCAGAGCTCTGTGAACACACTAGGAATTCAATAAATGTTAACATGAAGGAAAGAATATTTGCGGATGAGACCCCCTATCTTGAAACTTTAGGGAAATCGGTAATTTTCACTGAAATATGTTAAGGTTAGGGAGGCTTAAGTGCAATTCCATTGGCTAAAATGTTAACATGATTTGATTGAATAAACATGTTAAAGATCTGAAAGCAATCCACACATCATCTTACTTTTGATTTTTCTTTGTAACTATTCTCCTCATCTTATAAAATTAAAAAAAAAAGACTATTTATTTTGAGAAAGAGAGAGAGACAGAAACAGAGAGTGAGCAGGTGACGGGCAGAGAGAGTGTGAGGTACAGAATCAGAAGCAGGCTCCAGGCTCTGAGCTGTCAGCACAGAGACCGACGCGGGGCTTAAACTCAGGAGCCGTGATATCATGACCTGAGCCAAAGTTGGATGCTCAACCAACTGAGCCACCCAGGCGCCCTCTCCTCATCTTATAAATGAGGAAACTGGAATTCAGAAGGCTAAATGGCTTGGCCATGTGACAAGAACTTGGAACAACTGCATATCCAGCACACTTTTCTGATACACCGTTTTATCTCCCAAATCACCATCAACTGATACTTCTCAGTGGTTCCCATCCCAGCTAACACGTACTGGATATTTCTAGGGGGGAAAAGATTAATGAGATGCAGAACCTCACATTCCTGCAAAGGGAAAATGATAAGTGGTTAAAATAGCATTCTGAAATGTGACAAACACAATTAGAATTATGTACAAAATATTACAGAAGCACAGAGATTGGACAGATTAATTTTGCTTGGGGCATGGGTAGAGAAATGGAGGAGGTTTCAATTTGCCCATTAATTCCAAGATGCCTTCTCAAATACATTGATCATTTCCAGTTACTGAATTAAAGAAAAGCACCCACTAGTAGTAGGCCAATCAGAACACCAAAGAGGAAGTTTCAAGTTTTTTGCTATGCTTTCATAGCTCTGCTTTATTTTCTTATGTATTTCTTAAACAAATAATTTCTTGTACTTCTAACAAAAGAGGAGCATGATTGAAAATCTTAAAATACGACACATTTGGGGCTCATTTTTCTTACTCCTCATATTGAAAATTTAACAGAAAGCCACCTGGTTGAGGGTAAGTTGTAAACAAGTGATTTCAAAATAACTAAGGATATTGACCAACCAAAGTCACCTAACGGAAAGAACGTGCTGCTTTTCAGAAGTCTCCATGTGGTATTATCTCACTGTCTAGGCTTGCAGCCCTACAAATCTTAATTCATGACAGAGAATTTTCACTGCCTTCAATTATTCTGGTAATCATAGTTAGCTGACTACGTGGTTGACTCCCTTTCAGGAAATCTTCCCATTCCAGACTCTCACCATTTGGAGAAGCCCTGTATTTGAATTTACATTAAGGAAAATCCTCTAATTTCTGAAAAAGTAATTTATAGAGCCCGGAGGAGTGAATCTGTAACAGTGTACCAGTGTACAGAGGTAGACAATTCTGGGATCCTGTCCTCACCCCACCACTGACTTATACATTTTTATCAGCTCTGTTCTTCCGTAATTCTCCAGGGAGCTCAAGGAGGCAGTCTCCCGAGAGAGGACAGTGAAATGAATATTGGAATAGAGAGAAAACAAGCTACAATCACCATCCCAGGATTAGTCCTTCATGCAACATCCATTCATTTAACATTCATTCATTCAGCAAATATTTGTTGATGCCTGTTGTGCAGGCCACTGGAGAGAGAGGTGAGTGAAGACACAGTCAAGGTGTTCCTCATCTTGTGAAAGAGGCAAATTGGCAAAATTCTCCCTGCACCCAAGACACAGGGTACGTCCTGCCTCCATATTTGATCAAAACCTTTATTTCAGGGGAGACAGGCCATGTGTAACGGGCAGTGCTTCTCAAGGGGATTTCACAGGTGCACAAAGGGACTGAAGTCTGGACCCAGCTTCTGCTTCAGTCCTCCCTTATCACAAATGCGGCCAAACAAAGAGATCAAACAGAAAAAAAATGAGAAGTGGCCCAAAGATGCTTTAAAGTAATGTAAATAGAGAAAATGTCGAGATCAGCCCAATAGATGCAAAGGGATTTCTATTTTTAAATCTGCCAATATATAAGGAAATAAGAACAAAGGGCTATAACCAGGAATTCTGCTCAAAGAACAAAGCATGATATGAAAGAAAAAGCCCAAAGAGTATTTATAAAAATGAAAGAAAAATCCATATATAGCCTTTTAACTTCAAAAGGAAAGAATGGGCGGCATCAATTACCATAGGATTGCAAAGGTTTTTACTCTGTAGCTAAATGGCTTAATCCACTTGTACGTTGAGGTTGCTTTTTTAATGAAGCCATTTCCATAATGAATGGCCTCTTCAATTGTCACAAAGGGGAAAAAAATGGCAGGGAGGGTCAACCTCTAATAAATTGTGTGGGAGGTAAGATGATCAATAGGAAGTCTCTCTCACTGTCACCTTAAGGAAAATCCAACTATAGAGCTGTGCAACAAAGTGGGAAAATGATGCTGGAGGTGGCGGGTGTGGTTAAGAATTCTGACGAACAGAAGGGTGTGTGTGTGTGTGTTGTGTGTCTGTTCTTCAGGCAAAGGGAAAGAAGGTGCTGTGGATCTGTGCAAACAAATAACAAAGGGATTCTAGATTAATCTCCTGTCATCTACTAACAAATATCAAGGCAAGATAGCTTAGTATCTATAATGCCTTGGAATGTTCTGGCAAATTACAGTAAGAAGACCCCTAAGAGAAATACTGTATTTTGAAAAAAGATGAGGAGTTTTGTAATATTTAACTAAGACACGCTTGGTTCACGATTTATTGTCATTATACCTTATTTCTATTATTTGTCTACGAAATTCCAACAATAATCCTTAAATCCAACCCCCAGATTCTTGAATTCTCAAATGTTAAAATGAATGTTAAAATGGGATTTTTTTCAAAAAATTAATAAAGGCAAGTGCCATAAGCATAACTCTCAAATACATCTTTCCCATAGGGAATATCTGGGACGGCCTCAGGTTATAAGGCTTGTAGGGAGACAAGAAATGTAAGTGGGAAGTTACACCGTACAAGACTTGGGAAGCATTTTTTTAAGCTTGCCTTGTTAAAGCTAATTACCATAGATAAAAAGAGCTAGATAACTTAGAGTATTCATTAACTCTCTCACTCCGCCAGGCAGTCATCCCCCAAAGTGCTAATATCTTTCCTACTCCATTCTTAAAAGGTTTCATAGTCACTATTCATGATTCACACTTCGAAAAGACCAACTTCCTGATTAATGCCTAAATGGAAAGAGTAAAAATGTGCCTCAAAAATTAGTACAGGCCTCAAAGGTGTAAGCCTGCCTATCTTATAGATTTCAGGAAATTTTTTAAAAAGAAAAAGAAGAAAGCTAACTTAGGGGTGTTATTAGCTTTCCTCACAGCAGCCCTCTCTCTCACCCCCATACACCCATTCTCCCAGGAGGGTTGGCGGCCACATACTTGAGGTAAACAGTCGGGCTTTGCCAAAGCTTTGGGTTATATGTTCTCCCATTCTCCTTGGCAATAAAGGCAACATCGATTCCATGGCTTTTCCCATTCCTTGATCAGAACTGTTTGCAATAGTAACTCACACATAAGTCAATGGCCAACTTTGCATTATTTGTGCCACAGAACACTTTCCAGTCCTTTGTCACCGTATCTTCTAAATGGACTGATTCTCAATCCAGTCATTTCTCTAGCAGTTCCTTTAATTATGAATATTCACAGCCATGAATACAGTTGTGCAGCAGAGCAAGTGTTTCAACTGTGTTTACCACCAACAGATGGACTTACACATAGCCCTTTATTTTGCCTTTCACCTCCCTCCTTTTTGGGGTGAAGGGAGGGATTTTTCTTTTTCTTTCTTTCTTTTTTTTTAACAGAAGGTCAATATTCTCCTGGGAAATGTGTAAACCATATGCTCAAGTCAACATAAGCAATTTTTAAGATCTTCTAATTAATGTATTTATTTCTCAACTCCCAGCTACTACCTTGAGTAATTAAAATGTACAATGTACCCTCCTTATGTGTGTTGCATCCAGACTGATTTTTCTTCTTTGATCATAACACTCTCCTGCCCCCAAACCACTGTTTTTTAATGGCGTTAACTATCAGATAAAATATAAACTCCTTAGTCGGGCACTCAAAGTTCACTGCAGTTAGATTCCAATCTAACTGTGTGGTCTATTCTTTAACAATAAAATAAATCTGTATTTTAGCCAACTGGCCTACTGCTCCAGGCATACCTTGAATTTTTATTACAAAATGCCTTGCATTGCTTCTCTTCCCTGAACTGCCCTCGTTATCTCATCCTTCACACAAATGGTCCATCTGGCTTTGCTAAGTTCCCCTCCCCATCTTCACTTATGTATCCCTAACTTCCTGTAATCATTGAGATTTCATATGATTGACTCTTTGTATTACAAGAGGTACAGTAGCTTTTTAAAAACACCTTAATAAAGCTTTATATGTAAATATATCAATCACGGCAAACGTATTAGTCCGTGCATTACAGTTTTTCACTTCGAAACATATAAATAGCACTTATTATGCACATTAACTCCTATGGGCCTTATTTCATATTCTTTGTTGGACGATTATTTTACTATGTATCTTATTTTTCTTCCATGAGGGTGAACTCCTAGAATGTAGTTTTTCTATAGTTCACAGTGTTCAGCTGGGATACCTTATACAAATCTTGTGTCTCCCTCATATAGTAAATGTTGGTCCAACAAATGATGTATTACAAAAGAGTTTATCTTTAAAATAATAAATTTGACATTTCTTATCAACAACAGACATAGAAATAAAATATTAATTATAATATTTATTGGAATTTTTATGAAGAGACTTTTTTAATCTCGTAAAACGTGCAAATGAAAGAAAAATTTTAATTGTCAGCAGTTCTTACGTGATGTTAATGAATCAATTTATTGTTATCAAATTGGCTTCTGCAAATTGTCCGGTGTTTTAAGAAAATCTTAGATGTTTACGGGGCATTTATCACATACGTGATTAAGTAATCCTGTATTTATTTGCCCGATGTCTTTATTTTGTCCTAGCCTGCCCATTCCATGAAGCCAAGGACCATGAACACCTTACTTATCTCCATGTCTTCAGTACTTAGAATAGTGCCTGGTGCAGGCGGGATCTCAGTAAATATTTGTGGGATCAGTGAATTAGGAATGAATAACTTTGAAAAATGGAATGAATTAAAGAACAACTAATATCACCAGGACTCCAACTGCTTTGGGTTCTGATCCATTGTAACTAGAGTAATGAGAGCTCTTTAGATGTACTTATCTGAGCTGAAGGTTCTCAAGATCCTTTGACTCACTTTCACCCTCCCCATAAGCAGTGCCAGCTGGGACCTCCTTTCTCTATATAAAATACAGGCTTTTAAATGGTTTTGTTTGTTTGTTTGTTTTTAGAGAGAGAGTGCAGGCTCTGCCCTAGCAGCAGTGAGTCCAATGTGAGCCTTGAACTGATGAGATCATGACCTGAGCCAAAGTCAGACACTCATATGACCGAGGCACCCAGCTGCCCCTAAAATATTGGCTTTTAAACAATGACTTCCAGTTACCAGGTCTGTCAGGCAGCAGAAACAGTAGAAATGCTAACAGAAGAAACCAGAGCAGTGTGTGTGTGGTTTGGGAGGGAAATTTCAGCTGAGTGATTTCTGGGGATCCCTAATCACCAGCATCTTGACAATAGTATTGCCAGATGACAACGGTGGCGATGCTCTTAGTTTGGAGCCTAGAAAAGCTAGACAGGAGGATGTGAGACCAGGGTGAGCCAGCCCTGGCATGCTAAGCCATAATGCGTTCCGGAAGTGATGGCAGTGAGTGCTGTCGAAGATCTTATTCTCAGGTCAGAGGCTCCCGTGGGTCTCCTACCCGCTGCAGTTACTTTAGTCTCACTGCTGATGCTCCACCTGACTTCCATGTTGTCAAGGTCATTGTTGCTAGTACAGCTGTTGGAGGCAGGATAGTGCCTCTTCCCACTTAAGAACATCAGAGCAAAACAGGGACTTTCTTGTCCACACATTTAGATTCTGAAGGGAGTATGAAAAAGGTCTCAAAGCAGCCCCCCAAAATTTGCATCCAACAAGAACTGCATCATCTTGCCCCCATCCCACAAAGCCTGTGTATAGTCCATATTAGTAGAAAGTGCTCCTGTCAGGGACTGATCCAAGTAGGCTGTCTGGAGTGCTTGGAAGGTCAATAAACTCATTCATTTTTCTATGATGTTATCACAAAAAAACTACTATTGAGAAATGATCAAATGAGTGTTTTCACTTTTCAACTCTTGTTTACTATCATGGAGACATGGCCAAAATTTTAATTTTCAATGTGTGTCTTTTGCATTCCAGAGTTATGTTTCCATAGCCTAGAACTTGCATCCAAAAGGAGGGAATGAAGGTTCACATAATCATAGTTCTGTGGTGTCCCTCCCTCACCTAGCTTAGGTTCTGACCTCAATCACAAGTTTTGTTATTCTGGAGTTTGAATCAACATGACTATAATTAAAATAGCAGAATTTCATATTATATTTATGGCTCAAGATATTAAAAGAATTATAAGGATTTTAATAATCATTAATAAAATATAGACCTAGTAAAAAGAAATCATCATCATCAACAACAACAACAATGACAAAACCTCCCAAACTCTAGCATCCATGGCACATACTAGAGAGAGATGACATTCGAAAGAAGCAAATAGCAAGATTGAGGTTTTTATCTTGTAGGGGACACATAATGAGAGTAACACAGAGGTACCAAATATAAATGATTCATTACTAGCAGAATAATATTTTAGAGAGGGAAAATCAAGAGTAGAGTTTAAGGGGAAAAGACCTAGAAATGAGTTCTAACAGGTTCTGGCTTTATACCTATGAAAATTGGGTCACCTGGGTGGCTCAGTCGGTTATTCGTCCAACTTCCACTCAGGTCATGATCTCACAGTTCATGGGTTCAAGCCCCATGTCAAGCTCTGTGTTGACAGCTGAGAGCCTGGAGCCTGCTTTGGATTCTGTGTCTCCCCCTCTCTCTGCCCCTTCCCCCGCTCACGCTTTGTGTCTCTGTCTCCCGAAAATGAGTAAATGTTAGAAAAAACTTTATATCTATGAAAATCATGCAAAACAACAAGTTCAGAGTTTAAATGACTTTAAAAGTGTTTTCTGTGTCTAATTTTAATGAGTATATGGGTTAGTAATTCAAAGCTGTAATACATTGTATGCCGTATACAATATGATTCCTAATATCGAAGGTCCATTCAAGGACCTTTGTCAATTTATTCCTGCTATGAATAACACTGTTTTCCACAATGAACATATTTGCTACCTTGACCCAAGTGAGAATTTCAGTGATGCACATGGAAACAGTGACGCATATGGAAACAACTGGAAGTTTTAAAATTGCAGTCTGCGTGGCGCCTGAGTGGTTCAGTCAGTTAAGAGTCCGACTTCAGCTCAGGTCATGATCTCACGATTCATGGGTTTGAGCCCCGTGTCGGCCTCTGTGCTGACAGCTAGCTCGGATTCTGTGACTCCCTCTCTCTCTGATCCGCCCCTGCTCACACTATATCTCTCTCTCTCTCAAAAATAAATAAAACATTAAAAAAATTAAAGATAATAAAACTGCAGTCTGCTTTGGAGTTTTGGTGGAATAGGAATATACCAGTAAACAGAGGGGAAAAGGAGAAAAAAGGAAAAGAAAGAAAGAAAATGTCAATAATAAGACTCGTATAAACATTATTGGTTTCTTTAGGAACTAGTGTTTACAATTTTAATGGCTTTCTGGTTTTTAAAATCCAACCATTTTTATAGTGCATTTTTTAAGACCAGCATTTCCTAAATGATTTTTATTTCCTGTCCCTAATTCCAATCAAATTTTGGTCACCCTTGTTACAGAGCTGATTAGTTTTTAGAGCTCCTTTGAAATATTCCTTTACTTACTGTCCTTCCCATTTTCCCATTGGGTTTTTCAGATGAAACATTTTGTGTTCTCTGAATCCTACTTGTTTTTGTTTCCTCCATCTCAAGGATTAAAACAAATAAACCATAACAACAACAATAACCGTAGTAGCAGCAATGGCAAAATGGCTTACTTTCTTTGTATGAAGATGGTCACAGTATCAAATGAAAGCCTTCTCCTCTGTAGATGAGGCTCGCCAAAGTGTGCCCACTGCTTGGGACCTGAACTCTCCCTCTGGGCAACAGGCACTTGGTGAAGCAGCCCTTTGTACCCTGTAATGTGGGTCCCTGAGATGCATTCCCACTCTGCCTTTTAGTTGTTTATGAACTCCAGTGAGTTATTTAATTTCTGTGACTTAGCTTCTTCGTTTGGAAAATAAGGATAGAATAATAGCCACTTTAAATAGGGATTTCATGAAGAAGTAAATGCTTGGAAGAGTACATGGCACATTAAATTGCCATGTAAGTCTTGGCTGTTATTATAAATTGTATCTGTTTACGCATGCCTCTAAAAAAATCCAAGTTGACGCTCCAATTGTTTCTCTGTTTTTAATAAAATAGAAAGTCTATTATGGAACTGTTTTTGTTTTTACTTTCATTCAATTTTTTAAAATTATTTTGTCTGGGGCGCCTGCATGGCTCAGTCGGTTAAGTCAGTCCGACTTTGGCTCATGATCTCATGGTTCGTGTGTTCCAGCCCCGCATCGGGCTCTGTGTGGAACGCTTGCTCAGAGCCTGGAGCCTGCTTCAGATTCTGTGTCTCCTTCTCTCTCTGCCCCTCCCCAGCTCACGTTCTGTCTCACTGTATCTCTCAAAAACAAATAAATGTAAAAGAAAAAATTACTTTGTCTAAGGAGTAGATGAAGGAATATGTTTTAATTCAGAGCGGGGAGCCTATATTATTTTTTACTAGTGACAATTTTTCCAGCAACTTCAAGTGGATTTTTTTTCCTCAGCTACTCTTAAAGTGAAAAACGAAAACAAAAACACTTCATAGGGCCATTAAAACACTTCCTGTGAGTAGCCCTGAGCAAAGCATTAAATAAAAGAGCATACAATCCCAGTAAGAGCATTCAAGTTAACGAGAGTCATCCTATAAACCCAAATATGGATGATCCTATCCATACAGCGCAACATGGAGAGGGCCAAAGTAGAGTTAGAGATCAACAATGTCTTTCACGTAATGCTTTAATCCCACTTGTCTGAAATTGGAAAATGGGAATGGAGGCCCTATTAACACTGATGATGGCCTAAATAATAAAATATCTTGGGGTAAAAGGCTCTTTGGGTTGCCATAGGCCTGAGGCTACTGAAACACAGCAGCATGGGAAAGATGCTGGATTATTAAAGTGAAAATGCAGGACACTTTCTCACTGCTTAGGTCATTAAGAGAATAAGCTATCTGGTTCAGTGAAATTCCAGCAAGCGGCATCTACATCTTTGTTCTCTGTCCCGCTCCACAGGATGCTTGTCATAGAGCTTTGTTTCCCTCTTTGCTATGTGCCTCCGCAACTAAAGTGTGGGAAAGGTTCTTTCAGCGGGGGCCCAGACAAAGAGGGCTGGAAGCCTCCCGGACCTGAAATCCTCCACTGTCCTCACAGCATCTTAATGCGCAAGGATCAAATTGTCTGGGTGCAGTCCAGCTAGTATTTGGGGATATATTCACAATCGCTTCTAAGTCCAGTGAGTACTACAGCTGTGTAGCGACTCAACTTATCCATTAAGATGTCCAAAATTACTGTCTGGATGGCTTTTGGTCTTTTCGTTGTTTTGAGCACAAAGGGGGCAAAATTCTCTATTTCTAAAGGGCTGATTGGGACAAATAGGAAAGAGATAGGATGTATTCCTTAAATGCAGATTCTTATTTTCCCATCTGCAGTGAAACCACAAAATAAATACCTGAAATGGACACATATCAAAAGACAGATTTTTCTCAAATATTTCTGGAGACCTAGTTGTTTTCTAGTCTTAAGAACTTTTTTTTTAATGTTTTATTTATTTCTAGGAGAGAGAGAGAGAGAGACAGCGTGAGCAGGGGAGGGTCAGAGAGAGAGGGAGTCACAGACTGAAACAGGCTCCAGGCTCTGAGCTGGCAGTCAGCACAGAGCCCGACGCGGGGCTCGAACCCACGAACCGTGAGATCATGACCTAAGCGAAAGTCGGACGCTTAACCGACTAAGCCACCCAGGTGCCCCAGGAACACTTTAACAAAAGTGGATTTTGGTGATATTCTGAGCAACTAAAATATCTTCTGTTTTCAGTTTTATGAATTATGATCTACACTGGTTTCTAAACTGATTTACTGAATCCAAATAATTATAAGAGCAGGTAGTTAATATATGCATAGCATGTCATCTTTTAAAAAATCCTACATAATTATATTTTGAAGCAGATTCACCTTTCTAATTTAGCATGGGGAAAGATCTCAAGCAGGTAGCCGAGGAAGGAAGATAGAAGTTAGAAATTCAAGCCAGAAAGAAAAATCTCTCTATCTTTCAGATAAGCAAAAACATTTCAAAGTCAAATCTGTCAGAAATGGGAGCCAGCTCAGTTTGGACAATAAAAAAAAAACAAAAAACAAAAACCAGTTTGGACATTTTGACAGGTAAAGAAAAGGCATAAAGTGTGGCTGATTAATCCAGTTAGAATATAATACTAATTGGACAGAAGTCATTCTCTTGATTAAATCCTTTCTTTGCTCTCTAGTTTCTGCAGAATAAAAACCAAATGCATGGCTTATAGGACCTTCCCAGTCTTGTCCTAACTTCCTCTCTTGTCTTCTGTCCATCTTCCTGCACCTCTAGGTTTCAGGAACATCTCAAGCAGAGTTCTCTCTGCAACTCCAGAAAGTGCAGCTGGACCTCTTCTGCCTGGACCACCTTCCCTCAGCCCTTCCTCCTCAAGAGCTTTTACTATGTCCTCCCCAGGGATGCTTTGCTGACCTCTCCCAGCTCTGTTAGGCTCATTCCACTCTTTATATGAATTGTTTGCTCCTTTGCAGCTGTTCTCACAAAACCCTGAGTTCCTTGAAGGTAGGGATTATGACCTTCATTCAAACAGAAAATTAAAACATGGGTTTCTGGAATCTAGTAAGAATTTAATACATATATTCATTGACCGAGTGAATGAATGAATGGATAAATGCTGCCCTAGAAAATACCCAGTACTCCTCAACCCGTTTAGTGTCTCCCAAGAGATATCCTTGGTTACATGATGAAATTGATGAGAGGCCATTGTCCATAAAGGGAAAAGGCAATTAAGTCAAATTGTGGGTTGTGAGGAACAATGGATCAATAATGTCATTTTGTTGTTGTTGTTTTAAAAGGACAACCACATTTAGCCATCAAATTACAGGGAACTTTAAATATCTGAGGTGTAACCATAAAGTAATGAAATTATTTTAGTAAACAATACATGGAAACTATTTTCATTAATTTATAGTCACACTCTTACAGATACATTTAACATATATACATTATACATTTATACATTATAATTTATAATGTAGACAAGAGCTAAAACACTCCAGTGAGGTTCCAAATACATATTTTCAATTTTCTCGGAGTTGAAGAGCTCATAATATAAGCAACTTATTTATTAAAATAGTTCTGAGTTATAAAAGCTATAATAATGTATGAAAAAGACAAGGAAGATATAGGGGATACTTTGAAAAACACGGTTCATTTCTCAGGATTCCAGTCTATTTCTAAAAATGCTGAACTTAGAATTTTCAAACCACGGACAATTTGTTTTAAAGCAACTTTATTCCCATAACAGTCTCAGCCCTACTTCCCAAGATGGCAGTCTGTCAGAACTGAGGGATTTGGGGCCTGAAAACTTGAATTACTAGAATTTCCTACTGGACTTAAGAAGGAACCCACAAAGAAACAACAGGGCAGTCAATGAGAAAGGAAAATGTTTTAAAAAATTAATTCTCGTCTAGTTCCAGTTTTCAAGTCACAGAGGAAAAGAAGAATTTAATCAAAAAGGCCCTAAATATATTTTCAGCTGGGCTAATGCATTTCCTCTTATTTCTAGTCTTTGCACCACTGGAGAAAGCCAGCCACCCCCAAAAACAACTGCCCATCTCTCATCATCTTCTCATTTATCAATGTCCCATACCTATACTCTAGGCTATTTCTCCTTTGGTAATTACCCTACCTTAAGGAGGAAAACTAGCTTTGCCATAACGATATAATGATTGTGATGTTTAATCGTCTTAAATTCAAAATGATGTGAAATGCTAAAAAACACTTTGTGTTTGCAAATGGTTTCCCTCCTGAAGTCTCAAGCCATAACGGGAAGACTGATTAAAACACGAGGCAAGTCTTATTTCATTTTCATTATTTTGCTATTGTCTCCTAATTTACTGGCATGCATGTTAGTTAAATGCTTGCTCAGTTTTAATCCATTATATCCCAAGTCTTAAGCACTTTCAGATGCTTGTTTCTAAGAATTTGTGTTATTGTTGTAGTCGTTTATGATTATAATTAATAGGCCTAAATAATAAAGTCAAAAGAGTAGGAAAGAGAGTAATATTCTTGAGTATCTCTCTTCTGGGGAAAGGTATGGTATATTTGGCAGAAATGTACGAAGCCTCTTTGAGTCCTAAAATTGTTTGTCTAATATAGCCACAGGCATTCAAAGCCACAGATAGGTGTAATATACAATTAGGTTTAAGCAATGTATTTTTTGGTCCCCAAATAGACAGATTAGTCCAACTTTCAACTAAACAAAAAGCTGCTCTATTTTTAATCCTTAACTCATTTGTTTCTTTCAAAAGTACTTTTCTATTTAAATTTGTACAATCCCCCATTGCAACAAAATCCTATTATCGTAAATCCTTCCCTGGTGCTTGCAGTCAGCCCTCGCACACAGCAGATAATGCGCACTCTTATGCATCACATAACCCCATGTAGTTTGTGATTGTGAGGCAAGCACCTCAAAGGGCTGCAGTGTGGGCTCTTCAGGAGAAACCCGGGGACTCTTGAGCCCCATTGCGAGGGGCAGACTCGCATAGCAGCACATCTGTCATGTGACAGCCACTGGGAAGGGAACTATATGACAGTCCAGAGCTAAAATGATCACAAAGTCACAGAGTTCGTTCATTTGTTTGTTTGTTTGTTTTTTTAGCTTGCTGGAGATGAAGAACATCCTGGGAAGTGCTTATTCACCTCAGTTTTAGAGTCCAAGTGGTGTGCTGGGTTTTCAGATTGTATAGTCTGTATTAACTCAGTTTTATCATTGATTGTTTCTCCTGATGTTAAACAGATCTGATGGCTACTCTAGCCACCACTGCAGGTGTTTATTTAAGGAACACATTTTTCCACAGCCTACTCTCCGTTTTAACGGCTTTACTGGAGCATTCTCATGTCAACCAAGCCCCCTGGGCTTTTAGAAGTGATGGATCCTAAAAGATGTTTTCCCCACAGAAACCACAAGGTAAATGCAACAAGTAATCAATCTTCTGAGCAGCAATCAGGCAACCACTTAACGAACACACGACACAAACAAAATAATTAATCTAAGCACTGTCCTGAATAGTAATTAATCTAATCGGCCCCAAATGATGTGTTTGTTCACGGTACACTATTTTGTTTCATAGTTGTCATAGTTAAAGGTGTCAGAGACAGTACAAATGTGTTAACCAGTTTAAAAGAATACTAATTTCAGAAGGGAAGTGTGACACAAATGTTTATGCAGTGTGGGATGTTCATTCCTTTGTTTGCAGAGAGGAACAGCACATATCACTGTCAGACTAAAACAAAAGGGACGCATGCTTTAAAATAAAATAAGAAACAGAAGCGACACCACCAAACATCAGGCAAGCCATTAAAGAGCTGAGAAAATTATAATATGATCTAGACCAATAATCGCCTCTTGGGGAAGAACAGGTAAATTTAATTTTAAATCTCCCGATGAATGAAACTGACATGAAATGGAATGAAAAATACAGACAGCCAAAAGAATCCCTTTCTCTAAGATCTATGACACACAAACTGGAAAGAAGAATTGGTTGCTTTTTCTAGGAAGAACAGGTTGCATGTAAACTCATTCTGATAATTTAGAATAAAGGCTAAACATAAATCCTGTATTAGTGGTTTCCTTTCTTTGGATCCTAAATTCAATAATTTTAAATGCTCTCAGCTACCTCTTATCATTGAATTTCACTTTATGTCATGAAGACAAAACCTTTATTCCAGGGTGGCCACCGGACTTTATCTGTAGCTGATACCTGACCCGGGAGTGTGACATATAGTGGTATGCAGCCTCACTCTAGGTCAGAGCCTCCTGAGTAACAGTCTTTCTCAAGACTGTATTTTTGACCTCTGGAAGCTGAGTGAAGCCACCTTTACAATTTTAAGCAGTTTTTGAAAAATTTCCATTAAATTAGGATTGTGGGTTTCAAATGCTTGGTTATAAAACATTTTCCCTGGCATCCTTTAGTTCTTCTTGGTGAGAAAGTAAGTGAGGAAAGAGAAGAAAGGAGGAATTTTAGAAGAAAACACTGACNTGGGTCATAGGGGAGTTCTATCGTTAGTTTCCTGAGGAACCTCCACACTGTTTTCCAGATGGGCTACTGACATACCTTTCTACAGCAAAGGCGGTGAGAGAATATAGCCATTTTCTGGTGTCCATACCACCAACGCCCGTTGCCCATCTCTGGTATCGGGGATTTCCTTCCCCCCACCACTAACCCTACAGGATGGCTGTTCTAAGTGGTCACATTTGTACCAGAAAAAGCTACAATTTCGACTATAGCTAAGTGAAACAAGAGTGAACACTTGAAACAGAGAACCAGACTATAGTCTGGTCAGAGCCATTGAGATACTCTTTCCTAAGAATTTGGAATTCAGACACTGAGAGATTAAGTTTGTTAGTTGTGGAGATCCCTGATGCTAAGCCAAGTGGTGTCCACGTATAAATCAGCACCCTAGCAAGCTGAGCCCACCCATGTGCAAGAATATCGGGAAACAGCAAAATCGAACAAATAGAGAAAATCAGTCGGCTAAGAGAACTAAGGTTGGGCCCAGGAACAGACCATAACAGCATGAAATTCTCAAGAACTGGAAGGAGAGGTCTCATTTCAGTCTAACCCCATATGGTCTAGCTGTCTGTAATTTCCTGTGTTTAGATGTTGGTGTGATTGCCTGCTAGATCTATTCAGTGAGTGTCATGTTTACATGCATTGGCTTCTGTGACTTTCAATATAACATTTCTTGAATTAGAACAGAAAAGAATAACCAAATAGAAAATCTGGGCCCAGGCATATAATTAGCAAGTAGCAAATCAGTTGCTAGGTTTAAAAAACACAAAAAACAAAAAAACAATGTGTTATGGACCTTCAGTAATAGATTCCACACAAAATAGGATTTCAGTGAAGAATTTAATTTGGCTTAAAAAAAAATAAAACAATAGCCAACATTCATTGAATGCTTTCTATAAGTCAGGTACTCTTCTAAGCATTTACTTATATGAACCATTTAATCCTTTTAACGTCCTCTGACACAGATTTTATTATCCCCATTTTATAGGCAAGGAATCCTCATTAAATCGGCAGAAGTGAACCTTGGAGGCATATAAGCCCAAGGCATCTGTTGTTAAAAGTAGGTAATGCAAAGAAACACAATACAGAAACATAATATATGGCAACATTTCCCAGTGTATCTCTTAATACCCTATACTTTCATAGTGTAACTATTAATTCCAGGAGACACTCCTAGTTGTTATTTTACAGGAAAGGTCTTAGTAGTCAGACATTATTTGGAACCACGCTAGGTCAAATGATGTAAAATAAGTTCATATACATAAGAAGCATATGAACTAATAATATATATGAGCTAATATATAGTGCAGATTTTCAAGAGGAAAATATTTTATGTAGTGAATAAACCCAAATTTATTTGATCGCAAAACTCTTTTTTAGGGTAGTCTCATTAAATAACACTTTTTGGGACCTTAAATCTTATACAATAATTAAAGCAGTAATGTCTTACAAGATCAAGTCCAAATAACATGCATAGCTCCCCAAGCTAACTTTCTAATCTCAATCAACATAATAATATCTAAACTTTTGATGATGTAAACCAGGAACTTTCTTAAAATTTTATAAGAATCTAGATATATGCACAACCACCTCCATTCTTGTTTATGAAAGGAAAATATGAAATTCAGCACTGTGGATATAAAGAAACACTGTCTTCCATTTTTAACACTCTCCTGGACTTGGGATGTGACCAGAATAAGAAAACTGAATAATAATTGACAGGTTAATAAAATTGCTTATATTGTGATTGTCATTATAGATTCAGTGAACTCAATTTGATAGCCACAAGCAATGAAAAACGCTTGTCTTAAATCACAGAAGACTTGAGGACAAGTGAATAGTGAATATGCATATATAACCTTAGTTCCTTGGTAAGATTAACTCCTTGCTACCTCTCGCGTCTGCTGTAGCGCCACCTTGGTAATGGCAGCTAAGAATCCCTGAGTCTCCCAAACCAAGAGCTATCTTTGCCGCTTGTTACGTTCCTTCTAGCAACTGAAGAAGTCACCGTATTATATACTTGAACATCTCAGTAAGTACATGAGGCTGCCGCAGACCATCACTGAAGTGGTGGTGAAAGAATGCCCACCCTTCTCCCTCTGGAAGGAAGGCCTCAAACAGAAGCATCCTGATTGGCCAAGTCACAGTTACATGACTGAGCTCTGGCTGCCGAGAGAACTGGAAAAGAAAGGTTCACTTTCTTTTCTTGACTTCTGTACTCAAAGTACCATATTTTAATAATATCACACAGAGTGAGATTTTCCCTTTAAATAGAAAGGCACATTGGCAGTGCGAAGGCAAAAAAATGACCCAAGTTCATCCAGGTGACCAGGGACCATTCTGAGTGACAGCCTCAAGTTCTGCAGGAACCTATACTATCAACCTATTAAAGAAACATTTGGTAGGTGAGGTCATGTCTCAACCTCACCTGCGGTGCTCTAGCCTCTGACTTCCTTGTTTTGGCTATACTTGAAAAGGTGGGTGTCAGGTACATATTAACTGAGTAGAGAACCACAGCCCTCCTTAAGGCCTGGCTGGTTGATGGAACCCACAGCCGGGAGCCTTGCTCCACTTGGCACTGATACTGTTTCTCTTGTAAGAGACGTCATTTGCTAGGAGTAATTAAGATCCTCTTAAATTGCAGATGGTTGGCATTGCAACCTTGACATTCAGGAAGCCAAGAGAGAAAAGCGGACCACATGATCTGGAGGGAAGGGACAAGATGAAATTCTAAGACTGGGACCTAATCCCATAGCCTCCAGGCGAAACTGGAAGAGCAGGTCCATACTTTCAAGTAGAGATCTCTCTAGAAGTCATCAACACACAGTGAAAGACGCCATGCTTATAACTATATGTATCATTTCATTTAATTCTCCCAACAGTAAGATTAGGTCGATGTTATATTATATACATGTTACAGAAGAAACTGAGTCCTAGACACCTGAAGTCACTTGCCCAAAGTTGTATCGTTCCTTAGTGGCAGAGATGTCTTTCCGATCCTGACGCTAAGCCCTGTGCTGGCAATCAATGATCCCTTTAGCTCGTTTCTCTCCCATTCATGGCTCTGAGACCTCATTTGAAACATAGGACTGAGAAAGAAACAGAGAAAGACAAAGAAACAACCAGCTAATTAAGTAATGATTATTTCTGGTAGGACTGAGGGTGCAATTGTAGTGTGACCGACTAATGGAGCAACACTTCCCATTTAGTATTCAGGAAACGACCAGCCAGTCTGTGCAGATGGAAAGCCTCAGAGGGATAAGACTATTCTTCTGGAGAATTACCCTTTCAGCTTCTCCCACCAGAGCCTCACAGTGGTCTCCTGAAATGTACCTCAGTGAAAAATCAAGAAGAAAGGCAGTCTCATCTCTGAATTCACTGGGTTTCTAGGGTGACAGCCACATCAATAAAGCCACGGCGAAGTGGCAGAAAATGTGACATGCCTTTCTAGGAATAACCCAATGCCTGGCTGAAAGCTGTAATTCTCTCCAAGAAAGGAGCATATGATAGATTTTACAATTTACGTGTAGGTGTTGTATATTATGAAAAATTAAACTTACTATTAAAATTAAACTTGTATTTGCCTCTTATAAAAGGGATTTTTATAAAAGCCACTTGAAAGCTCTTTTAAGTGGCCAGTTTTTCTATCATCGTTAAATGAGCTTTGTATAACTTAGTACACAGGAGCCCTGAGATAATGAAATTTAAGATTTTAGCATTAGCTGCTACTGCAGTACAAATTTTAGCATAAATAAAAAATAATACTTTTTAAATTATATAATATTATAGGGAAGAGGAGTACATGAGAAAAATCAAATTTAAACTCAGTCTCCCAAGATTATGCCTACTCTATGAATTGAGGTTTAGATATTTTCCCCTATTATGAAACAGGGATTAATAAACTTATAATAGTATTCCTTTATGAACAACTGCTTTTATTTAAGCTTTCACTTCCCAAATGGGCCTTTTTTCGGCTTAAACAAAACAAAAAATCTAATGTAGACATTACGGTATAAACAACATGCCCCTAGGCTATCTACCTACACACAAATTTGCATACATTTGCCATAAAGCCATAATTAGACAAAGAGCCATTACAAAACCAGTATTTCTAAATACTTTAGAGCCTACGACTAAGAGTTAAATAAATTCCCAAATAGCAACATTTTTTAAAATATTTATTTATTTTTGAGGGAGCAAGCGAGCATGTGAGCAAGGGAGGGGCAGAGAAAAGGAGAGAGAAAATCTCAAGCAGGTTGTATGCTGTCAGCACAGAGCCCGACACGAGGTTCAAACCCAGGTACCGTGAGATCATGACCTGAGCGGATACCAAGAGCTGGACGCTTAAGTGACTGAGCCACCCAGCCGCCACTCGAAATAAATGTTTTAAACTACTAACTTCGAGATTTAGAATTTACTGTTAGGCATATAAAATCAATTTTGTTTTAATAAAGTAATATAAAAAATACATATTATTTACTAAACACCTAGCATACGCTTACCTCTAAATTGGGCTCTTTATGTTCAGTATAAAATTTAACACCACCGCTTGTGGGATAGGTAATATTAGTCCCCTTTTGTAGATGAGACGATAGCAATTTAATATTACTGACCTATTTACCCAACAGCTCATGAGAAATAATAATATGTGAGAAGCCATTCAAACCCTCATGTATTTCTCTCACCCTCATTCCTTACTCATTTGCTCCTCGCCCTTGTCTACCTAAGTGCAGTGAGAGTATTTTCCTAGGTGAGCATTCTCTGAATCATTCAAATCATTTGATGCATAGCAGCATCAAACCAGAACAAGAAAATAGTATTGATTACAAGCATGGGTGAAAATCAACACAATAAATGTGAACAAAAAGAAATATATATAAATGGTGTAAAGCAAATGAAACTTGAAAAATCATTTCAATTTAAAAACTAAGCAGTGGTGGTATGAGCAGAGATTTTTTTTTCTTATAATAGCTGAGTAGGCTGATGGCTCATTTCATTGTGCAGCAATATTCTGATTTTTCTCCTGAAGCTGGAAATGCCTATTTACCAAAATGAGAAAAATACTTACACTTATGTAAACTGCGGTGGTAAATTATGCATGCTCAATTAATCCGCAAGTACAGCCCTGGGTTTGCTTAAGGTTTTTGAGGCATAAGATGCAGGTGCCATGATGATAATTTATCAACCCCTGGATTTTTAGTCATCTATCCAGATTAGGCTGATTGTGCTCACTGCCTAAAACAAATTGGACGGGTAAATTCCTGCAGCTGCCCCTCCCCCACCACACAATTCATTATTGAGTCCCATGGACGTGAAAGATGAACACTTCTGGGGGGTTTTTTGATATAGTTCTGAGAAAGTACTGTTAGCTGACAAATCCAGCCCATAATAAATCTTTTTTATTTACTGCCCACCTGGCTACGGCTCTATCAGTATCAGCAGGAGAAAGATAAAATCTTATCAGTAAACCTCGCTGACACCAGATGTAGCTTCCCTTTCAGGACTTGGGGTATGTGAATTGCATACTAGTTCCAGCAGGCTCCAAAGTGACAGCTAAATTCTCCAGCATGAGATGCGCTCCCTGGCATGTGCCACGCAGAGGGTCCTGCTGCCTCTTCCACACCCTTCACCGTATTCAGATTTCTAGGAATGGCATGTGTGTGAGAGAGGTTGATAGAGACAGACAGAAAGAGATGAGCCAGCAAGCAAGAGAGGGAAGAAGAAAGAAAGGGGTGAGGGGTAAGAGAGAACCGAACCCCCAAATATAACAATGTACAAAATTACTGAAATAAAGGATCACTTATTTCATAAGGGAAGTTGAAAATGGAAACACAGAGGGGGAAAACTTAAAACTCTAACACAATCACACATAATGATCGTGTCTGTATCAGAGAATAAAAGGGGGTCTATTATTTCTAAGACGGCGGTATTCGTTTATATGGAGCAGCAGATGTGGCGACAGAATACAAGACACCTCACGTGGCACATTTTAGAACAAGTTGAAATGATGGGGGGAGTGAAGGGAAAACCAAATAGTCAAGATATCATTTTTCAGGATTGTGAGTTTCTGAAATTATGAGCAACATAAAAAAGAAATAGCTCAAATTTTTAACGTTTTATCTATTTAACTAGTACTTTTGTTTCCATAGGTCAACTAAACATAGACAACACTCACACCCTTATTTACAGATTTATAGCTACATGAAGCATATATTTAAAAAAGACAGATGACCTCATACATGAAGTTATTAACCCACACCCTAGCCACAATAATAAGTATACCTTTCTAATTTATTTATTTTATCAACATATTTTTATCTTCTGGTAATTATTGCCACGTATTGAAAAATGCTAAATGCTTACCTCAAGATATTTCTCAAATGGCAGTTAGCAATTTATTTTCCATTTCTAACTGAAACAAAGCCTTCCTCACTTGTTATATATCCACACTTTCACTTTACTGGACAAAGTGCCAAGTTTTGATGAAATTTGAAATATAAATAATATACTTAACAGTGTGAAGGAGATGTAAAGAATTGAATAGCTCTTTTATCTTCTATCTATCTATCTATCATCTATCTATCCATCCATCCATCTTTATATTAAAATAACTCAATTCAAAGGGTCATACAACGAGAAACAAATCTATCAATCTCTTGAGTCCAAAGCAGTGCTACTAATTTATTATGTAATTATTCCAAATAGACTCTATGCACATGTACATGAAAATACTGAGTGAAAAAATTAAAGTACTTAACAGTGGGGCAGTTTTCTTTTTCATTCATCCATTCACTATATCTTGAAGACTGTTCTGCTCTTTGAAACTGGTGAATAGAATTCCACTTTAAGGATGCACCATAATTGATTTAAGTAGTCCCGATTCATGTTCATTTAGGTTATTCTCAGTCTTTTTTGAGCTTCAGCATTTTTAGAGCCAAGTTTTGGGGTCACTTTTCCATCTCTGAAACTTACTGCTTTTTCTAGAAATGCTCAAATTCAATTCTGATGTTACAACAAGTATAAAGCCTGCGCAAGAATAGCTGCGAAGCTACAAGGAGAAGCACACCACATGGAATATAAATGTGAGCAAAAAATATTTTGTATAATTTTTCAAAGGAATAAAAGTCAAGTTCACAAGTTATGAGGATTTTCAACAAACCCCTTGATGCTCTGATCAAGCCTTAGAAATTTAAATCAGAAACCCTCTGGCAACCTTCGTTCTAAGTAATCAAAAGCTCACTTTCCCTGTATATGACATATTGACATATGGTAACCTCTTATTCCAAAAAGTTATTTCTTCTCAAATAAAGCTTTTCATTATTGTGTTCCCTGGTTGCGTTTAATCCTTCACTATAAAATCTCTTTTCCCCTTTAATTTGGAAATTCAACAAAACAAAGGTATTTCTGAAGCACAAATGTTCACCGAAGTAGCTCCTTAAGATCCAGACGCAACATTAAGTAGATGAGGTGGTCAAGTGGTGAAAGGGAAAAAGATCTTTTGTTTGCTGTAGCAGGCAAGTCCTACTTTTTATTCATTTTCAATGCAAAGGATACAGAAACCACCTTAGGAGTACCGAGCAAAGATAGGACCAAAGTGAATCCAAAATTCAAGATATGTTCATCTTGTAGACCACCTACATTAGAAAGCCCGGGCCGGTTTGTTGTTTTAATTAACATATCTTACACAATGCTCTTTGGCTTTTGTAAAGCCCAGAAGCTGACCTGCATTTGTCATGTATTTAATGCAGCTGTGTGGTAGTAAGACTTTCTCTCACCACAGATTTCTGAAGTCTTTGAGTTAGGTGTGATTTGGATATTTTTCACAGTATTTTTCTTTATACCAGTTACACACATACCAAGATACAACCACTGTGGTACAGGCAGTCAAAAGTTCTTTAAGTCCGTTTACATTTTAAAGACAACTATATGAAACCCTTCCCTTTTTTGCCCTAAAACACGTGCATGGCATCAAACTGAGTCAAGCAATCGGTCAA
This sequence comes from Crocuta crocuta, assembly GCF_008692635.1. NCBI lineage: Eukaryota > Metazoa > Chordata > Mammalia > Carnivora > Hyaenidae > Crocuta > Crocuta crocuta. The sequence goes on along the minus strand of NW_027530222.1, from coordinate 1,386,967 downwards.
ATCTATTCAAGGCATGCTGGAGTAGTGATGCTCTTGAGTCAGTGATGGAATTTTCTTGAGGAAAGAGAGTGGGTCTTCTCGGGAGAAACATAGTATGTACTGATATTTTCTTGGTTTGGTCACTACAGTGCTTTGCCCCGTGTGAGCTGTTCTAGTTATAAAGGGTGGGTTTAGTGTGGGGCTTTCCAGACGACTTTTAGTGTGGCTCAAAGACCGTGGTTTACAGTTTGCCTGTCCCTGCCTCTTTCCTGATACCCTATCACAATGTGAGATTCAATTATATTTGGATGTTCTTTGTGTAGAACCTTCACTGAAGGCATTTTTTCTGCATAATAAACATCACTGCTTCACCCTTTCCATTTATACCCAGGCTCGGCTGTTCCAGGAGGTCTCCTGTCCAAGAACCCATTAATTTATCAAAAGAGCAAATGTCATTATGCAGGAAGCCAGGGGAACTACTTTGCATTTGATTTCTGGTTCTGATAGCATTATTATTGATTTAGTATTCTACAGCATGACATGGGCTAGACACAATAGATCACTGTATTTTTGAACTGTCAATCACAAATGATCCAAGGCTTTCCAAAATATTTGAGCATATGAGAGTCAAAAGGTCCATCTCACAGCCTGAAAACTATCAAACTTTAACTGAAATTCCCCAGCCCCACAAGGATTAGTAACGAGCTGCTTTATTTGCTGTTAAGAAAGAAAGGAAATTTTTAAAATGAAATCTCATAGTAGTTTCTAAAAATCTTTGAATCAAATGAAGAACAAAGTAAGACACTGCTGGAAGAAAAACAGTACAATGTAATTAGTTCCAAAAACAAACAAACAAACAAACACCGAAATGACTTTAAGGATATTTATTTTGAACTTCTTATCTTCCCAGAGAAGAAACTAAAAACACAGAGGGTAGGTGAAAATTAAGGCACTTCACATAATTTCTAAATTTGTGAGAAATTGAAGAATTTTCCCAGGATATGGTAGTAAATTTATTTATTTTTGATTTTTAGTTGGTCAAACATAACTCAGTTGCAGTAATTGAAAAAGCAAAACCCAGTGCTTTTTATATTGTGTATAGAGAGTTTTCTCACCTTTTTTAACAAATTGAACAATGAAAAGCAAATTAGACTCATGAAAACCAAATGTTTAGCTGGGTATTCAAGAAAAGCATTAAATGGAGGTGACATTTAGCAAAGATCAAGGTGACATGAATGTCCACATTTTTTCTTTTTTTTTGGTAAAAGTGATATTACAACATATATAACATCTGCTGGTGCCCAAGCAGAATGGATACCTTGCCTAGTAAGCTCAGATGCTGGCTGTAAACAGCCAGAGGTGCCCACCTCCATACCCACCGGCGTCCTCACAGTCCTGGAAATGGCCTTCAGGGCTCTGTCAGAGTCCAAAGGCCAAGTGAACAAACTTTGGAATTAAGTAGCCGGACTTCAACTCCTGATTCTGCCGTTTACTATCAGTATGAAGTGACTTGACTTCACTAAAACTACATTTCCCCATCTGTAAAAAATAAGATATTCCTTTCCACTTGAAAGGAGAAAATGCCCCTACAGATATTTGTTGGTAACGTTGAATAATTATGCTGTGAGAACTCTACTAAGCTTTACTCTTCACTGCCAAAATAAATAAATAAATAAATATAGCTGTTTTGCAGTTGTTTCTGGGAGATAATAAACTGCATTTCTCTGTTGTATCATTACATCCCACACACTCTGGAACACTACCACCTAACAGAACTTCCTGCGTGGATGGAAATGTTCGATTTTTCTGCACCGTTCCACACGGTAGCCACTAGAGACATGCAACTATTGAGTACATGAAACATGACTAATGCAACTGAGGACATAAGTGTTTAATTTTATGTAATATTTTTAAAATGTTACTAAGTTTTTAATTCTAATTCCAGTATAGTTAACACACAGTGTTATATTAGTTTCCAGTGTGCAATATAGTGATTCAGTTATTTTAGTTCATTTTAATTAATCCAGATTTAAATTTAAATTACTAGTGATCATGTTTTTGTACAGCACAGTTCTAGAAAGCCTAGTATTACATGGGCTGGATTCAGTTTCCCTCATGATTCCTCTTATATTAAGCTCCTCCTCCACAAAATCAAATATAATTTTTGCCTTTTTACCATCTGTCCATTAAATAGGTCTAAATCAATGAACAAGTCTGAATTTAGAGTGCCCATCCCATCCCCACTCTAACCGAACCTGATCGCCATGTCATTGGTGGACTCTTTCTCTTTCTCTAGTCCCATGAAACACCAAGCTCCAAAGGTCACACACCTATATTAGCGTCTGGTCTAATGGACCTACTAACAGCTGATGAACTCTCATTTAACTGGATTTCAGTTTACACAACTAAGGGATTTTTTTTATCGATCATCACTGTGGTTTTCAGGAAAAGACTCACTCCCTGGCCAAGAGTTCATGTACCTCCACAAAATAGACTTCTAACTCCAGGATCAAGAATGTCAAATTATTTCCATCTCAGGTGGTAATTTTTAAAAAATGGTAGTATCAACATGAGTAGGGTCATGGTATTTAAACTCAAAATGAGATGTCAGGACCTGTCCCACTCTTTCATTTCTATTCTGATCTAGTTTTCTTATTGTCTGATCTGGCCTTGGGGCCCCAAGCTACATTATCCTTGGGACTGACTTGAGATAAAGGATGAAACATTCCTACAATTTGCTAAGCCAGAGATTTCTAATGCTCCATGTCTGCCATTCACGTTGCCTGTTCAGGTTCATATCTGACATGTTCTATTCCTCTTTCTAGTCCTAAATCTCATGGAGCTTTCCTTCACAATCTGAGACATGACTATTTGCTCTCTCTCACTTACTATTTCATAGCACTTTCTACACTTCATTCCAGCAATGATAACATCGCCTGGTATAGAGAAGGTACTCCGGAAATAAGTGATGGACACATAAATGAATTTAGATGGTAGTTAGTCACTGTTTAACTTCCTAAATGTATGGGCCATATTACATAGTCACTTTTTATTCCTAATATGAAGCAATGCGTGGAACATAGTGAATATTAGAAATCATCTTTGGACCTAAATGACATGAAGGGGGTTCCCATACTCTTTTCTGTTCCACCTACTATCTGACTAGGTGCTTCAAGTCCTAAATGTCTGGACTCTGCTTTCTGTGCTTTCAGTGCCCTGGTTTCTAACTCTCTGCCCAAATCTTTAATGGCTTGAATGCCTTAGTCTGTCTGCTTATGTGGTTGTGAACCCACTGCCAGACCTCATTCAATAAGTATTTATTAAGCATTTACTTTTTGGACTTTGCCTTACTAATCATGGTTAAAAGATATGAGTATATTTGCCTAGTCCTCTTTTAATAGTTTTTTAATGTTTATTTTATTTGTTTACTTTGAGAGAGAGAAATAGAGACAGAATGAGCATGGGAGGGGCAGAGAGACAGGAGACACAGAATATGAAGCGGGCTCCAGGCTCTGAGCTGTCAGCACACAGCCCAACATGGGGCTCAAACTCACAAATGGTGAAATCATGACCTGAGCTGAAGTCAGATGCTCAACCAACTGAGCCACCCAGGAGCCCCTTTCTTTTAATAATTTTATACTTGATTGAGCTCAGAATCTTAGCTCTGTCATTTTGAGTTTTTAGGCAAACAAAGTAGAGACATCAATAATATGATTAAGAACATACCTTTAATCTTGCCTCAGACTTCCTCATCTCATCATTTTCTATCTTCCGTCCTCCTAACATAGCAACTGTATTTACTTTAAAATTCTTTCTAGTGTTTCATCCATGTTTCCAACAAATCCATCTTCCGATAACACAACATATACATAGCTTCCTATGCAGTACAGGTACCTGCCTTATAATGGGGTTTCCCATCCCTGGTGACATTGCTGTCTTCATTTCACTGACCCATACACTATAATCACTTAATACACTTTAAACATTGTTACTATTATTACCTTGAAGTTATCTTTTATATTAAGAATAAAAACTAAAAATCTCTATTTTACCTTTATTTATTCATTCTTCAACACTCTACCTTTCTTTATGTAGAATGTAGCTTTTGACCTGTAGCGTTTTCTTCCTGCCGGAAGAACTTCTGTTACCTATCCTGCAGGGCGAATCAGGGGATGATAAGCTCTCCCAGTTTTTGTTTGTCTGAAAAAAGTGTTCATTTCTCCTCTCCTTTTGAAGGATAATTTTGATGGATACAGAATTCTAGGTTGGTGGATTTTTCTTTTTTAAATGAACACAAAAATATCTCACTCCATACTCTTCTGGCTGGCATGACTTCTAATTGGAAGGTCACTGTAATTGTTGCACTTGTCCCTCTGTAGGTAGAGGTAAAGTTTTTGTCCCCCCTGCCTTTTTTCATGATTTTCCGTCTTTGACATAATGTGCCTAGGTAAGCATGTGTTTGGTATTTTTTCTACTTGGTGTTCTCGAGTTCCTGGGTCTATTATGTGTCATTAATTTTGGGACATGCACAGTCATTACTACTTCAAATATGTCTTTTGATCTTCCCCTTCTTCATCTAACATTTCCATTATGTATGGGTTCCACCTTATGAAACCATCTCACGGTTCTTGAGACTGTTCTGTTTTTTATTTGTTTGGTTTGGTTAATTCTTTGTTCAATGAGTTCTTTTTTAATTTTTGCATTTCAGTTTGGGAAGCTTTTATCGATCTGTTTTCAAGCTCACTGATTCCTCAGCTGTGTCAAGTCTACATATGAGCCCATCAAAAGCATTCTTCACTTGAGTTACAGTGGTTTTTTATTTCCAGTCTTTGATTCTTTCTTAGAGTTTCCATCCCCCCTGCTTGCATTACCCATCTGCATTCCTGTTCTATGGTTGCCTTAACTAACAAACTGCATCAGACTTGGTAAATAAAAACAACACAAATTTATTACCATACAGTTCTGTAGTAAGAAGTACAACACAGATCTCACTGGGCTAAAATCAAGAGGCAAGAAATGCTGTATTACCTTCTGGAGGCTCTAGGGAATAATCCCTTTCCTCACCTATTCCAATTCTAGGAGCTGCCTACATTTCTTGGCTCATCACCTCCTTCCTCCATCCTTAAAATTAGCAGTGGTGGTTGAGTCCTTCTCACGCTGCATCCCTGACTTCCTCTTTTGCCTCCCTCTTCCACTTTTAAGGGTTCTTCTGATCATATTGGGGCCACCCGGATAATGTGGGATAACCTATTTCAAGGCCCTTAACTTAATTTCTTTAAAGTTCCTTTTGACTATATTCATAGTTGTTGGGTATTAGGATGTAGACACCTTGGCATGGAAGGAGGGCATTATTCTGCCTCTTCTACCATCTGTTCTTGCATGTCATACACTTTTTCCATTAGAGTATTCACATATTAATGATAGTTATTTTAAATTCTTTGTCTCACAATTCTAGTATCTGTGTCATAGCAGAGTCTGGTTCTGATGAATACTCTGTCTCTTCAGACTGTTTGTTCTTGCCTTTGGGCATATCTTGCAATTTTTTTGTTGAAACTTGGATATGCTGTATCAAAATAGGAACTGATGTAAGTCAATCTTTAGTGAGAGGATTTATGCTAATCTGGCTAGAAGTTGGTCCGTTTTTAATGTTTTCTATAGGCACAAGTGAGTAAAATATATATGAGTGCCCTTGTTTTTGTGTTCCTTCTTGACTAAGAGTTTGTGTCTTGCAATTTTTTCACATGTAATCCATGGTTATTATACTGGTTGATGTAGTGGCAGGGTGTGAGGGAGGGGGAGCATTCTGTAATATTCAATTACATCTCAGTGTTTTAATGGGGTCTTTCCACTTGGGCTGTGGCTTTAACCCAGTAACATAGCTTGTTTTTTCCCCTNTAGATGAAAATGAAAGGCTAGAAGGATCTGGGATGGGAAGAATGCCCTTTCCTTAGCTGAGCCATAGATAACAGCCATTGTTATGGAGAAATATTTGGGCATATTTCACAATAATTACTCCCTGCCAAAGAAATGACAGAATGTTCACTATGACAGTCCCATGAGATTTCTGGAGGTAAAGTCCATTGGATCTGTGAGTGACCGTCTGAGATGAAAGTCCCCCAGAATTTCTCACAGTCATGCTAGTCCATAGTCAGCATCCAGTAATTCATCAAAATGGTCATTAAGTGTTCCCATTGGCTTCTGCTGTAAGTATGCAGATCTTATATGTTTCTCTCTGAATGAACTTGTCTTTCTAAATTTGGGGGTAGCAATTGGTCTTGTAATTTCATCTCTTATGGGTCCAAGAAAATTCATTGATTCAGATCGTCTGATTTTTTCTTGTAAGGACAGAAGTGATGATTTCAAACTCTTTACTTCATGGTTAAACTAGAAGTCCTAGAGCAAAGCCCTCTGAATTCAGACAAATCAAGTTCTGCTATTGTCTTTCAGCAGCTATGTAATCCTGGGAAAATTGCCTAACCATTTTAAACCCCGGTTGCTGCATTGATAAAATTAGAATAATTATAAGAAGTTAACATTAAATAAGGCATTGCATTACATTGGGTCTAGCACGGAGAATTGCTCAATAAAAGTTAGCTGCTGTTATTTCCCAAGGGTAGCTTTCATTTGTGCTTCTCCATGATCCTTTGTTGGAGGCCTTGCCCCACCTTCCTGTATCCTGCCTCCTTGTCACACATGTGAGGCTTGCTACTGCCTGAGCAGTTTCAGTACAGACAAATTTGGAAGCTGTGGGCTCAGTAGCAGTGTCCTCATTTTAATCATTAGCTTTTATCCAATGGAAGATAGTAATTCCCGACTATCAGTGTTTTATCTATGGGGATCAGTTGACCTTGGGCTTCTCTGGGAATTAGTGTTCTGTTAAGAGGAGGTAGAGAAGAAATTCAAATATTTCTTCTGTCATTTTCAGCTAGCTCGGTCACCTTAGGCATGTTATTTAACCTTTCTGTATACCAGTTTTATTGTCTGTACAACAGGGAGGAAATAGAGCCTATTTTATGGAATAACACTGCAGATCAAAAGATGTAACACTTACAGAATTTAGAACTGAGTAAGAACTCAATAAGCATTAAATATGATTTTTATTGATTATATATGTCTGAAAAAAAAGTAAAAAGGGTTTCTTGAACATCTCAGCATCCCAGGACTATTATTTCATTATGTTATTAAATTTCTAAGTTATTCCTTCTCTATTACAAACTTTTATCTCATATAAAGGTAAAAATCAATTACCTAAAAGGCCTATCTACAGAGTATAGACTGACAGAACAACATAGACAAAATCAGCATAGATAGTTCTTTGCCCTTTGATCTAATGCACCTCTAAGTCTGAAACAGACATCCTGTACTTCTTTAGAATATATGCCAGTGAGGACAGGAATGCAATATGGAAAGGTGGTTCTTATTTGATGGCTTCCAGTGAGGAGAACTCCCAAGAGCAAAAGAATGGGAAAAATGTCAAAAACTCAATGCTCATATCCGTTAACCATGCTGAACAGGCAGCAGACAATTAAGTAATTAATCTGTGCAATGAGTACACTCCCTACAAATGAGTACACTCCCTAACCACTGTATTTGTACGCTGTCTGGGGAGGAATTCTTGCTTCCAAGTGTAGGGAATAGTAAAAGACTATGATTGTCAGGGAACTCACTTAAAGAACTTGACTACCATGCTTAATGTTTTCCAAAGTGCCATAAGCACATTTCTTTTCCAATAAAGGATGTCTTTTATCAATTGTTGCGATTGATTTTCTCAGTACAGCTCCTTTTTGCATGGGTTTTGAAATGATACCCATCACATTTCTTTTTCAAAACCATAATCAAGGATGCTTGCTTAAGGACCTAAAATTTTGAATGCCATTAAATGATCCAAAGGCTACTTTCAGTAGGAAACCAGAGTTTAATAGACTTCACATAAAACAAAAATCACTGTAGAAATATTTAAGCTCAATGAACTTTTTTTCCGAGACTCATGCAGCATAATAAACAGGGAAGTGCAAATGCTTACAAATTAGTTGATGAAGTCTTCTGCTTTCTGATAATGTTTCTTATCTTTTATCTCCAGGGTTTTGCTGATTTATATAAACCTGAAAGTGAAAGCTGTTATTCTCAGCACAGGTCTATATGCTTTAATGTTTTCATAATCTTATATTGATGAATTTTAGGCAAATGCGTCAGTCATATCAGAGACAATCTTGAAGCAAAGGTAAAACTGTGTTAGTAGTCCCTGAAAGAAAATGCAATTAAAATGATAAAGAGTTAATAGAAATTATATTATTATCCATAAAACAATAAAAATACATATCCCGATGAGTTTTGTGCATAAGCTTCATCCTAAATAAAATAAGGTCTAATATTTGAGCTTCCAACCTTAATTTGTGCCTCTGTAATCTGAGCTATACACACTGTCATTATCAGATAATGTCTACGCAGCTGAATGCTATTAGCACTCTCCATTTTGACTAGACTATTATATTATAAAACATGAGATTGGGCAATTTTACATCTACTCCTTTTATTGATTCTGACTAGTAAGTAGGCAATCAATGGTGATTACAAGATGCAAAGCATTCTAGAGTAGAAAGAAAATTAAATTTGGCTCATCACTTCTGTTAACTATACAAATATAATATCTTCAAGATGAACAGCAGGCAGACTTTAATATAAATAAATACACCATTTAAGATCCCAAATCAGCAACAAAATTTATGAGACCACTTCAAAATGATGATGCATTTAAAAGAAGATTATATTTTCAAAGGAACTGCTCTCTTTAAACTGTTAGCGATATAGGCACATGGTGACAGTAATTAGTGGGTGAGGGAAAATAAGGAATATTTACTAAAAGAAAAAAGAGAAACGAGGGAAAGTACAAGATCCAGGGCTTCTGGTTTCCACAGAGAGAAGATATGCAGAGAAGAACTGGCTTCAGCAGATCATTCAGGGATTCCTCTAAGAATGGGATCCAGCCAACATTTTGTTGAGTTTTTCACCTTCAAGAATTCTGCTCTACATTAAGTATCCTTTTATGTTGTTTTTCTCGATCTGAAATTTGTTTCACTTGAAAAGATATTCTTACAGTAAAAAGGATCTTATCTTAAAAGTTTTAGAAACTACAAAAGGAAGAAGGTTACCTACGGTAGTCCTTTATTCCATTCACCTTGACTTAATGGCAATAAAGACTAGATGAGACCTAATCCTGAAATTCGGTCTGCTGAATGTTCACACAATATAAGGCTGCCATCCAGAGTTTCTGAATGAAGAGGCCATTATTCTTTCCTTCTATAGGAAAACTGTCCAAAGTACAAATTACCCACAGATATATGGAAAATGCTTGGTGAGTCTTTAGACCGAGTTATTTTAAGGCTTCCTAATAAAGGGATCAATCTATGGACCAAGTGTGTTTCCTCTACCATAGCCTTATGTTAATTTCATCTCATCTTCTTTGGTAACAGTACGCCTTCCATGTCATAGCAGTATCCAAGGTGGTGAAGAAGACATATCACTGAGGACTAACTAACAGATATTAGGATTTTGACCTACTTCAATCTGCACAGCTCATTGGCCTGAAGTGGCCAGGTACCACCCCGGGGTGAATCTGTTTATTCACCTTCACCTCCGTGTAAGGCACCATCACTTAACAAGAGGTGAAGTTCTCAGGATTGTTGATTAATTTGGTAATGTAGGATAACTTCAAGAGCTAACATCACCAGGAGTTCATGATTAGCCATGTGAAATGAATTAGCCTCAAAATACAATAAACAATCCTAGAAAAAAGTATACAATCTGATGTAAAGACACACAGAAATGTATTCAACATAAATAACTTATCTGAATTAACTACCATTTACCAGTAGTATATGGCAATCAGGAGCTGAAGTTAGGCTGCTGAAGCCCAAAGACTGTTTGTTCACTTGACCTTTGCATTCCAAGATGTTCCCAAAGGGCACAGCAAGGGTGAAGAAGCTGGCAGTGGGTGTAGCGGTGGGTATCCCTGGCTGTTTATGCCAGCACCTGGGCTTACTAAGTAGAGTGAACTTTCATGGCCATTTTCATGGCCATCATGGTCCTTGTATTCATCTTTTATTATACTGGTAGTTCATGTACATTATCTCTTTTTAAACTCTGGAAGATAGTGATAATTAACTTTTTTCCTACAGGTGAGGAAATTGAGGTTCTGAGAGTCAAGTATTTTGTCATACATTCAATAATTACCAAAAGCTAGTTTCAAACCATCTTTAGTTGACCCCAAAGTCCAAACTCAAGTGACTCCAAAGTTCCCACTCAACCATAATACCGCTTTCATCCATTAGAAGTCAAAATATGTATAATACATTAAAAGTTATCCATTCTAGGAATCATCTCATATGGTACAAAGAAAGCTAAACTCACTGATTTTTGAAATTCATCAGCAATTGTACCATGATGCTGTGTTATCTACCAAGGCCAACTAGTGAGTCAAATGTTAACTAGCCTACATTTCTAGATTCTGAATATTAAACTAATATGTGTTCAGTTTTTGGCAGACCTAGAAATAATAACTCAGTTTTTCTGATATAGTTTAAAAACCACATTCCTGTAAAATGTATGATTTGAGGATCACAAAAATTCATCAATTATTATCATTAACAACAATAATGTTATTATATAGTAATGCAATATAATAGGATATTATTACTAGTATCCTCATTTAAAAATTTTTTAATGTTTCTTTTTGGGAGAGAGGCAGGGAGACAGAGTACAAGTGGGGGAGGGGCAGAGAGCGAGGGAGACACAGAATGCCAAGCAGGCTCCAGGCTCTGAGCTGTCAGCACAGAGCCCAACGTGGGCCTCGAACTCACAAACCATGAGATCATGACCTTAGCCAAAGTTAGACACTAAACCAACTGAGTCACCAAGGCACCCCTAATATCCCCATTTTAAATATAAAGATACATACTTAAGGCAAAAAGAAAAAGAAAAAAATGTGAGGACCCAGAATTTTAGAACATTTGTTTCACTCTAAAATACATACAGAGGCAGCACTCAGTTCTATGCTACTGACTAAGTCATTCCAGAATCCTAAAAATGTCCACCCTCCAGATGCCCAGTACCCACTCTTCAGCCTACTCATTCTCCCAGAGCCCTCTCTGGTCTTCCACATGGAACAAATCTTACAGAGATGTGGACTTTCTAGGAGTCTGTCTGTCAGATGTAGGCAGGCCCTCAGTGACTGACTGACCCCTGGAAATAAAGGACACCATAGTTCTCTCTTCTTCCTGCAGTAATACCAGCACCGTATATCACCGTGAGGCCTAGGGATGTCCAGAAGTAAAAATGTCTTGTGATGTCACTACTTCTTAGGGATTTGGGCTTTCAGAGCTTACTTTATAAGGGCTTGTAAACCTAGTACAATAAACAGGTCTAATGATCCAGCAAATAATAAGAATCAGAATAAGAAACTATGCATATTGGGATCAGTACTGGCATGATCACTTGTGTTCCATACCCCGTTTCCTTAATTTATATTCCATATTTTGCCTCAGTGATGAATTCTAGGACCAGTCTTGCCATTTTCACAAATAAACCAAATTCCCAGAGACCACAGAACAGTGTTTCCTCAGAAACAAATTCACTTTTCAGGGTCATTAACATATTCCCATGGGTCTGCAGAGCAGAGCAGCTCTAAGGGAAAATGCATTTCCTTCTTCTAGGAGAGAAACCACCGCATTTTTTTCCAGCCCCTTCTCAGAGGACCATCATCATTTCCAATAGAATTCACAGTAAATGCAGAAATACATAGCAATGTGACTTAAGTGAAGGAATCACTTGGGATTCTGAAAAGAATATTTTGAGCCAAAAAAAAAAATAATCTTAAAAAGTTTCTGCAAACTGTCATGGCAGAGAAAACTTTTTGGCAGTGGAAGGGAAGGGAAGATATTATAGGCTCAGCTTCCCCACTCCCCACAGAGAAGACTAAGGCACCAGTACCTCCACCTCTGAGTCTTTTTCCAATTGCTTCTTCCTTCAGAGCAGAATCCTTTTCAGAAGTTCTCACTTAAAAATGAATGAAAACAACTTTTAAATGTACTAAACACACCCTAAGTTCCTACAGTATAAATAAGTCGCTCCGGACGGGCAGGAGTAAGAGCCTGTGAGGCCAGCAAAGGGACCCTTTCATTGCGGCAACTGTATTGCTTGCTATCTTTGATTTTCCGAGAAGCCACGCTTGATGAAAAGAATGACATCAAGTATATACAGATGTGGCTGAAAAAGCCAACTCTGGATCAACTGAGGACATGCTCCTATTGAGCGAAGAATTGATTGTCCTTCAATCAATTAGTAGTAGGACTGCTAATCTAAAATGGGGCTGTCGGCCAAAGAGCCCTTTTTCGTTTGTAACATTTCCACCTCCTGGACTTACTGCCAAACCCCAAGTCTTTGCTCAATACGAGCAGTTCCAATCTGTCTGGCCTCTTGCAAGGCTGGCTGTGCAGCTCCCCCTCCTTTCATCTAGCATAAAGCCCATCAGAGCCTTGGTTTCACTGAATCCTCAAGGCATTTTTACCAATTCGCTGCTTAGGAGGAGGGTCTTGCTCCACTCAGAGGGGTTACTTGGATAGCGCGAGCCTTGATCAGCCCAAAAAAGGTGCACTGGGGAAGCAAAGCTCCCAGGCCTGGTGGGCTGACCGGGACACAAGACCTCACTCATTACATTGTAGTCCGGCCACTGTGTTTATGTCCCGGTGACACCAAACAGACTCCTCCTCATGACAGTGATAGTTTTGGTTGCTCTAGACCTTACAGCCTCATCAGACACCACACCTGTACCATATTTAACTTTCCTAAGCCTCAGTTCCCTCATCTATAAAATGGGAGTAATCATACGACCTGCCTCATTAGTTTATTGTGAGGTTATTGTCAAGTACTTAGCTCCGTGGGTTGCATGTAATAGTCACTCCGTCAATAATAATAATTATTATTGTTGTGTCTCAGCTTCTAAGAACTTCTGCTGGCTCCAAGTGGCTGAGATAACTTAACATGGAAATTATAGCCATATTTTCACAGCAGTGAATTTTCTATAAACATGGAAGGGGCTTACTATAACTGAGATGGGAATTTTCACTGATGTGTTCATCAAAAGAGATTGTGTAGAGAATTTTATAGTCCACGAGATAACAATAGACTCTGATCACCCAGATTTAAAATTTCCTACTATGTAAAAAGCAAGCTCTGAAACAGTGCTTTCTCAAATTAAGAAAGATCAAAAAAGAAAGAAAGAGAGAAAGGAAAGAGATTAATACCTAGGTTCAAATGAATTATTGGTGAAGGGGTTAATGTTTCTGTCTTGGAGGTGTTGCTTCAACTTTACCCTTAGAAAAGAATCCCTGTGATCACATCTTACCTAGAAAAAGAAATTAAATTAAATCTTTTAAAGTCTGTGCACGATTAGCTTATGTGGATTACCTGCTGCTCACTTGAATAAGAACAAGAGAAGCATAGATCATCTACTATCTGGAAGTCACACAAATAGTGTTCTTTAATAAACAACTGAGGTAAAATGTTTTCATTAGTCTTGAATTTTGGCCTCAGGTAATTCAAGAAGAGCCAATTAACACTGACAGATAATTTGGGAGGTTTCAGGTAAGAGACTATCATCTCACAATGATGTTCTGTTGAAACTCCAGTGACAAAGTATCTTTGAAAAAATTTAAGAAGGCAAGGCTACAAAGTTGGTTTTATAAGCAAATTATGAGAAGGTTTCTGATATGCTGAAACGATGTTAAGTCTTTGCTTGTATATGTGAGCGGGGAGAGAGAATGCTTGCTTCCCCCTTGAACCAAAAGTAACTTTAGCCAAGAATTCAAAAATGCAGACTCATCTTGGTCTATTTGGATGCCTGCTGGAACAGTCCCCGTAGGGTTGATATGCTGAAGAGAACTGGGGAGCTGACTGGCAAGGAAGAATCACAAGGAAGGAATAGTAAGGCGCACAAACATAATTTAAGGTTATTGCCACAGAGTTCGAGAGCAGGGCAGTTCTGAATAAAGCCAAGTGCTTCCTACTCATAGCATCTTCCAGCTCATGGCTGAGTCCTAGGGAGAGAAGCTACCAGTATAAATTAAAAGAGCAGATTAAAATCTCTGCACTGTTCAGGGAGCCCAAGCCAGTTTGCGCATAATAGAACCAGTGAGCCCTTACTCTGGTCTAGACCAACCCCATGAAGTAAGGACTATGGTTAGCCCCTCTTGAAGAAGTGAAGAAAGAAGAAAACCCAGGTGAAGAAACCCAGGCAGAGAGAGATTAAATAACTGCCCACAGTCACACTCCCTGACAGAAGGACCCAGGGAGAGGGTGGTTTGACCTCAAACACCTACTTTGATCTACTACAGTTTATGAAGCAAAATCTTCAAGAGGAGAACCGGGTTTCCTGCATTACCCAAACCTACAGAAGTAGTTTTGAGACTTCAAAGATTCCAGAGAACACAGGAAACCACTGGTGCTTCTTAGTTGCTGAGCCCCGAAGTACTCTTAATACTCCATATGTTTGCTGGAGGTCCCAAGAATGAAGGCAGCCTCAGAGACATCCCAGGCCTCCGCAGAGCCGTGGCCTCAGGGAGTCTGAACATATGAGGAGGAAACCAGTTGGCAATCTCGGGTGTCGAGGAGACTGTAAGCAAATAAATCTCCTCGGAACAACTGAAGGAATCTTTATATTAAAATGGAGGACTCAAAATAATGAATGGGCAGCTACACAAAGAAATAGTGGTACTAGTGTCCCAACGCTTACTTCACCTTTAGGGTGATGAAGCCTGGAGGAACCGCTCTAGGTGATGAGGAAGGTAAGGTTACTAGTAATAGAGTCAAGGAGGAAATTGCCATTTGTGTGTCTGCTGGGTGCCGAGCTGCACATGAGCACACAACTGCCCTGGAGACATATGAATCCACCCGTGTTTTATTCCTGAGAAATAAAACTTTTGTCACATTAATGACAAAATTCGTTCCTTGCACAATGAGAGACGGGGGGGAAAAAAAAAGGAACGTGAACATGGCATTTATCTCAGATGCAACATTTTACTTCCTGACTGTGTTAATGATTGTATTTGAATAGCAGGGGGGCGGGAAAGACCTAAAACAGTGCATCGCATTTAGCATTTAACATCTGGGATCAATTCAGTACAATTGAGACTCACAGAGTTCCCCGGGACATCACAGGGGCTCTGTTGTTCTACAATATAGTCATAATATATTACATGTGTATTTCCTACAGCGTTAACACTGGATAAAAAGTGGCTTTAAAGATAACTGACTCCAGTTCAAATCCTGCCCTCTCTTGCAGGCTCTATAAGTTTGGACAAGATCCTTCATGTCTCTGAGTCTCATTTTATTTGCCTATAAGGTGCACATGATATTTGCCTTGCCCATTGCATTAATGTGAGGTTTGCCCCAGACATTACTTTCCTGGTGCTTAGAATAGTACTGGGTCCACAGTGAAGGATATGTTTGTTTGAAAACATTTGTGTGCACACAAATAAGGGATAGAGGACTATAATCTACAATCACACACAGGTTATATTATATCTAACTAGTTGCAGTATAGTGATAATTTCATCTTTTTGCCTCAACATATTGATTTTATAACAAAAACTAAACATTGAACATTGCTATTGACCAGTGTAATGAGTGAGAAGATTGGTATCTCTGGGGTAAGGGGACTAAAAGAAGGTCTTTATATCTTTTTATTTTTATTATTTTTTTGATTTTTGTTTATTTTTGAGAGAGAGAGAGAGAGAATGAGAGAGAGTGAGTGGGCAAGGAACAGAGAGAGAGGAAGACACAGAATCTAAAGCAGGTTCCAGGCTCTGAGCTGTCAGCCCAGAGCCTGATGCAGGGGTCAAACTCATGAACTCCAAGTTCATGACCTGAGCCAAAGTCTGACGCTCAACTGACTGAGTCACCCAGGACCGCCTTATTTTTTTTAAATTAGAGAACATTTCTATAGCTTTTAAACAAGGCAGAGGCAGAGTGAGCTGGGGAAAAAATGCTGGAAGAACCAATTTGGAATTGTGTCAGATTAAGTAGTGAGCGGTGAAGACAGTCATCTTGCGAAGAAATGGGAAGGGAAATAATATGGCAGCTTGCAAAATAAAGGCATCATTTACATCCAAATTTTGAAAATGATAGTTCAGTTGTTTTCAGATGCTTTTATTAGAGAACAAAGTCATGGCTTTGATCCCCTAATGGGCCAGTTAACTTCTCCCTGTTCCTATAGGCTAAATAATTTACCCTAATATCACCCGCCTGTTTTATGGAAAGACGCCATGTATCCATCGTTAACGGGCTTCAGTCTGACACAGCAACAAACCTTACCTAAAGATCTGATGAATCTGGGTTTGAGGCTCATGATCTGGGGGTTGCTCCCTGAAAAGGACTGCCATCAAACGTTTGGCCAGACCTAAGAAACACATCTTCCAGAAAACTGACGTGTATGTAGACTTTCACATGCACTGGTCACTGATTTTTAAGGCTGGTGATTCAGGACATCATTTCCAATGTAATGAATCTCCGTTTCTTGGATATTTAGACTGCCTCATCTTCTCTACAGCACCATCACACAGGGAACTCATCAGGAGGATCACAGAGCAAAGCCCCCTGAGAAGCAGCTATTTGGGAAAGCTTCTGTGGTCAGACATTTGTTGGTCCCCGAAGACTTTACTAAATGGGATTTGATTCAGTTTTCCTGCCTGGAATGCTGCAGATTTAAGTGCTCCCTACTGGATTACTGTCTGCTTTTTCTTCTGAGGTATTGCGTGGTATTTAACAGAAACTGCAGGATTGCAGTGTGCTCAGTTAATTATGCAGGAATAATGAGAAATTAAATCGCATCTTAGTTCACATTTTACAACCGAGGAGAAATCTATAGCACTTAAGAAAGCATGGATGTTTATGTCAGACAGAATCCAGCTTGAGACCCACTTCTGCAAATTGTTAGCTCTGAGACTGTGGGTCAGTTTCTCATCCAGGGTCTAATAGTCACTTCCTTATAAGGCTATAGTGAGTAGTGAATGAAATAACACCTATTTACCAATTAGTATAGCACCTAGCAAATAGTAAATATTTCATAAATGTTAGCGATTACTGCTTTCACTGCTACTACTGCTCTTAATCCATATATCCAGAGAATGGTTTGAAGAAAATAAGATTCTCCCAAGGGAAATACTAATATACCATTTAACCTGAACATAAGATATAGAAGAAATGAAAATGGAAGAATTAGTAATTTCCTTTAGCGGCCCAAGACTCTGGAGAAGAGCTTGATTTTGGAAAGGGGTTCTCAGGGGCATTTCTGGGATCATCAGATATCAGAGATATTTACATCCATCTGGTCAGTCAAAGGCAGGTGAGAAGCTCCTGTATACAGGACAAAGGAAAATGGAGTGCAAATTTTAAAAAGCAAACAATTTTTGCCTGTGTTCAGTGATAAATCCTGTATGAAAATATGTAAATCTACAAGTGCAGGCCTTTGGTGGGGGAGGGGTTAAGACAATATGGATTAAGGGTTCAAACATGACTTTGGAAGTAAACAGGTTTGGGTTTGAATCCCAGCTAAATCACTTTACTATCTATAAACCCTTGAGCAAGATATATAACCTATGTAAACCATATCTTCCTCCTTTTGTGGGAATTAATTTAGATCCTGAAAGCAAATTAGCAGAGAGCACGGCATGAGGTAAGCAATCAATACATGTTAGTTCTATCTTTCTATATATGAGAATGGGACATTGGTGTGTATCCAAGCACCTAAAATCTTCCCATCTCAAGAAAGTGATTACATGTGTCAAGATAAAATTGAGAGTTTGTTTTTTTTAATCCTCAAATACTCACACCTACATCTTCGTCATTTCCACAGGCATTGTTTCAGTCATCTGAAAATATGTGGCACCCGTATTATGTGCTCAGTAGCATATGGTGTGGGGACTCTGAGGGCATGACTGTCACTACCAAGCAAAGTTTTAATGAGTGCTTACAATATCTTCATTATATTACAAGCCTTGTGCTAAGGACATTAAATTAGGCTTTGTTATTATCCCCATTACACAGATGAGGATGCTAAGAGTTAGCTAGATAAGGTAAGTTGTCCAACGTCAATCAAGTATTAAACAGCAGGCACCAGGATTCAGAAGAAGGTTTACATGTACCTCTCAACGCCCTCTTTTAACCAATAGGTTATACAGTCATCACTCTGCCAGAGCTTTTATTCTGCAGTGGTTAGGAGGCAGGTACGGAGAAAATGAAGTGGAAGAAGCGTTAGCATGGGGGAAATGCGGGCTGCCGTGGGAAAATTCAGGAAAGACACGATGCAGACTTGATGGACGAGAAGCAGTCAGAGAAGGCTTCTTGCAAGAAGTGATGCATCGACCAAGATGAAAGATGAGCGGGGGTTGACTAGTGCTGAGGAGAAGGATGTTCAGGGCTTATGCAACCATATGCAGAAAGGTTTGAGACACCAGGAAAGCCTGGCAAGTTTTAGAAACTGAAATAGGCTTAGCAGAGTCAGACCTTAGTGTAGGGGGCGGGATGCGTGGACACGGGGGAACAGGAGAAGGAAAGGTGAGTGATGAGGCGGGAGGGCTTAGCGGGAACCTGACTGACAGTATATGCAAGTTCAAGTGCACACGGGTTCAAAACAGTTCCAGGTATCAGCCATGGACCAGGTACTGTGCCGAGTGTGAGACCCATGCTTTGCATTTTACTTTCCACATCCAGTCCTCGTGCGCCCTAAGTTTTAACCAAGTAAATTACCTGCTCTGTACATTCCACCCACTCTTCTTTGCTCTAACTGTTCTCTCTACCTAAAAAGCCTTTTCTCTGCATTTTGATAGGTAGACACTAGGCAGACCTCGGAGCCCAACACAGGTGCCACCTTCACCACATGGCCACCCTGGATTTACCAGACAGTGGTGATCTGCTGGATTATCCACCATTTAACCTGTGCCTTCGTTAGAGCATGTATCAGTTTTGTCTTACAGATGTTTGTTTGCTTGTTTGTCCTTAAAAGAATGTTTTCTCTTGCCTAAAGGATGTGGCCTCCTTGTGGGCTAAGACCCCAGGGTACTCCGGGATTCATCTATGAACCATCAGAGCCCTTGCCCAGCCTTATCATCAAAGCTAATACATATTGACTCTTCTCATTCCTCTGGCCGTATGAAAGTGACTTTTTCATAGGTCAAATATGGTGGATACTGGCCAATTTCATGTGGCTAAATCTGAATATAGGCCAACTTCTGAATTAAGCAATTTGCATGTGATATCTCAATTGATGCTCACAACAGCTGTACGAAGTAGACGCTATAATCATTTCCATTTTACAGACAATGTAACTGAGGCTTAGAGAACCTAAGTGATTTTCTCAAGGTTACATTGACAATAAGTGGAAGAGTTTAATTCAGCTAAAAACGGATTAGAGTAAAACAGATCAAAATGGTAACATAAATTGCCTCCTACTGATGGGAGTAAGGGAAATACATACTCTTTTTACTCAGCTTCCCAATTTTTCTCTTTGCCACAAGAGGAATATAATGCCTGGTTGTAAATAAGAATGCTATTAAATTAACTGAAAAATGCATAGTTATAATAATTATTTCATTTTATTCAGCACTTACCTTGTGCCAAACACTATTCTACATACTTTAAATCATTTCATGCCTATAATAATCCTATAACACACAGTCTGACAAACGAGGAAACCGAGACTAAGAGGGCAGAGACCTTTGCCGAAGGTCATACAGCTGCTAAGAGGTGGGGCCAGGCCTCAGCAGGAGTCTGACCTCAATCCCCATTCATTACACCTTTATGCCATGCATACGTACAAAAGCCAACACCATCTATAAAGGATATATTTTAAATGGCAAGAAACGCAAACATATGTTAATCTAAATCAAGGTCTAAAATGCATGCAAAAATGTGAATGAATTTGATACTTTAATTCCCCCTTGCTATGGCTGGCATAAAATCACCGGCTGGCTCCTTTTAACATGTTCCGCTTTCAAAGGCAAAATTACTTGTTTACTACCTTCCTCAAAGAATAATGATTAGAAAAAACATAAAGGCATAGAGTCATCCTGAAGCATGCTTGATGGCTGAGAATCTTGAATACAGAAGTTATTTCTAACTCTGCCACAGGAATTTGTCAGCTAGACCTGAGTGGGTCCAAAATATCGTGGAGGAACTAGTCATCGCTAATTTAGTAAGTGGCCTAGGAGGATAAACCAGGCAGGGTGAGGGGAAGGGAGGGCTTAGCAGGTACCTGCAGAACGATCTGTTTGGGAGAAAAAGCAATTCCCAAGTAGGGCTTTAGGAACTGCCTTCCACGCACGCTCCAGCCCTCAGTCTGTTTTTGTCTGAGACGTGGAATACAGAAACAGAAAGCAAGGCTGAAGTTTTATAGCCTATGGTTAGCCAAGTCTTAATATATGTACTTTAACATGATTTCTTGTGGCAGGCTCTTTAGACAAGCTGTTGTGCTTTTCATAGCTTCCAGATGTTAGAGCCATGATGCAAAAAATTAAAACAAGTGTAATGGGCTTGATTGTGCAAAATCAGATCGATTCAAATTAATGAGCCCACTAAACATTAACAGTCAATGGGTTTACAAGAGATTAAAACTGAAAACAGCCCTAACTACAGTATTTCATGACAGAATAAGGAATGTAACAGCTAAAATGAAAATATTTAATTTCACTTTTATCTAGCAGCAATTTTCAAATCACTCCAGGATATGTTCCGCTAAGAAGCCTAGCATTCACCACCGTGTCTTTTAAAAGCAGAAGCCAAGGTAAGAAGGAGCATTGCCCTGGGGTGTCCCCAGTGGGCACTGCCTCTGAAGGGCCACCTTTATCACCCACGAGTTCTTGCTTCCAGTGAGTTAATACATGCAAAATGCTGAGCATGTAAGGGGCACAGAGCCGGTGTTCAATATGTAATGTTTTCCTTCTCTTTTGCCTTACACCACAGAAGCTAAGAAGCCTTTTCCTAGTTTCTGTAGAAACTACTGGACACAAACAAATATATCTCAGGTTAAATGGAATCATACGCAGCTAGAGTTTTCTTCTGTAAATTCTTGGGAAGGAGATTGTTCAGGCTAAATCCAGAAGCTTCAATGAATAATTCACTACTCATAGCTCAATAATGTCAAGATTTTCTTTTAAGAAAACAAGATGTGTCCATGGACTTTCCATACATTCAGTGACATTGAATTAACCAGTAGAAAAATGGCTTGACGTTACTGCTCACGTAACAAAATTAAATGAGCACAGATTTTAGAGCCAAAAGGACTTGGTTGTGGATCCAGATTTCAACACTTACTAGTTATGTGACCTTGAATAAGTCCCTTAATCTGTCTGGGAATCATTTTGAAAGGGATAATCCTTTCCTTGCAGTGCCGTTATGAGGATTCAAGATAAAATATGTAAAGGACTAGTATGGTCTCTCTGGCAAACAGCACTCTTAAATGATATCATATTATCATAATGGGAATTTAAGCATACTCCTTACTATTAACTTCCTAATTGGTAAAACAGCAATATCATAGATTTTAAATTTTTCAACAAAAATCTGTGGGTTATTATTGTCACTGAAGTAAGAATGAATGGGATTTACTTGGCCTAAGGATCCAACCAACCCTTCAGCCTTCTTGTTCTCATAGAATGCTTTCCTCCAGGAAAACAATAATATCTAGTGCTGATTTTCTCCTTGGAGATTTATGAGTATTAAATATATTTTAATATATCTATAAAGAGATTTAAGCTCTTTTTGGAAATAAAGCTGAGGGAGCCATTGATCAGAATTTGACGTGGGAATAATTTCACTGCTGGGCTGCATTTTTCCAAATACATTTCTCCCCATAAACTGATGGGAAATTCAGTCTTTCATTTTCTGAATATTGCCCAAATGAATTGTGGAAGTCCAGCATAAGTGCTTGATTGTACTTTCATTAGACTTCTTTTCCTTTAGGCCATACAGGTGCAATGAAAGAAGAAAGAAAATTAATTAAATTTATGGGCATGTTTATACCCTCCAGGTGTCATAAAATGTACTGGCTCAGACATTTTTCAAGTAATTAAGCAGACATCTCTGTGTTTCCTAATGAGTTGCTGCCCTTCCCTTTTTAATCTGGTGAGAGATCTCATCACCTGTCAGCTGATAGGCTTATTCCCTGGATGAGCTCAACCTTCTCCTCACGCTGCAATGGGACTCCATGGATATAAATAGGAGATCCTCTTGCTCACAAAAATCTTTCCAAGGGTCAAGTAGTAATGGCACTGTGTGTGGTGGCTTCAAGATATTAAAAGTGGGCTGGTTTGTCTCTTATATGTATTATTAGAGATGCTGGTTCAGATTATTTAAGAAATAATATGAATGAAATACATTTATATGTTCAAATACATACACATATACAAATACGTGCTCAAATATATATTATAGATTGTATTATATGTATTGCACATTTTAGATCTGTATATACGAAAAAAGAGTGACTACTCTTTTAGTCTGGGGTTTAGATGGGACAAAATTTAAATTCCAACTTAGAGGACGTATTAAAGAAATTCGGACAAAGCGGGAGTTTGGCAGGAATTCTAGCAGAGGTGAAAATCACATACAACTGGTTTGTTTGTTTGTTTATGTATTTATGTATGCATTTATTTATTTATTTTATGTTTATTTGTTCATTTTGAGAGTGAGACTGAGAGACCACAGGGGAAGGAGGGAGAAAGAGAATCCCAAGCAGGCTCTGTGCCACCAGGGTGGAGCCCAATGTGAGGCTCGAACTATGAACCATGAGATCATGACCTGAGCTGAAAGCAAGAGTCGGATGCTTAACTGACTGAACCACCCAGGCACCCCCACATATAACTAGTTTATATGATGCTCTGTAATTCACCCAGCATTGTTCCAGACACCAAAGGTCTTTAAGGAGCACTAGGTTCAGTTGACGAAGCAAACTAACATATATACAATAATTATGGCTCTAAGGATAGAGAATACGCATTAAGCGACAGCATTACATAGTAACGTTGAGTCCGAGGGGATGTTTGGAAAAGCTACACGGAGGCTACAAGACAGAGGACGATACAAAGAATGAAGGCACCCAAAGGAAGGGAGGCTAAGGTTGACTCACTGGATAAATAACGAATGGGAGAAGGCATCCCAGAAGAGGGAGCGTTATGAACTTAGCATCTTCCCGGGTACAGAAGGTACTGCTCTCCCTAGAGCGGAGTGTGGCATGGGAAGAAGCTACAAATAAGATTAGGGAGGCACAGGGGGCCAAATTAAAATGGAAAGCTTAAGAGCCAGAAAGAGAGGTTAGAATTTGAACCTTTTGTGTGGATTGCTCGGTGGTGACATATAATCAATTCTTTTTTAAAAAAAAAAATCACTTGAAGAAATCTTAAAGATCAACTAATCTAAACCTCTCCTTCCTGCGCAACCTTTTCACAGATGAAGAACTATACTGAAAATACTATTTTATTAAGATTCATCTGGCAGTGACAGAAGGTAGCATGAGTTGCCGGGCACTCATCATTTCGACCTTCTCTGCCTCCTGTCTGCCCCCCTGTTAGCCGAGGAGCACCTTCACCCAGGGGTGCCCCTGGCCTCCCTCTCCCTCTCCCACTGGGACCCCATCCTGGAAGTGTTATCTCTTTATTCCCTCTTACAGCCGCCCCTTTCCTCTGTCCCCAGGCCCCTACCCCAATTCAGGCCTTCATCATTTCTTACTGAAGGGCCTCAGGGGAGGTTTACCGTTCTCCTCGCCTTGTTTTGTCCCAATCCAGCTCATTCTCCAGACGACAGCGAATGAAGCAATATGAGGCCGCCTGAGCCATATTTCTTTTGTGAAAATGTATGTTTTAATAAAAACTCTATATTAATGTGTACAAAATGGTGATATGATATACATCCACATAGTGAAATGATGACTAAAGTCAAGCTGATTAACAGGTCATCTGCTCATACAGTTACTGCTTTTTTGTGTAATGAGTGCACCTGAAATCTACTCTCTTAGCATATTTCTAGAGTTCAATACTGTATTATTAAGTATGGTCATCAAACAATCATTCTTAAATATCTTTTTTATATTTATTTATTTATTTAGAGAGAGAACAAGTGGGAAAAGGGTAGAGAGAAAGAGGGGGACAGAGGATCTGAAGCGAGTGGGCTCTGTGCTGACAGCATAGAGCCCGACTGGGGGGGCTCAAACCCACGAACCATGAGATCATGACCTGCGCCAAAGCTGGATGCTTAACCGAGTGAGCCACCCAGGTGCCCCATCAAACCGTCATTCTAAATTGCATTATTTTATTATCGTCTTCGGGGTAAAACTCCAAACTTCTATGCGTGACTGCCCCCAACTGTTTCTCTCACATCCTCTCAACCGATTCCCCTCCCCTATTAGGAACATCCTCACTGATGATGTTTACATATTATGGCAGCCTTTGCTCCAAGTGTTTCTCCTTCCTGGAATGCTCCTCTCCTCCTCCTTCAACATGAAGCTCTAGCAGGAAATATTTAAATCACACCTCTTTCTCTTAGTTGCAACTGACTAAAATTCTAACCTATCCAACTTAGAAGCTCAACCAATTTCACAAAAGAAAAAGGGGGGAATGTATTGACAGAGAGGACCACCATGGAGCAGGGCTAAGGCACTTCCTGATCTAATGACACACCTCTTGTCAGATCCCTCTCTGGACCCGGGACTCCTGCCCCACCTCCCAATATGGGAATGGTTTCACTTTTTGCTCTTACAGACAGGCTTTCTCCATGTGGTAGCAACATGGCTGTAAGCAATTGTTTCTTGAACAGAGATAAGAGAGAATTCTAAGGAAAGTTTCAGGGAAATGTGTCCACCTGGCCCGACTTGGGTCATATGTCTATTCCTGGGCTTCTTACTGTGGGAAGCTGGATGGGGTGCACGAAATCGGCTCAAAACCAAAGTTGTGTGCCAGAGGCTGTCACCAGGAGAAGGTGATGAACAAATGAGTACTGAGCAGAAGAAAAACAATACCAACACAAGACGCCTTTCCTATCTGTCCAGGCTGAGTCACTCCCACCAATGCTCCATTCACACCTTTTGCATTCTGACCTAAGTCACCATCATATCATGATGTGCTTCTTTTTCTGCTCCTTCAAGGATTGACTGAGGCAAATCCTCCCATGACTGCAGTGCTTAGCATACAGTAGCCTCTTGAAAACCGTTTATTGACTGGACCAAAAAAATGTCAAAATTTGTGACTGACTAAAAGAGAATAGGTTAATTACCACATAGTGTAAATCAAAGGGTTTCAAAAGGGGACAGGCCAGAACAGAGGAGCAAGGACCCAGGACAAATGCCATGAGGGTACTTGCTGTTGAAAAGAGTGAGGAAAAAAGTGAATGCACTGAAGAATAAAAGGCAAGCAGAAAGTTATATATATACAAAAAAAGGAACAGAAGATTTGTGATATCAAGAACTGAGTAAAAAGCTTACAAACACAAACTGTCAAATCTTGGGTTTATTTGTTTGGATCCTCCATAACTGGGAACACTTCCTATTTTCCTTAAGTAGCTGTAGTTCCTGGCTAGAACAAGAACCTCACACATCAGCGTGGTGGCGTGTGGGCAGGGGCGCGGAGGCAGAGTGGCGGTGGAGTCCCGGGAAAAGCCTGCAGAGGCTGCAAGCATTGCTGAGAGAGGCCGGTCTGTCAGAGGAACTGGAGGAAAAAGCCCCACAAAAGCCCATCTGGCTGAGAGAATTAAGGCGCCTTCTAGGAGGGAGATGGCTCAAGGGAAGGGGAAGGAAAACAGACAAGCCTAATCCAGGAAGAAAGCCTGGGTCCGTGGAAGGAAGAAGGCCTGGGTCGGTGCAGCATAGTGCTGGTCACGTACGTGCCTCTCAGCCAGCTCTCTGGGAATAGGGGATGGGGACAACAGACGGGAAATGACAGAGTTCCCTTGCTGTGCTGCTTGGGGACGCATATGATAAAGGTTAACGCTGAAGCGAGCACAGAAACTCTCCTGTCAGTTCCGTGTGAGTCAGAGTCTGGCCTTAATGCTTTGAGGCCTCGAGACAACACACCGTCCTCTGGATCTTCGGGACTCAGCATCAGCTCTGTCCCCACCCCTCCAGTCAAGGTGAGGAGCTGGCAGTGGGGTGTCCTGCAGAAACCATTCTACTATGGATACCAGAGGCAATGGCAGCACCATCACTGGAAACAGAATTATACCTGTTGATACACATATGTCACCTCATCTTCAGTAGGCAAAGTTCTGAAACATTTTGAATATTAAAAAAAAATTGAAAACAGGATGCCTGAGTGGTTCAATTGGTTAAGCATCCAACTCTTGATTTCAGCTCAGGTCATGATCTGGCAGTTCGTGGGTTCAAGTCCCACGTCGGGCTCTGTGCTGACAGCTTGGAGCCTGCTTGGGATTCTTTCTCTCCCCCTCTCTCCTCCACTTGTGCTCTCTCTCTCTCTTTCTCTCACTCTCTCCAAATAAATAAATACACATTAAAAAAATAAAACAGCTGGGGCACCTGGGTGGCCGGTTGAGCATCAACTTTGGCTCAAGTCATAATATCATGGTTTATGGGTTCAAGCCCTGCATTGGGCTCTGTGCTGATAGCTCGGAGCCTGGAGTCTGTTTCAGATTCTGTGTCTCCTTCTTCCTCTGCCCCTCCCCTGCTCAGGCTCTGTCTCTCTCTCTCTCTCAAAAATAAATAAACATTAAAAATTTTAAAAAATTAAAACAGCTAACATTTATGCCCCAGACACTAAACATCTGTAGTTTCTCCATGGAAGAGTCCATTTTTGTCCTTAATTTCTGAAGCAGAAGTTGATGAAAAGAAAAAGCACAATCAAGAGACTCTTAAAAATGAATAATGAAGGCCATGATGAGACCTCTCGCTGAGCACCGTAAAAACCTTGGCTTTGTGCCATTTCCTTCCCAGGGACAGTATTCTTCCTTCAGAAGGTGGTGATTCACAACTGGAAGGCATTTCTTCAGCGCGCATGCCTACTGCAATAAGTATCTGACTCCACAGAGGAATTTTTCACAGATACAGGAGGAAAATGGGAAAGTGTTTCAAGCAAAATGAAATCTCTAGGTCTCATAGTTACTGCTGGGAAGAGTGTCTCTTCAGAGTGCAAACCACAGAACTATTATTATCGAGGATAATAAAGCTGTGTTGGACAAGGAAGAAGAGTTCTCTCATAAAACCCATACAGGCACTTATGACTGTCCAGGATACCTGAGAAATTAGGAACCAAGTAATTGGATGTTTTCATCTCCAAAACATGCTCCATACCACTTCTGAAGAATGTTGGTGAAAAATCATTTTTTTCCTTTCTAGAAAATTACAAGGCATAAGTCTCTCAAGACCAAATTTCAAAGTGGCCTCCATGTTCATATGCCTGAAGTGTTACATAGCAGCTTCTGCCAATCCAGTTGCACCAGAAAAGTGGGAGAGCAGAGCCAAGGACTTATACCTGAGGAAGGTTCATCTGAAACCAGCGCTTAAGCTAGGCTGGTACATGATCTAAAAGCTCCCTGAGTAGAGGAATTATCTCTGATTCACTCATATGATCTCCCACAATGCAGCCTTACACAGTAGCCAATACATAGTAGGTGCTGAAAAAAAATACCTAGTAAAAAAAACTTTTAAATGATTAAAACCTAAAACTTATATACTTGATTCTCCAGAAATAATGTTTGAGATGGCTACCGGGTGCAACTTTCGCAGGTCTAGAAGCTGAAAGCCCCATATTCATTCACTCAAGCAGACATCTATATAACACTGCATGAAAAGCACATTAGAAGGAAGACCTTGTGGTAGACTTTGAGAGATGCAAAGGTGAATGCTATGAGCCTTTCCTGGACAGAATTCTCAGTGTAACTAGGGAGACAGACTCGATTAAAAGTTCATCATAGGGGAGCCTGGGTGGCTCTGTTGGTTAGGCTTCCGACTTTGGCTCAGGTCATGATCTCACAGTTGGTGCGTTCGAGCCCCACATCTGGCTCTGTAATGACAGCTCAGAGCAAGGAGCCTCCTTTGGATTCTGTGTCTCCCTCTCTCTCTGCCTCTCTCCTGCTCATTTTCTCCCTCCCTCTCTCTCTCTCTCTGTCTCTCTCAAAAAAACAAAGTTCATCATAATACATTTATTATGTATTCACCTTCAAACAGCCAGAAAGCATAAAATGCTCAATTTTATTACCCACCAGGGAAAGGAAAATTAAAACTACAGCAAACTATCATGATATACTCGAGATTAGCAAAAGTGAAAAAATGTGAGATACTGAATGTTGGTATAACTAAGGAGCACCCAGAATTTCCATGCATCGCTGGATGGTGTGAGTGGGGTAGGAGATGAGGGTAATTGCGTGGACCACATCAGAAAACTACTTGTTAATGTCTAGGAAAGTAAGAATAAGTTATGACCTGGCCATTACACCCTTAGGGATATACCTAAGAGAAACATGTTCACCAAAAAAATGTGTATTGAAAAGTTCCAACAGCCCTGAAAAACTACCCAAGTCTTCATTCACTGTAGAATGAACAAATAAATTATCATACCATCACAAAATGAGCAATGAGAATGAACAATCTACAGCTATACACAATGAGGTAGATTAAACCTAAAACACATAATGTTAAACTAAACAAGTCAGATATGAAAGGATGCATATTGTAGGATCCCATTTATATGAAGTTCCAAACAAGCCAGACTCATTTATGCCGTAAGAAGGCAGGATAGTAGTTATCTTCTGAGGCTGGGGGCAGTGAGGAAAGTGTTAGAGGCCACTGAAGAGGGCATGAAAGGTAGTCCTGGGTGTAGTGGGAACGTTCTGTTTCTTTACCTGGGCAGTAGTTGTGTAGGTGACTTTCCATTTATGAAAATTCATTGTTCTAGATGGGATTGGTGCACATTTCTGTGTAGGTAGTAGACAGCTACAACAGTTTAGCTAAAAGCCTCTTTTACATACTGAAAGAGAATTATGAAGAAAGTACTCAGGGGGAGGCTCAGTCAGTTAAGTATTGACTCTTGATTTCGGGCTCAGGTCATGATCCTAGGCTAATGGGATTGAGCCCTGCGTTGGGTTCTGAGCTGAGTGTGAAGCCTGCTTAAGATTCTGTCTTTCTCTCTCTCCCTCTGCCTCTCTCTCTCTCTCTCTCTCTTTCAAAGAAATAAAAAATAGAAAATAAAGTATTCAGGATTCGTGGTCAAAGGAGTATTACACAAATTTCACACTTTGGGGCTCAATACCCTAGTCCAAACATTGAACACTAACAGATACATCATTATAAAAATCATTATAAAAATTTAAAGTAAAAAAGGAATGACTGACCTGTGGTTTAGTTCTCACAGGTAAAGAGCTTAGAAGTCATCACTTTCATTCTTATAAAAGAAAAAAAACTGAACAAATTGAAAACCTTTGACTTTTCTTGGATCTATCAGGGAAAGGTGGTTGCATGGGAAACCACCATGCTGAAATTTCAGGAGAGAGTCACTTCCGGAAAGACACTGCTTAGTTCCACATACCTGGGGCAGAAGCCCCAGAAGCCATAGGGGCACTTAAAAGGGATTGTTGATGGATGTCTGGAGGCTAAGTGTGGACTAGCATAAGAGGGAGACGGTTCTGGGGGCCAGAGCTTTAATGGGGTCCCCACACTTCCATAGGCTTTATCTTTGGAAATCCCACCAGGTTCTCATTCCAAAGATTCTCTCTGACTCTGATAGGGGAAGGGAAGATAATCTTTATGCAATGTGCCCAGAGCCTCCTCCATAGATAGACTTAATGTTGAGGAAAAGACTGTCAGGGCATTGCTCCAGCTAGAAGAACGGCATTTGCCCCCATGCAGCCCTCTCTAAACTTCCCAGATCACCTGACAGGAAAAAACCTAGTCAATAGGGGTGAGGACTTTGTGGAAATAGATTGGTAATGCTGCAGCCCGGAATGGAGCCAGGGTGGGGTTGGGGAAAGCTGGGCCATGAGAAAAACCCTTCTGAAGGTTACAACCCCAAAGACATAGCCACTGAAAGACACAGATTTAATCAGAGGATCATAGGACTCCCTTTCCCTGACACTTGACCATCCCAACAGTGCTGCTGTATAAAAATGGTGAATCTTAGTTGAGAGAGCTTCACGATTCAGTGGAGTAGTTAGTGAGAAGGAGTAGTGAGGGAAGCCCCAAATCAAGAGGGGAAACAAAAATAAGAATACTAGAGAACTCTGAAGCCTCTAATACCTACTGCTACAGCAAACATTAAACACAGCCCAACCTAGCCAGATTCAAGTAAACACTCACACCTATTTACCTCAGTTCTTATTACCCAATGCATCAAATCTGGCTTTCAATAAAAAAACACATGGCATACCAACAAGGCAAAACATGGTCTGAACAGACAAAAGAAGCATCTGAATCAGATTCAGATATAATAGGGAGTTATCAGAGAATTTAAATAACCATGATTAATATGTTAAAGGCTCTAATAGAGAAAGCAGACAACATGCAAAAACAGGCAATGGAAGCAGAGACAGTAAACTCTGAGAAGAAAATAGAAATGCTATATATTCTGAAACCACTACACAAGTATCCTAGAATTCAAAAATTAAGAAACTGTGGGGTGCCTGGGTGGCTCAGTCGTTTAAGCATCTGACTTGATTTCGGTTCAGGGCATGATCTTATGGTTTCTGAGTTTGAGCCCCAGGTCAGGCTCTGTGCTGTCCACTGCAGAGCTTGCCTGAGATTCTTGCTTTCTTTCTCCTCTGCCCCTCTCTGGCTCTTTCTCTTTCTCTCTCAAAAATAAATACATAAATGTTAAAAAAAAAAAAAAACTGAGACATTAGCATGAACTCGTGTTTAGCTTAATTAATATAGATATAGATGGTATCTATATCTATACTTCCTACAGAAGTAGTTATGAATATGTGTGTATGCAGGGGTTAAAATATACACAACGGCTTCATTGCTCTGTCAGCTGAGATGGCCTTGAAGAAAAAACACTCTAGTAGCAATAAGCGTACACAGATCTTGTTTTCTAATACCATTCTCCAGCAAAAGGATCCACGGTTGCTTGGGANCACACACACACACACACACACACACACACACACACACAAAATATTAGGTGTATGTCAAAGGAACGATCAAACTTGTAACAGTTTATGTAAATACTTTACCTTCAAAGAAAGAAGTGAAACAGAACTCTAGATCTTTAAGCATGGACTATGCACTGTAAGTTTCTTCCTTTTTTTTTTTAATGTTTACTTAGTAATTTTGAGAGAGAGAGAGCACAAGCAGGGGAGAGGCAGAGAGAGAGGACAGAGGATCCGAAGTGGGTTCCATGCTGACAGCAGAGAGACTGACTCAGGGCTCAAACTTTCGAACCATGAGATCATGACCTGAGGTGAAGCTGGATGCTTAACCAACTGAGCCACCCAGGCCCCCCAATAAGTTATTTTCAAAGAATACAGTATAAAAGAGGAATCAAAGAATAACTTTATGGTACAAAGTCTGACAAAGGTGATCAAGGTTAACACTACCAGTGACAGGTCATGTTGAGAGTATGTAGCCTTCATATGATGTGAGCAGAATGGTACTTTATCTCTGTGGTCTGCCTACCAAAAATACATAACCCCAGCCTAATAATGAGAAAATTATCAGGCAAATCCTATCTGAAAAACAGTCTATAAAATATCTCACCAGTGGGGTGTCTGGGTGGTTCAGTCAGTTACGTGTCTGACTTCGGCTCAGGTCATGATCTCACGGTTCATGGGTTTGAGCCCTGCGTCGGGCTCTGTGCTCACGGCCCGGAGCCTGCTTCGGATTCTCTGTTCCTCCCCCATTCATACTCTGTCTTTCTCTGTCTCTCAAAAATAAATAAACATTAAAAAAAATTTTAATACCTCACCAGCATTCCTCAAACTGTCAAGGTCATCAAACACAAGGGAAGTCTGAGCAACTGTCACAGCCAAGAGGAGCTTACAGAGACATGACAACCAATGTAATGTGGTATCCCTGATGGGAAATTGGAACTAAAAAAGGACATTAGGTAAAAACTTTTTTTAAAAATCTTAATAAATCATGAACCATAGTAATAATTATATATCAAGACTGCTTCATTAATTGTGAGGAACTTCTCTCACTAATTCAACATGTTAATAAGATTGAAAACCGAATACAGATATATAGAAACTACCCTCTTTACAATTTTTCTATAAATCTAAAACTATTATTCTAAAACCAAAAGTTTATTTTAAAAAAATGAAAAAGAAATCATGTGATGGAAAGGAAGAGAGAGAGAGAGCACAAAAAAGAGATTCGGCTCACCTCCCAAATAAGATAAACTACTGGGGTCAGAAATGAAAGAAACACAAAGGGTAAATGGGACTGAATCTGAAAGTTTACTATGTGTCAAGAGTGGAAACCAGCACCTGTAATGGAGCAGGAGCCTCTGTGTGGTAGCTGGAATTAAAGTACATACACAATATAAGAGACTGTACACAAGCATCGCTCCCTCCAGCTTGGAAGGCAGCTTGGAATCAAAGCTGGTGCTCCCATGAAGTTGAAAATCTAAGGAGTCAGGATGAAGCAAGCACAACATGGAAGCCAACTCCTGGACCAAGCTGCTTGCGGCCCAGTGGCTTCGTCCACAGTATCTCCAGGATCTCCAGTATCGTCTGTAGACAGGGACCTGAAAGCCTAGGGGTGGACCGGCGGGGGAGGGGGGAACTTTAGTGGAGTATCCCCTAAACCAGTAGTCACAATGAGTGTGTACAGAGAGTATGGGGGAGTACGTAGGAGGCAGGGAAACAGTCAGATTCAAGGTGAGGTCATGTTTTCACTACCTATTGCTGTGTATCAAAGTACTCTAAAATTCTTGTTTAAACCAATTCACATTTTATTATATCTCACAATTTTGAAGTTTAGGTAATGAGCCGGCATCGGCTGGCCGATTCTTCTGCTCTACCTGGTATCCAATATGGTCACTTGATGATATTCAGTTGGTGGCTAAGTGACAGGAGGGTCAGGGATAGCTTTGTTCACATGCCTGATTCATTAGTTGCCAGGATAGCCTCCCTTTCCATAGAGTCTCAGGGCCTTTCCATACAGTCATTTACATATAGTTGGACTCTTAACATAAAATGCAGATCCATAAAGGGACGGTTCCATGAGATAGACGGTACCCAGAAACTGGCTCAGTCTCACCCCCATTGCATCTTGGTCAAAATAGTTACGAATCCCACCAAAGTAAAGAAGAGGTATATATCCACCAGTCAGTGAAAGTAGTGTCAAAAAATTTGTGACCTTCTTTAATTCACCATTGTTCTCTATCCAAAACTCTAAAACAGGTGACAACACCTAATGTTAAAAATTCCAACCAAAGAAATCAACAAGTAGGATATAAAGTGTGCTCCAGATGAAATGAAAATATGAACATCTGATAACTTCAACGTAAAAATATTTGGGATTTTCAAAGAGATACAGGATAATAGCACTGATAAAAAGAAAACTAGGGGCACCTGAGTGGCTCAGTTCATTAAGCATCCAACTTCAGCTCAGATCATGATCTCACCGTTCATGAGTTCAAGCCCCGCATCGGGCTCTATGCTGACAGCTCAGAGCCTAGAGCCTGCTTCGGATTCTGTGTCTCCCTCTCTCTCTGCCCCTCCCCTGCTCATGCTCATGCTCTGTCTCCATCTCTCTCAAAAATAAATAAACATTAAAAAATTAAAAAAGAAAACTACATCACAAAATATTAAGGAGCTAAAAAGAGTAAGTAGATTAGAATATTCAAATATCAACCTTGTTTAGTAGAATAAATTTTGTAACTCTTTTTTAGTAGAATAAGCTTTAGATAGTCAATGACGAGAATTAGTGAACTGAAAGATGCTATTGAGAAATTCACCCAAAATGCAATGCAGAAAGATAAAAATATTTTTTAAAATATATGAAAAAGCAGTTAAGAGATATAGATCAGTCGAGACTCTCTGATACTTCAAAAAAGAATTCAAAGCATAGGACAAAAAGAATGGATAAAAATTTTCAAAACAGGACAAAAATGTATGCTCTCAGATTGAAAGTATATTCCAAAGGCCAAGCTGAAAAACTAAAAATAAAACCGTGCTTAAAAAGAGCTTATAGAGGGGCGCCTGAGTGGCTTAGTCAGTTAAGCGTCCGACTTTCGCTTAGGTCATGATCTCACGGTTCGTGGGTTCGAGCCCCGCGTCAGGCTCTGTGCTGACTGCCAGCTCAGAGCCTGGAGGCTGCTTCAGTCTGTGATTCCCTCTCTCTCTGACCCTCCCCTGCTCACGCTGTCTCTCTCTATCCTAGAAATAAATAAAAATATTTAAAAAAAAAGAGCTTATCGAAATTGATGAAGAGTAACTATAACTATATATATATTCCATAAGAAAAAATCATGGTCTACCACAAAAAAAAAACCCTAAGATTGATAAAATTTGCAAAAAATTGTACTAGTAACAATAGGTATCAGGAAACAATGGAAAATATTCTTCAAAGATGGATGGAAAATAAATGTCAATCTGGAATTCTATCTCTGGATCTATTACTACTCTAAACGAATACGGGGAGAAAACACTTATTCAGACACAAGCTAAGAGAAATTAGTACTCATGGATTCTTATTGAAAGAATTGTTAAGGAGTTATTGAGTTTTTTTAAAAATTGTAAATGCATGGGCACCTGGGCAGCTCAGTCAGTTGAACATCTGACTCCTCATTTTGACTCAGGTCATGATCATAAAGCTGATGGGATCGAGCCCCATGTCAGGCTCCTGCTCACAGCACAGAGCCTGCCTGGGATTCTCTCTCTCCCTCTCAATCTCCCCCTCCTGGTTCTCACACACACCCATGCCCATGCTTAAATAAATAAGCTTTTTAAAAAATAGTAAATGCAGAAAGATAGAAGGATGCAAAAATGAATATTAATAGTCAAAGGAATTGGAATACTCTTGCTAAATTTAATTACCTGCAAAAACAAAGAAATACTATAATGTTTTAAACTGTAGAACCAAAATTCTAGACAACAAGAGCGAAAACAAAGAAACAAACAAAAAAACAGAGAGAAGGACAAAGTTGTCAGAGTGTAGGGATCTAAGATCTTATTCATTTAAAAATAGTGTGGACATACTGAATACATTTTTAAGTTTATTTCTTTATTTTGAGAGAGAGAGAAAATGTTGTGCACGCATGAGCATAAGCAAGGGAGGGTCAGACAGATGGAGAGAGAGGATCCCAAGCAGGATCTGTGCTGTCTGCATGGAATCTACCTGAGGCTCAGTCTCACTAATCTCAAGATCATGACCTGAGCCAAAACCACGAGTATGACACCTAACAGACTGAGTCACCCAGGCGCCCCATATTGAATAATTTAAAATTTGGACTAAATTTTTGCAATTAAGGTACATCTAATGTATCTTCACATACTTTCACAAAAGGCATTATTCTAAGTGAAAGAAGCCAGTCTCAAAATATTACTGCTGTATTCTTATATTAAACATACATGTAAACATACATGCTGTGTGATTCCATTTAGATGAAAAAGGGAAAATATTTGAGACAGAAAACAGATTTGTTGCCTTAGATGGTGGTAGGAAGGGCTCAGGGAGGTAAGACACTCGAGTTTTGAAATGAGAAAATAAGCCCTCCTTCACATCAGCAAATTCTGTGAAGAGGCAGAGCACTACTAGAACAAGGGGCAATCAGTTCTTCTAACTTTAAAAAGGCTTTGAAAANAAAAAAAAAAAAGAAAAGTTTCCTCATTAAAGAGTATTAAAAAGACAATGAAACAGAAGAATCTTCAAAGGGCTGGCCAAGAAAGAATAGAGAATGATTTGGTCAAAAAATCTCCCCTGGACACATCTTCCCCTAATGTACTGATGGGAATCCTCATGAAAATAATCCCCATGAAGGCACCTTGAGAAGAAAACTAAAGACACAATGAGTAAGACCGTGCATGCTGTTCGAATTCAACTGCACAGCATGTTTAGTTGATATGCTACCAAGGATAACCAGATTTCATAATGTTATGTTACTTTGAAAATAGAGGTTGCAGAGATTATCTCTGTTACTCTTGCACTTACCCAGAACACAATGGATTTAAAAACTATTTTAAAAAATGAATGAGTTAGCTAACAAAGGAGCCACAGTAATATCAGAGACAGGAGTGAAAGAAAGAAATGGTTACCAAACCAGTGTCCGAGAACCTGAACCTGAGATGGTTACTGAAGTACATATCTGACTAAAAAAGGAATGGATCATATTACTTGTCAGGTCAAGTACTTCTAACAGGTTGGTGGAAGACCCCATGATTCCACCAAGATCAAAGAGAATCTAGCCCTGAAAGACACTGGCTAAAAGTGTCATCGTTTCACAAAGATCAAACACACAAATTGTGGTCCAGAAGGATATTGATTGATAAAATGGATTATCACACAGATATTGAGTAAGCAGAGAACATTTGTTTTGAAAAGCAATAATGGATTTCATAAAGATATTCCATTACGGCTTTGCTGAAATAGTCACTTCACTTTACGAGGGCCAGAGTTGGGACTCTGAATTAATTATGGTAATTCTGAAGTATCTTTGCAAAAGGAAGACTGTGTGTATGAATAAGTAAGTGTCTCTTAGTAACATTTTC
The DNA here is from genome assembly GCF_008692635.1 of Crocuta crocuta. Classification (NCBI taxonomy): domain Eukaryota; kingdom Metazoa; phylum Chordata; class Mammalia; order Carnivora; family Hyaenidae; genus Crocuta; species Crocuta crocuta. Next base: position 1,350,295 of record NW_027530222.1, on the reverse strand, counting down.
TGATGAATAAATCAGTTTAAAATTAGAAATCTGTGTCCTCTGGTAATTTGTTCTAAGCCTTCTTTCCTGTTAGATCCCTTTTCAAAATTAACACACCTAGAAGACATTCATTAAACATTTGTTGAATGGATGAATTTTGATATGACATTGAGATAATACTTTTAGCATTACTATAAAGTAGGACCCAGTGCATATTTTTCATAAGCAGATGTTTTGCAATGATTATAGGACTGCAATGAAATTGAATCCTTGGGTGGAAGTTACAAACATACAGGCTTGCAGTGAGTTAGGGTTGCACTTCACATATTCAAAAGTCTCACCTTTGTTTGAAAAAAGATGACATAAATACAGTATGCATAATGTATGCCAAACTATGGAACTCAGAGCAGTTCAAAAAAGAGACAATAAAATTGGTGGAAAGGGCAACATCCTGCTACCTTTGAAAAAGATTTTTTTCAAAAAGGCTAGGGACATAACTGAATGTAATACAATCATAAAATGATATATAGAAACTAAATATGGGATTATCGTGGAATTCTTTTTTTTTTTTAATGTTTTATTTATTTCTAGGAGAGAGAGAGAGAGAGAGACAGCGTGAGCAGGGGAGGGTCAGAGAGAGAGGGAGTCACAGACTGAAGCAGGCTCCAGGCTCTGAGCTGGCAGTCAGCACAGAGCCCGACGCGGGGCTCGAACCCACGAACCGCGAGATCATGACCTAAGCGAAAGCCGGACGCTTAACCGACTAAGCCACCCAGGCGCCCCGAGATTATCGTGGAATTCTAAAATGACGATACACCCTTTGAATTTTGAAAGCAGCATACCAAGGATATTGTTCAACCTTTCAAAGTGGAAAACAATTTCTATAATTCGTTGACTAGGTAATAGTGATAAAAAAAAAATCAACTAATTTCAGCATGACCTAAATTGATGTAGAGGACATCAATAGGAAGCATATAATGTTTTAGTATCTGTTTCCTAATATCTTTAAGTTAAAATCAGTGGTTCCCAGGATAGAGCCATTACTCCATTAATGGAGAGAGAATAAAGGTTAAACACACCTTGAGCCAACCGAATAGTGGACTGGGAAAGCCTGCATGTGATATCATCAAGTCAAGCAATTTTAGAGCTGAACACCCTATGAGACCACAGTGTAACGATCTCATTTTACATAATGAGAAAACTAAGGCCTGAAGAGATTATCTTGCCTGAGATCATACAACTAACTAAAGGCAGAAGCCTGTTAGGATTACACTCCCTTGAGTTCCCAGTTCTAAGTTCTTGAGTTCCCAGTTCTAAGTTCTATCTGTTCCATGTGACTCTTCCAAATGAACATGAAGGGTAAGGAAAAAAAAAAAAAAAAAAAAACAAGCAAACAAGTATTGGACATTAAGGCAAATGTTATTTCTTTCATCTAAATTTGGGCATTAAAATGGCTTGGTTGGTTAAGCATCTGACTCCTGATTTTGGCTCAGGTCACGATCTCACAGTCATGAGATCGAGTACCACATTAGGCTCCGTGCTGAGCGTGGAGCCTGCTTGGTATTCTCTCTCTCCCTCACTCTATCTGCCCTCAAAAAAAACAAAAAAAACAAAACAAACAAACAAAAAAAAAACTTTGATTTTGTTATATAACTTTATTTAATTTCTGTATAATAAATAAGACTAGAGTTTGGGAATCAGAAATCTAGTTTTAACTTTTTATTATGGAAAATTCAAGCATAGAGAAAAACAGAATAGTATAATGAAAGCTCCATGTACCCATCATCCACCTTCAAAAATGATCTCATGGCCAATCTTGTTTTAGCTATTTCCTACCTAATCCTGCCTCCTTTCACAGTGTCATTTTAAAGCAAATCCAAGAGCACATTCAGAAGTTTATCAGCATATGTCTTGAAATGTAACAACAATGTCATTATCACATCTAAAGAATTTCTAGTGATTCTGTAACGTCACTTTAAGGCTAATGTTCAAATTTCCACTTGTTTCATACATGTCATTTTTAGAATTTGTTTTGAACTAAAAATAATTTAAATTTCACTAGGTTATTGAAAACAAAGAATAACTAGATAAGCTATAGTCATGACAAGCACAATAGAATCTACCTTTGATAAAAATAGTGTATCATTGCACCTTGAAGAATGGGAAAACGTGTACTATAAGGGTCTGGGAAAAGGTCATTATTTTTGTATAATCACATTCAGTGATCCAATTTAATACACAGAAGAGTATTTTAATAGAGATGAGTATATGATTAAAAATGCAGTGGCCAAATTGATGGCAATGTTTACGCACTATGGTGCACCAAATTATCAATTATGTCCATATATCCAAATGATCCCGGGCAAGGCGCCATGCAGAGAAAATGAAACGGATCCTACCCGGTCACTGCATGCATGTGTACTCTAACAAGTCATGGCAGGGATTAGTTAGGGTACACTGCAGGAGAAACTCGGCAGGAGAAAAACCAGCTGAAGTTGGAATCAGGGGGTTGAAATTCCAGCCTGGGCTCAGCCAGGATGTAGTTGTGTGCAAATCTGTTGAACTCCTGTCAGCTCTTTACAGCTATATAATGAGTAGTCAAGATAGCCTCTGAAGTCCCTTCCATGTATAACAGTTGATGATTTTAAGTATCATCGACTTATTCCTATATGTTATGCTGAACTCAAAGAAACCATAATATTACTAAATTGAATGTTGAAAGGTCACTTCATCTATCACACAGTTTCTGAAGAACAAATCCTAAAGCGGTGACTAATATGATTTCTCATTAGATGGTTTAGAGGCCAAGAGTCTAAGACTATGTAATTTGCTGAGGCAGAGGGTGGCATTTGGGAGCAGTAGTAAGCAAGCAGAGACTGACTCGGTTTCAGCATAGCTGACCACTGAGCTAAGAGCTGCAGATGGGATCCCATCCAACATATTTCGTTTATCACACATCTGTGGGTATCGTACAGATATACTCCTGCCCCCTGCAGGCTTGCAAGATTTAGCAGCTAAAAATACAGCATGCTCAGGTAAATTTAAGTTTCAGATAAACAATGAATATTTTCATACTAAATTTTATACAGTAAAAAAAAAACTCTATACTATACCCATTGTTTGCATGGATTTCAAATTTAACTAGATGTTGTGTATCTTACCTGGCAACCCTAAACCCCTAAACCATGCGCTTAGGAGGCTTTATCTTCATTTTACAGAGGTGCAGATGGAGGGTTCAGTAAACTATCCGTTAACACAGGAAAAATAAATGGTGGCAATGGAATTCAAATCCAGATCTGCCTCACTCTAAAACACAGGCATTTTTCACTACATTTTCATTATTCTCTAAGCACCTCTGGAAAACAATTTAAATTTTCTGTAAATATGCAAAGAAACCTCAAGAAATTCAAATGTAAGAAGACCACAGCTTGCATAAGGGCTATGTCTCAAAGTCTGTAAGGCAGCTATTTAGAATCTGGAAGGCATCTTTCCCACAGAAATTCTGACAAATGGTTGTTTGTTTCCAAATCAATCCATAAAGCCCTACGTAACCCGTATTCTAGCTGAATCACCATAGATATTCTTAATCGAAAGTACAATAGAAACTGAATATGTTAGTAATAGCCATATTAGTAATTAATAAATGTGAATAGGAAATATGTTATTTATGTTTTAATAGTAATATAGGAGGTAAAGCAAATGTATTGAGACAGAGAAGGTAATGGAAATATCGTGGAGACCTGAAAGAGCCTTCTAAAAAATTTTAAACACATTGCAGATGGACACTGTTGGTGTACTGTGCCAATGTCACTTTTCAACACTTTAGATTTTCTTTTCTTGGAAACAGGTGTTGACTTGCATATATGAACTGGAACTGGGGCTGTCTCTGGACTCAGATGAAAAGATGCAACGGGAAGAGAGAAAGAAAGAACAACACTGAAAAGTATTCCCCCGTGTGCCTGAATTACCTGGAAAGAGTTTTAGGAGAAAAAGATGGACTGATACATATTTGTGTTTCTGTAAGATGGCTTTGACTTAGATGTAATTAGCTAAGGAACGATAAAGAAAAACCAGGACATTGCTGTGAATGCCACGGAAGAGATTTCACATCAGACCACTCCTTGCACTGGTCACCACCTGACATCATCATCCAAGAACACTTGGTTATTGAAGAAGCTCAGAATATCATAGGAACAGAGGGTAAGAGTGGGGGTGCATGGCAGGGTAAGGGAACTAACCATCCGGAAGACTGACATTCAGGTTGAGTTCTGAAGAATGATAGTAGTTAGCCATGAAGAGAGAACTTCTGGGCAAAGGAAGAAGTGTGTGCAAAGGCACAAAAACCAGAATGCATGATCCATTGACAACTTCAAGCAGTTTGGTATAGGTGGAAGTGACGTGTAAGAAAATAAATGATGAGACACAATCCTGGGCAGGATTTCGGGGACTTGACCATAAAGGGCTAAGGAGTCTGGATTTGAATGGGAATCCAAGGTAGAGCCTTTGAAAAGTTTAAGCAGGAGAGAGACAGGATTGAGATTATTATTATAATTTTTTTAATCACTAAAAAATGAAGGGAGGAAGAAAGGAGGGAGGGAGGGAGGGAGGAAAGAAGGATCTAGTAGCAGTAAAGAGAATGAATCTACATGGTGAAATTGAAGGCATATTAAATGTGGGAATATTCCAGGTGAAACTTTGCTGACTTGAACTAAGATAGTAGTATAGGAAATATAAAAGAGAGATAAATTCAACAAACATTATGATGTCATAGGCCTTAGAGACTATTGGTAAAAGACAGCATGGAAGATATGAGCCATGTAGTCTTTGTGCCAGTCTTCACCTGGAAGTCTTAGGCAAGCTACTTCCCATCGTTCAGAGTATATTTCCTCAACGGTAAACTGAGGATATAATTAAATACACTTCCAACAGCCATTTTGATTTTTTTTTTTTTAATATTTTATTTATTTCTAGGAGAGAGAGAGACAGCATGAGCAGCGGAGGGTCAGAGAGAGAGGGAGTGACAGACTCTGAAACAGGCTCCAGGCTCTGAGCTGGCAGTCAACACAGAGCCCGACGCGGGGCTCGAACCCACGAACCGAGAGGTCATGACCTGAGCGAAAGTCGGACGCTTAACCAACTAAGCCACCCGGGCGCCCCTCCAACAGCCATTTTGAATAAAAGTGCCTGACATAGAGTGAATGCTCACTAATACTAGTTATGGCTTTGCTTTTAGTAGGAGAGAAAGGAAAGCCTTCTGGCCAGAGAAAGATAGGGAATACAGGAAAAGTGGGTATCTGTAATTTCAATTTGTCCTAAGATATGGAAATGTTTGGTTGGCAGTTGGTAATCCGGGCTTGGAGAACACAGAAAGGTTGCAGTTGAAGAAATGACAGCCATTAGGCAGAACTTGTATCATAACAGTAGGACTCTGAGAAAGGAACCAGTGAACAAGAAATTTAATATGAGAGATAACAGCACTGAAAAAGTTGGGGAAGGCGTTCTCAGAGAGGTAAGAATACCAGGAGAGAAAATCATCCCGCCCTTCAGGAAGGTTCTCCTATCAACAAAGGAAAAGACAATTTGGCCACCTATGAAAGAACTTTTAATTTCTGAACATAAAAATTAAGCAATTAGTATATGTTTAAGGGCATCTGCTTTATATTTAATACCAGTATATTTTGAATTATAATCCTCCTACAGCTTATCTCATTTTACCTATGAGTCTCAGCTTACTTTGTTTATGATACACCTGGAATGTAAAAGGAAGAAAATTTAATTCTTTGAAAAAATTGTCAGCGGTTCTCATTTTTCAGGAAACCACTGTAGTCTAACTCCCGTTATTCAGAATTAGTCAGATTTTATTGTATAATGTGAGCCAACTGAATTAAAGTGAACATTAGAACCAAATCCCCTGGCATCGCTGGTAATTTCCGAGCATGCAAAATGTAGTCACACATATGGAATAGCAATTATAACAAAGACCATTTCATCCATCCAGGAATAGCAATTGTGTCTTAAACTTTAAAACTAAATACATATTTTGGAAATAAAAGGAAAACAAGATAGGGAAAGAAGTGCCAGAAAAACAGCAAATACAAGAAAAGAGAGGGAGATTACAGGCTAATGCATGTGTCTCCAGGGTCCCCACGTTGGAAGGAGGGGCAGGGCTAACTTCCTTCTAGACACTGACGTTTTGGACTAACAGGGGGAATCTGGGTTTGGGGGGCTATGAAGACTTCTGGGGGGAAAATAGTGAAACAAACTGGAATTGAAGTCATCCCTTGGGATAAGGCTTTTGAACAAAGTCCATCCACTTTCCTCTTAGGAAACACCGAGTGAGCTTGTCCATCCAGCATTGATGTGTGAAAAGAAGGAAGCCAGTAGCACAAAGTGGGAGTCAGAAACGAGGGGCGCAGACTGCATAGAGAGTGAGAATGTACAGAAAGATGCTTGTGGACTCCGGATGTCTTCCAAGGCACTCTTATTGTTGTTAATTGTGGGAAAATAAACACAATACATTTTAATCATTTCTGAGTTCAATGGAATGAAGCCCACGTACATTGCTGGGCAACCATCGCGATTATCCATCTCCAAAACTCTCATCTTCCCAAACTGGAGTTCCGTATCCATTAAACAATAACTCCCGGGTCCCTGCTTCTTTCCAGCACCTGGCAGTCACCCTTCTGCCTTTTGTCCCCATGAACTGCACTATACTAGATACTTCACGTAAGTGGAATTGTATGATATTTGTCCTTTTGTGTGCAGCTTATTTTACTCAGTATGATATCTTCAAGGTTTGTCCATGTTGTAGCACGTGTCAGAATTTCATTCCTTTGTGATGATATTCCATTGTAGGTATATACCACATTTTGTTCATCCATTTCTCTGTCTGTGGACATTTGGGTTGTTTCCACTTTTACCTACCATGAATAACGCTGTTATAAAAACTGGTATACAAAAACCTGTTCAAGTAGGGCACTTTGTTTTCTTAAGTTTTGACTTGCATTTACCTCCTGGGTCATAGGTGTTCACTCCAACTGTCCTAGGACATTAAGAACTTTCCATTTTTAGATGTGTTCACACTGGAACTGTCTATCTGTCCAGGGAGATATATAGGAAATTTTTATACCAGATAAGAAGCTGGACAACTGATGAATTATATGCCTATAAGGTTCTTCTAAAAAGCAGAGAATACTGAAATATTTTATGAACCTACCTATGGTATTAGAGTACTATGCTCAAATGGCAGAGGAAAAAAAATCGATATTTGACCAGCAAAGAATAATTCGGCAGGGCTGGGAAATTTGACTCCCATTTTTATCTTTAGAGGCTACTAGTTGTTTATTTTCTTTAAAAAAAAAAAAAAAAAAAAGCTAAGAATTACTTACAACTTTGCCCTTAAGCTCCATTTACATTTCTCAATTCACCCAAACTGTCAGAGACTCCAAAATATGACTGGATATCAATGTCCATTCTGTCATAGGAAGCCCCTCATATGGGATAGAATTAATACTATTAAAAATTTCATTGATTTGTATGCCACTAACCAAAATGAGATTACCAAGAAGGACCATTTTAAATTTAAATGAATGCTGCTTAGATGGAATAACTTACTCTTGATCCTCACATTTGTAATCAATAGGGAACTCTTTGGCTGCATCTGATTTTTCACATTTTTCAGCTAAGTCAGGAATCCTAATGCAAAAATCTGCTCTGTTATGTGGATTTGTGAACTGTCTAGAGGGTTCTGGGTCCATTAACCAATGGATAGATTACCGTGAGACATAAATATAATGTTTTTGTCTCCAACCGAGACAGGCTTGCTCCAATATTATTCATGTCATTGCAAGAAAAGTGGTTGTTGTTTTCTTTAGACTCACACCTGGAAATTAATAAAGAGCAAGGCATTTCTCTTGGTATTAATTCAAATTTTTAAAACAAAATTAATTACACATGCACTTTTAAAACTCTGGATTCTAGAGCTGGCAAGGAGAGCATCATAGAATATACTCACTCAAAACCCCAGAATGCGTGTGCATAATAGGAGGTATTACCTCTGCGGGGTGTAAACCGGCAACAGCATACGGGGTCACAGTATAGACTTGCCAGTTAAATCAGAGACACATTACATCCTGGCCATGACTGAGACAACACATCTAAGCACCACCCTTTGTCTGACCACTTAGAGTTGCAATCAGCCACCATGTCAGGACTTTCATACCTGATGAGATAAAGAAAATCCCACCAAATGCTATGAATTCATTTGGATCTATTGCCAGATTAATATCAAGGTGGGACTGCTGATCAAAAAACAATGTTTTTTAAATTTAAGAACTGTCAAATAAAATGTTTTCAGCAATGCCAAGTGGCAAATAGTGCCTTCAAAAATAATGCCTATGTTATTCCATATTACACACAGAAGTAAATAACTGGACCAATTATAAATCGCTCTTTTGTGTGATCATTCAGCATAGAAATCTAACAAATAACAAACCTCAAGGAGACTTCTCTTCTTAGCCAAAGCTGTAACTGAGCATTTTGATGCCCAATGTGAAATATTAATGGCTTTTTTTCCCTTCTTTTTTTTTTCACTCCTTCTTGCTCCAACCCCTGCCATCCTTTCCATATAAAGGATAAAACAAAGTCATTCTGCCCTTGCTTCTGAATCATATGTGTCCTCGCCAACACCTGAGGCAGTGGGAAAAAAAAGATGAAGAAATGACAGTATCTGGTCTCAGGGTTGCTCACTACGTTGTTGTAGAGATATCTAGTATTTCAGATACAGCGTTAACTCTTCATTGTCCTCGTGCAGCTGTGATCACAACTGTGCTCTGAAACCTCACCAATGTGCGTGATCCCTTTGGAGCTAAAGCTACTGGGGCTTGTGGAGAGAAGGAACGCCCCCACCCCCTCGGAAACCAGTTCTCGTGGGTGAGCCACCGTGTCCTTTGCAACGTTCATGCATTCATTTATTCATTCAGTGCTTAGCTTTTCAGGATCTTATGAGTCACTTGTTAAACTGCCGACTGAAATCAGTCCTGTGGTGGCAGTATGAAAATTCAAAAGAGCTATAAATCAGTCCCTCCCCAAACCTGGTGGCTACGCATTTGCCAACATATCCCTAAACTTGTTTATCAAATACTTATTAAGTATCTACTATGTATATGCCATGCACTGTGTTGGGTGTTGGGATACAACTATGAGTGACAAAAATTCTTTGATACCGGTGAGAAAGGCAGACAATAAATAAGTAGATACATACTTAAAAAATTATAGAGAGTGATCAACGAAATGAAGAAAATAAATAGGTTCTATGTCTAGGAATAAAATAAGGGACACATCTTTCTGGAAAGGCAGCAGGATGTAGCAGTAGAGAGGGCAGTCTTTGGAGTCAGATTGTCCTGGGTATAATTCTAAACTCTAGAATTCCTGGTGTATGTTACATAGCAGATGGTAGTATGATTCTGGGAACATTATTTAAACTCTTAAAGTAAGCCTCAGTTCTCTTATCTGTAAAATAAGAATAATAACACTTATTTCAAAGACTGTTGTAAAGATTTAAAGAGATAATTCAGATAGAATGACTAGGGTCAAGGTCTGGCAAATGTTTTGCGATAACTCAAGAGAATGCTAGCCTTAATTATTATTATCACTATCATCTGAAGAGGTCATGTTTAATATGAAACTTGGAGTGTGCAACATGTGAGCCCTAATGAGGAACCAAAGAGAGAGATTGGTTCAGGTGCGAATTGTTTGAGGTGCAAATGTGGTTGAGTTGGTCCAAGAATGGTTAGAAGGCCTGGCTTGCTGGAGATAGTACATAGGGAAGAAGAAGGTACCTTTTTACCGAGGCACTTGGAAAGACAGGTTGGAAAAGATTATGCACAGCCTCTTAGGCCACTAGGAGACATGTGGATTTTATTGTGCGTGCAATCAGAAGCCTCCAAGGAGATTTAAAAAGAAGATGATATGAGTCCATTTATAGTTTTAACAACTCTCTTCTTGCATCTTGGTGATGAACGGGTGAGAGGAGGCACACGTAGGTACAGAACAATCAGATAAGAATCTAACGCAGTAATTCAGATGGGAGACTATGCTGCCTTACATGAGTGGGTGGCAAAGGAGGTAAGTGGACACATTTGGGGTATATTTTGGAGGCAGAATCAATAGACTTTGGTCATGGACTAGATAAGGACATGGCAGAGCATATTTTTTAAAGATGAACAGAACAACACCTCATATCCTGCATTCTTCTACAATGTGGTCCTGAAAGTCTCTCATTAATATGTGTAGTCTAACTCTTCTACCTTTAAGCCTAAGCGAGCATGTTTGTGACTATGTCAACCAATTGGAGAAGAGCACAAATGATGCTATGTAAATTTCAAGGCTACATTATAGAGACAGCATAGTTCCAATTGTACTGGGTTGAATAGTGTTGCACAAAAATTCACATCCAGCAGGAACTTGAGAATATGACCTTATTTGGAAACAGTCTTTGCAGGTCTGCTTAGTCAAGATGAGGACATCATGGATTATGGTGGGCCTTAATTCCAACATAGCTGGCACCCTTCAAAAATGAGGAGAAGACACCAATACACAGAGGGAGGAGGGTGATGTGGCAAAGAAAGCAGGGATTGAAGTGATGCAGTTAGAAGTGAAGGAACACCAAAGATGGCAGGCAAGTACCAGAAAGCAGGAAGAGGCATGAAAGGATTCTTTCCTAGAGCCTTCAGAAGGAGTATAGCCTTGCCAGTATTTTGATTTCAGACATCCAGCCTCTAGAACTGAGAGAACAAATTTTGTTTTAAGCCACCTCTTTTGTGGCATTTTGTTACAGCAGCTATGGGAACCTGGTATACACTTTGTTGGCTATGACACTCACTTCTGAAGCTCTGAGTTTTGACATAGTAAGTTCAATTACGCTGCGTCCACCATGCAGTAAGGAAACTCTAGGCCATACGGAGAGATCCCATGAAGGTGCTACATGAATAGCCCAAGAGGTCCCTACTGATAGCCGGCATCAACTGCCAGACATGTGAGTAGAGACACCTCAACATGATTCTAGCCCCAGCTGTGAAAATGCCCCCAGCTACTGAGGACTCCCAGCTGAGATCCTAGATACTGCGGAATAGACGAGCCATCTTTAGTGTACCCTGTCTACATTCCCAATCCACTCAATCTTTAAGCATAATAAAAGGATAAATGGTGCCACCAAATTATGTGGTGGTTTCTTATGAAGGAACAGCAAATGAAACAGAAATTTCATGTCAGAACTGAGTTCTGCCATATCACAAGCTTAAAACATACGGCATTACCTTTAGGACTGGGCAGAGCTCCTTAGGGAGATAGTAGTTCAGGGTTAGGTGAAAGCTAGTGAAGCTAGTAGATGTTAGAAAGGACTTACAGAGACCAGTGGCAGCTGAGATGACAGGGAGGAAACTGTTATTGGAAACTAGGAAAACAGTGACCTCTGCTTTATAGTGGCCGAGAGTTTCCAACCCCATTGCCTGTATTAACAGGGAAAATAAAAACTGTACCTAATAATCTGGTGAATTTGTCTAAGGATACTTCTCAGGCAGGATGCGGAAAGTGCCCATCTAATTCTGTTAGCCATGTGTAAGGTGCAGATACACAGACATAAGGAAAAAAGTTACTGGACAACTTTTAAGCAAGGTTTAAAGAAAATATAAAAAGCCTTAGTGGGTCTGAAAAAAAAAATAACTTGTTCATTCAGTGTCTCCTAGTAGAAGATCCTCAAAATAAGAAAGGGCCTCAGTGAAAAGATCAAATCAAGACCTGTTAGGAAAATGTCTCATCCTTAAGATGAAGACGAGAGTATGGGTGTAAAATTTTTCATTAAAACTTCAGGAAGATATAAAATGGTGCCTCATAAACCTTTCAAATACAGACAAAGCCTTTTGGATTTAAGGGCATGCTTTTTTTTTTTTTTTTAATGTTTATTTCTGACAGAGAGAGAGACAGCGTGAGCAGGGGAGGGTGAGAGAGAGAGGGAGACACAGAATCTGAAGTGGGCTCCAGGCTCTGAGCTAGCTGTCAGCACAGAGCCCAATGCGGGACTCGAACCCATGAACCGTGAGATCATGACCTGAGCCGAAGTCGGACGCTTAACTGACTGAACCACCCAGGAGCCCCTAAGAGCATGCCTTTTTAAACAACAGACACCTAGACTCTTAAGGGTTTGTCTTACGGCAGCTTCACAGGGAGTCCATGGCAGAAAAAGGCATAAACTGAAGAGATTTCTGGACATGTTTTTAGGTCTAATATGATTGATTTCTATATTGATACAGCAGAAGCCCAAAAATTTTAAAGGAACTGTATCAGCTTGGACTGAAAGGTTAGATACCCCATAAAATAAGAGGTTTGGTCTTTGGACCCATGAACTACTTTGGGCAGGAAGCAGGATAAGAAAACCACTCAGCTACAAACATGGGCCATTTCTCATAGAAGGCAGAATAACGCAGGGAATGAAACCAAATGCTGAAGAAGGTGGGTCCAGCAGCCGGAGAAAACAACAGCTAAACAGTAGACCTGAGGCCCTATCAAAGAGCTGGCAAGATGTGCTCAACCACATTTCAGAAGTGCTATTGGACACTAACTCTGTGTGCCTCCCATTCCTCCTCCCTTATTAACAAGATTAATTATAGTGGTTATACAGCCCCGCTGTATATTGGGTACATGGAAGGAAGATCATTGGAGTCTTTTACCTACAGCTCTTCAGAGATTGAAAAGAACCACACTAGAGGAATTGCATCCAAAGAACCTCATGGACACTTGAAACTGATTTGGATGACCACATCCTGGACTTTAAATAATAAGATGAGACTTTGGGAATTTTGAGGGAAGGGTCAGATGTCTTTTACGTGTGGAAAGGATATGAATAGTTGTGGACAGAGGATACACAGTGGTTGATAGTATTTCCCCAAAATGGCAACAATATCTTTCATCCCTCACTCTCCTCTTTAGTTTAGTTCGGAGGTGATTTGTTACACAGCAATAAAACTCAGACCATAAAGATGAAAGAAAAGGTGACCAAAGATGCCTACTAGATTTTTGGCTTACACAAATGGGGGAATGGTGATACCACTTGCTGAGATGATTAGTAATCGTTTTTGAGTGAGGGGAAGGGGAGGGGGCAGAATGGCAAATTACAGTTGTCTTTTGGCCATGTTATTTTTAAAGCACGGATGAGATATTCAAATGTAATCTCTTTGGTTCATTCAGGATTCTGAAATCAGAGCAACACTTCTATAGTGGAAATAGCCTCACCCGTGACATTCTTATGAAGCACTACGAGCCTATTAGGACATTAACAAAAGTAAACGACTGATGTCATTCAAATGGCACAATCATCCCAAACTAATACAACTAGGCATAAACTGGCCCAAATTTTTAATATTAATGTTTGTTCCTTGAAAGGTCACCAGTTGGCCCTAATGAAATAGGTTTTTATTAGAATAATAGAATTCTATTATTTGAAAACGTTTGAGTGTAGCAAGTGGAAAAATATCTTTCAAGAATCATGTTTGTAAGAAAAACAGAATTTGAAGTTGACCTAAGTGCTCACTGGCCAAAATTCGAATCTTGGAGAGGATTCCAGTTTCAGTCGGATGTAAATGAGGACTAATCAAAAATGGTGTTCCTTAAGGGGATGCCAAAAATCCTTAAACACTGCAGTACGCCAGACACAGCCATCAAGAACAGAAGTAGCTGCTTTCCTTCCTAGCACTAATCATAAGAACCAGACAAGAATAAATAGCAGTTGGGGGAGGGGTGCCCCATAAACAAGGATAATAAATGTTTGTGATGACCTCTTCCACCAGTAAACTGAAGGCCTTGCGAGACATGAAAAAGTTGAGCAAAAGAATCGATTCAATCTTCTGGTACCTGTGTTGAAAGAAACAGCGTGCAATTTGTATGAAACCTCTACTCAGAAACAAACCATCCCAGCCTGCCGGACACCATGCCTCTGGTTACAGTGTCACCTTGCTACCAAAGAAATTTCACTTCCTTGTGGGATGTTGTGATTGATCCACAACACTACATTCACTGTAACCTTCAACAGAATGCCATCATTTATTCAGGGGGCAACTGAACAGCAGCAAATCAGCGTAAGAGAGAATGAGCCTGGTTCCTCTGCCCCCTTCTCTCCTGAGAAGGATAACAAAGGCTGCCATCCACAAGATGCCCCGTTTCCCCTTTGTCAGTGCACCAGTTCGAACTGAAGGCGAGACTGCGGATCAGAGCATCCTGTGCAGCTTGCACCCCAGAATCCCAGAGAATTGCTCAAGTGCATAAATAAAGCCCTACATCACCTCTGCCAAGGAAACGGTGAGCGCTTGGAAGATTACTATGACCATGGGAGATTGAGACTATAGGCCAAGGAAAGAAGGCTATTGCTTTTCTTGTAGCTATCACAGAAACTAGAGACAGGCAGAGCTCTACCCACAGTAGGACATCATCAATAAATATTTGTTTTGATAATGATGCGGCTAAAGCTTATAAGAAAATATATTAGTAACTGGTCATTGCTTCTCAAGAGAAAACGCAAGGCAAAATTTCATGGACGGATGATGTGACCATCAAGAGGGGAAGAATTTATTACCAGCAGTATCTTCTAATCTGTGGAATGTTCTGTTGCTAGGAAATTTCTCTAAAATGAGATTTAGGGAGACTCAAGTGCTGTACTTGTGCCTGTATTTTTTTCCCACTCCCTCCTCCTTCCCATTCCTAATGTTAGATATAGATCATAAATAAATGTCTCATTTTGCATTTCAATAAAATATATTTATGTATTCAGATCTTTCATCAAATGTTAAAGCTTTAAATATTTTAAACACAAAGGGGAAAATCACATTGGTTTGGGGATTTGGGGGTGTTTAGGATTTTTTAAAGAGGAATCGCAAATGGTGCAGGACAAAATCTAGGACAGCAATCAAGCATAATTCCCCTAATAATTATTATTAATATAAAAAATGGGGAATATGGAGAGTTCTCCAGTATTTTTTCACCTAAAGGAGACAACCAGAATGAGATGCAAATCAGTGCTCTTATCTAATGAATAATGCAAATGAGTGTTCTGCGTATAGCAAGTCAGTCTGCAGGAATTCTCTCTGCCTCACCTCACATTTCTTGTGGATTTAAGCACCGTGTGTCACAAGAAATTAGAGAAAGGTATTGCCAAGTAATGACAGAGGCCTGGAGCCCCAACTCAGTGTAGACAGCAAGGACATTAAGATGCATGGTATAGCAAGGGACGGAGCTGACATCTCATTAAAATGAAAATGTTGCTATTTTTCCTTCACCTAGTTAATGGAGTTGTGTGACACCGTAATCTGTGATTATTTGTGTGGCTATTACTTAAAAGAATCTCAAACAACACTTCTTTGGAAGGGTTCTGGAAAACTTTAAAAAGCAAGCCATTATCTTCCCAACCCTCAGTAGAGGAAGAAAAACTTAGAAGTATTTTACTTTCTCTTTTATGTAAGTTAACTAAACACTTAAGATTTTTCAGTAACATGACAGAATCCACTTAAAACTGTGCACTTTATGCGACTTTCCGTGCTCCTTGAAAGGTACTCAGTTCCCCAAATAACATTTGAAAACAAACCCTCATTTACTCAACACATAATCAATTGATGTTAACTATGGGTGTGCTCACAGTTCCTTTTCAGTCATGGGTTATTTGACTGCAATGTATTTTTGATTTAGAATTCACTGCCATTGTCTCTGGTTTTCTAAGAAAGCTGTCCTGAATACAGGCTTATTTTCCTTGTATAACATAACAACACATGCCTCATGTTTTCTGCTGAATCATCTGCTTTGCTTGCTAGTCCCAGATTTTAATCAACCTTAAAGAGTGCTCAACTAATCTTGTGCAAATGTGATACACTTTTAACCAAAATATTTAGGAGAGCTTCAGGCACAGCCACGTGGCAGAGGGGAATCTGCAGCACAGTCCTTGGCTATTTGTTTCTAGCCATCCTTACACTTACCTCTACATATAGAAGTGGACCAAAATCGAGCAACAATGCTTAAACCTTTTTAATAAAAATTGTTTGATGTATGTTGTAAACCCCATTCCCCCCCAAAACAAGCAATCTGACCACACAATATCCCAGTTAAGACAATGAACACATATATCCATTATTATACTAAGCCATCACTGTGGTCAATTCTTCATTCTAGTTTTGTCGGTTTTCCTTTAGGTCTGAATTTTGGAGAAAATACACAGATAACAAAGCTTACTAAGAATTGTTATGTTAAACACACATAATAAGGCTCTGAGTTTTAAGGGGCACCTGGGTGGCTCAGTTGGCTAAGCATCTGACTCTTGATTTCAGCTCAGGTCATGATTTTACTGAGTTCAATCCCCATGTCTAGCACTGTGCTAACAGCAAGGAGGCTGCTTGGGATTCTCTCTCTCTTTCTTTCCCTCTCTCTCTCTCCCCCTGCCCCCTGCTTGCACTCTCTCTGTCTCTAAATAAATAAATAAACAAACCTCTGAGTTTTCAAATAATTTTTAAAAATGAAGAAAATATCTTCAGAGCAGGGAATTTATGACATTTGCTTGAAAACCCAGAGAACATTTTTTTGCTTACTTCATAGAATTTCTATAGTACTGTTTTTTATATACTATAAAATTATTAGTGAGTTATAAAATACGTCTAGTAAGTCTTGATCAGAATTCTAATATCTAAAATGGAAAGGAAAATATAAAATTGGTTTGTATATAGTATGGCATTTTGTGAATTTTTATTTCCATTAAATGCATATTTATGTTTATATGTGTTTAACTGAGTCTTAACGTAAAATGCTTTACAGTTAATTTTAGATTTAAAAAAATGTGAAAGCTTGTGCTCTAGGGCCCTTCATCAAATCATCTAACATTCACATTGACATTGGGAAAGAGCACAGACAAGCAGACCAGCTTAATTATTATGCTTACTATGTCAAAGGGTTGATTGACTCTTCCATACTAGTATAAAATACAAGCTTTGTGAAATTCACAACCTTATAGAAATGCAAATACATTTTCATTTCTTAATGGGCTCTTCAAAGAGAAGTAGGCACTTTGCAATTCCTATCTTGTTCCCAAGGGTGGGTATCAATCCATGTTCATATCTTTGGGCAAGAAAATATATGGCACTCTCTGGAGTATAGCCAGAAGAGTTAGAAAAAACCTTGAGTTAACTGTGTGAGCAGAGGTAAGGCTCCTGTGTGGACACTGTAGTCTCCAAGCGGAGCCTTGGAATTCTTGGGTATCCGACAGACATCACGAGACATAACGTTTCTGGAGGCCAAATTAGATTAATTCCCCCATAGTGCTTCTAGTCAGAAATTTTTTTTAATATAATTTATTGTCAAGTTGGCTAACATACAGTCTATATACTGTGCTTTTGGTTTTGGGAGTAGACTCCTGTGATTCATCACTTACATACAACACCCAGTGTTCATCCCAACAATTGCCCTCCCCAATGCTCATCACCCATTTTCCCCTCTCCCCCACCCTCAGTGCCATCAACCCTCAGTTTGTTCTCTGTATTTAAGAGTCTCTTATGGTTTGCTTCCCTCTATGTTTGTAACTATTTCCCCCTTCCCTTCCCCCATGGTCTTCTGTTAAGTTTCTCAAGTTCCACATATGAGTGAAAACATATGATATCTGTCTTTCTCTTCTAGCCAGAAATTCTTGAAAAGAGAGCCAAGGTAAACAAGCAGAAAAGTGCACACAGAGGGAAATAGAGACAATTCAGGAAATAGAAACCTTTATTAAAATAATGATTAGATTCATCTACTCAGAGAGTCAGGAACATTTTATGTTCATAAAATAAGAACAAAATATTTTGAGAAAATAGCGATCAAAACAATAATTTGTTATTGTCAAATCTGTTTAAAGATCGATTGAAAATAAATACCTCAAAAAAATCGTAAGGATAAAAGACAAAATAATGGAACATATGTCTAAAAAATAAAAAAGATAAAAACATACCAAAAAAGCAATTCAGGTTGCTCAATTTCTAGGAAGAATGAGTAAAAATAAAAGGAAAATTTATTAAAGAAAGAATTGAGGGATCTTTCCCGCAAGAAGGATTTGAGTCTCTGGATTACAAGGATCCACCAAGTGCCCAGCATAATGGATGAATAAAAGAACCATCTCAATACATAATCATAAAATTTCAAAACGCTAAGAATAAAGAGAAAGTCCTAAAATTCTAAAATGTGGTATATTATATTATTATTCCTACTTATTCACTGTCCCTCTCTATAAGGCCCATCCCTCAGGCCCTTCCCTGGGGCTCCCTCCTATGTGATGGGTGTGGAATGCTGGAGAAGGAAGATTTTGGGAGGGAATGATTCCTGACCCACTCGTGTAAGGCTTGGACATGCGACTACTTTGAATGTGATGGAAATATCATAAGCAGGAGTGTGAAGTGTCAATATCTGGTTTTATCATAGTTCCGTTTTCTTGTCAAGAGTTGAGCATTCTTTGGTAGGGACGACTTCGAGAGTCTAGATCCCATACTTAGAAGACAAATGAGGCCAAAATAGAGATATCCACAGTTAACATGTGACCAGCTACTGACATTTTGGAACTGCATATACTCTGGCCTAACTCAGTGACACCAAACACAAGAGAGAAAAAAATATGTCAAGAAAAGAAAACATGTATGCCTTTCAGCAGCCCTAGGTCTAACTGTACCTTTAGAATTGTAAACAAAATTATTTTAACTTGAATTTTATGTTCAACCTACTGATCACAGTTAGGGTAGAAGAGAGAAGTTTTTAATCACACAAGACTCTTTTTATTTGTAAGTTACTTGCACCTTATACTGTAGCAAAATGAAGATAAAACAAAAATTACAAAGACATGAGATTCGGACATCTGTGGGTCGAACCTAGGAAAACAATGAAGAGAAGCCCTAAGCCTAGGGTTGGGGATGTGGGAAAAGAGATCGATCAGCATGACAAATATGAGGATATGGTGAAGAAAAATGGACAGTGCAAAAAGCAAAGCAAATAAAAACTCACAAGATCTAATGCATAGCATGGTGACTATAGTTAATAATACTGGATTGTATACTCAAAAGTTGCTAAGAGAACAGACCTTAAAAGTTCTTATCACAAGAAATGAAGAGACTCTTAACTATAGAAAAGAAACTGATGGTTACCAGAGGGAAGGGAAGGGGGAGTTAAATAGATGATGGGGATTAAGAGTTCATTTGTCATGATGAGCACTGGGAGATATATGGAAGTGTTGAGTCACTATATTGTACACCTGAACCAAATATAACACTGTATGTTAACTAATTGGAATTAAAATAATGACTTAAAAAATAAAAACATTCTTGTCGTAAGAAAAAAATTATAAATATATATGCTGATGGATGTTAACTAGACAAAAAAAAAAAACCTCACAAGAAAGATATGGGCTGTTTATGAATCAATGTAAAATATGCCATGATTTTCCAGAACTGATGAGAGTTGAAGAAAGAAGTTCTCTGACACTAACACTGATCTTTCTCCTTCAAGTGATTCAAGGATCATGCCATTGGACAACAGAGAAGAAAGTAAAATTATAGCTCTATCCTTGACCTGGCAGTGAGAAATGTTTGCATAGTCATAATAATGTAAGTTTGGTTTACTGGCTTTCAACTTAAGGAGTCAATCTAAGAATATGGCATAGAAGACTTTGTTGTATTTGCAAGACACAATGAAAAAGTCAACACTGTATATGGAAACATAAATAAAAGTATAGCTGACTGAAGGTGGGATATGGAAAAAGAGGAAGAGAAGGTAAGAGCAGTAAAACCCTCATCTTACTAAGTGGGAGGCTTGAGAGATATTATCAGCTGGGTCTCTATCCCACTCAGCTTCAGAGGGTGCAACCCTGTGGTCTTGAAAGTTGGTTGACCAAAAATACGTTATTTTTTAAAGATTACCATGTATGACTAGAAATAATCACCTACATGTCAAAAAGTGGAAAGAAGAGGGGGTAAAAGGCAAATGATGTACCTCAGCTGCAACCCTATCTTTAAAACAAACAGCCATTAGATATTG
Organism: Crocuta crocuta; assembly: GCF_008692635.1. Taxonomy (NCBI): domain Eukaryota; kingdom Metazoa; phylum Chordata; class Mammalia; order Carnivora; family Hyaenidae; genus Crocuta; species Crocuta crocuta. Next base: position 1,330,240 of record NW_027530222.1, on the reverse strand, counting down.
CCTAAAATCAATAAATCAAGTAAACAGGAGTATAACTATACATAGAGCTACAGAGAAAACTGCTGGAAGTAAATCAGAAACAGAGGTCTTAAAGTTGACTCTTAGTCCTGAGAAGAACAGAAGGCTGCTATTCATTGCTCTTCTGTACTCTTTTACTTGTTAAAAAGTCACTAGAAGTCTGGGGGCACAGGAGTAATAGAATGAACGCAAGGCTTAGAACCACCTCATGAAAAGAGGTGAGACTGAGGAAGAATATGTAGAAAACTGCCTTAGATGAATTGTTTTCCACTGGGGCAATTTTGCTCCCCCGGGAGACATGTGGTAACCTCTGGAAATACTTTGTTTGTCACAGTTGGGGATGTGTGCTCCTGGTATCCAGTGGGTAGGGACCAGGAATGATGCTCAACATCCCACAATGTGTGGGACAGCCATTTCAAAGGAATTGTCCAGCTCCAAATGCCAAATGCACCAAGGCTGAGAAATTCTGCTCAGTCAGTTAAAGCGTCCAACTCTTGCTTTTGGCTCACGTCAGGATCTCACGGTTCATGAGACTGAGCCGTGCTTCGGGCTCTGGGCTGATGGCACGAGTCCTGCTTGGGATTCTCTCTCCCTCTCTCTCTTTTCCTCCTCCCTCAAAATAAATAAACTTAAAAAAAGAAAAAAACCTCTGCTTTAGACTGTGTACATTTGTTCAAATGTGAGGTAAAAAGTCATCGAAGTAGGCAAATGGCTGTAAAAACTGAAGAGAAGAAACATGAGGAAATGGCATTTGGGGCAACCTGGATCTGATATATGAAAATCAGAAGCCCTTGTAAATATAGGTTGTGAACAATTATACTCTTTTTATCCATTTTAGTGAATTCCCTGATGTAGTACAACACTGTATTTAACCCGCAAATTTTCAGTACACCCCAATTCAGATAAGCACCATGACATCCTTAAGCCTACTGTAAGGAGTATATGCAGTTCATCCCTGTTAGCTAATAAACTTAACGGTGATATTAAGATTTACACTTTGCTAATAAATGAGTATAGGCAATCTTTAAATTCCTTACTTGAGAATCAATACAACTGAGTTATTTATGAGCGTTAATTCAGTAAAAATCTTACCTCCAAAGCCTCTTGGATTCAGATACTTAAAGGTATCTAGATACACAGATATCTAGATACATAAAGGCTTATGAAAATGCTTAGTGATTTTTACTTTCTTTCAGAAACGAATAATGTATGCAGTAGACCGCCTCATCTGTGGTTTCGCTTTCTGACATTCCAGTTACCCTTGGCCAACTGCAGTTCATAAGCAGATGACCTCTTCCTTCTGGCCTATCATCAGAAGGTCAATAGTAGCCTAACACGATGCCACAATGCTTACGTCATTCACTTCACTCCATCTCATCACGTGGGCATTTTGTCTTCTCACGTCACGGCAAGAAAAAGGGTGGGTACAGAAGCATAGGCTATTTTGAGAAGGAGAGAGACCACATTCACATAACTTTTATTATGGCATTCTGTTATAATTATTCTACTTCATTTTGAGTTATCATCAATCTCTTACTGTGATTTACTTTAATTTAATTTAATTTTAATTTAATTATCTTAACTATGAATTAAACTTTATCACAGGTATAATATATGTAGGAAAAAACATTGGATTTGATACTATCTGTGGCTTCAGGCACCCACTGAGGGTCCCCCGCAGATAAGGGACTCCAGTTGCTGACTGCAGTTGAATGGGGGAATCCATAGGGAATGGGCAGCCATTTGATTTTTCCAAAATCAATCTCCCCTATCAATGTGTTACTTTATAAGCCATTCGTTTCTTTGCAACAAGACTTTATTTTATAATCAAAAGCTGTCGCTTCCTCATGCCAGAGAAAGTTCTTTGAGGGTAGGAACCTTGCCTTACTCAACTTCCTTTCCTTCTCAGTGCCCAGCCTTGAAAATAGAGGGTCCTCAATAAGTAATTATTGATTTGTACTGAATTGCTGAATTTAATTTCAAACTGCCCCCAGCAAGAACCTGTACTTGTCAACACTAAAATTACTTATGATCCTATGCAGAACATAACCAGCTGAGAAAGTTATGAATCTTTCCCAAACTGGCCTTAGAACTTCTTGTGGTTCTCACCATGCATGTTGTAAATGAGTTTGGAATTTGCATGCCAAGTTGAAATATGGTGCCCTAGAGAATTTCTATGATTGATCTCATTCAAGCATTGTTCCACAATACCTCACTATAATTAGAAACTGGCTTTTTGTTTCCAATTACGTAATAGTTTTTCACAGGAGACATCTGTCTTGTAACTTGTCTGAATCTCTTAGGGAAAAAAAAAAAAACTAAAAGGAAAAGGAAAAACAATACCTTAGTGACGTTAATTATACCAGCATGTTTTCCAGTGCTTTGAAAGGGGGACTCTGAGCAGTGACTGCCATTGAAATGAGGCCTAAAGGGTACATTACAGTTCTGAAAACTCCACTTAATGTTCTTATGGCTCCAAGAAATCTAGTAATATCCTGATGGCTACCTAGGGTGACAATCAATTTCTCCTATTAAGTTGCCCGGGGCAGTAGCCTGGTGTGTGCTATGCCAGGATCCCTCTGCAGGTTGTTGAATTCTATAATGCGTCTTGCTTTCCAACACAAATTGAGCCGGATATAACATACCAGTAGGTAAAGGTCCTTCAAACCCCAGGATAGACTTGAAAAGGAATCTCACACTCTGACTGCAGTACCATTGTACTTCATTCATCCCAATACGCTTCTTCTTCTCGTGTTTAGAGTTTTTATGAAGCATCTGAGAATTACTGGGTTGAGGTCTGCTGGGCAAGTACAGCTTAGTTGTGAAATTCAGAAAGCACTAGCTCAATTTGAAGCTAGTGGTGTAAGTGCTCTTGAATACTTAATGGTATTCCAGCATTCATACATTCAGCAACCATACATTAATCAAATAAATAAATAAAATATTTATATTGCAAAAATCAGAGTAGGTCGGGGCGCCTGGGTGGCCCAGTCGGTTAAGCGTCAGACTTCGGCTCAGGTCATGATCTCAAGCTTGTTGAGTTTGAGCTCCACGTTGGGCTCTTATGTTGACAGCTCAGAGCCTGAAGCCTGCTTTGGATCCTGTGTCTCCTTGCTCTCTGCCTGCCCCACCCTGCTCACGTTCTGTCTCTGTCTCTGTCTCTCTCTCTCTCAATAATAAATAATAAACATTAAAAAAATAGTTTTAAAAAAATCATGATAGGTCAACATTTTAAAGTTCATTCACTCATTCATTCATTCATTCAAGCATGCAAGCTACCACTATTAAGTATCTGTTATATACCAGATATGGCACCAAATTCTATGAATATAGCTGAATATTCCTTGCCCTTGAAAAATTTATAGGCTAATATTTCATTCTCAATGCTGAACTTGCACTAAAATTACCAGAGCAATTAAAAAAACAAGCTGTATACTTCATTTCTAAAGGCAGGTCCCAAACATTGACACTTCTTTTTTTTTTTAAATCATTTTTAATTTGTTTAATATATTTTTCAAGTGCTTTTTATTCTGTGAAAGCATCCATCTTCTCTTAACCATGTGAAACTTAGTCACTCCAAGGCAAATAGGCTCCAATTTACTTCCATTTCACTTACACCTTAGAAGTCTCTAATTGTTAGAAATATGAAATATAAAATTAAAAACAAAAGAATCTTACAAAAACAGATTACACAAATACATTTAAGTGATTGATTTTAATACTTACATTTTTCAAGAATATATGCAAAGCAGTAGAGTATAATGGTTAAGAAAACAGCATTTGGAATCACATATTTGGCTTGGAGTCAGTCAGCCATTAATTAACGGCAATAAAAGCTCAAGCTAGTTTAATAATTTCTGTAAGGATTCAAACATTGGCATTTCTTAAAAACACCCCAGTAGAGAATGAAACCCTTGCTCTAAGAGGTGAACTACCCAGACAGACAGGAGATCCTATGGTTGAGCAGGATGGAGTACGTGCCATCACAGGCATAGACAGGTATCACTCTGGAAGGCCATAAAAATCAGCCTTGCAGGGATGGGGTGCTGCTCAGGGAAAGTTTTATCAGTGAAAGCAGACTAAAGCTTCTGGAGAAGAATAAAAGTCCTCCTAAGGAGGGTCAGAGAAGAAGGAGGGAGATAAGATGCAAAGAAATGAGAAAATAAGCACGAAGACGTGGATATTTTAGCATATTTTAGATAAAATATCCAGCCAACTTGATGGATTCTATAATGGAAATTCATGGAATTCAGTTCAAACATCAGTAGTATATCCTGGACAAGTTACTAAACTCTTTTGATCCTCTTACTCATCTATAACTCGAGGACAATATTAGATACCTGACAGGGTTATTATAAGGAACAGAAAATGTAGCATGAAACACTCAATAAATGCCATCATTAAACAGATAGAGATGATCCAAACCCAAATACTATTCAAATATTGTTGCAGTGACTGGATTAAAATTATAGTTTTTTAGTTTAGAAGACTGACATCTTGGGGCACCTGGATGGATCAAGTCGGTTGAGTGTCTGACTTCGGCTGACATCAGGATCTCATGGCTCATGGGTTCAAGCCCCATGTTGGGCTCTGGGTTGACCAACTCAGAGCCTGGACCCTGCCTCAGATTCTGTGTCTCCCTCCCCTCCCTGCTTGTGCTCTTCTTCTCTCTCAAAAACAAATAAACATTTTAAAAAGTTAAAAAAAAATTTTTTAATTAAAAAAAGAAGACTGAACTCTCAAGATCAATTATAAACAATCTTGACACACCTTTCTCCAGTGAGATATAGTACATACTACATTTTAAACCACTTTAATCCAGAACAGGACTCAATTTTCCTCTCCCAATAGTGATATTGACTAGTGTACCACATTGATTAATCAAGATCAGAAAATTCTAAAGGAATTAGAATAGAATTTAAATTCTATACAGAAGTGGAATTCTAAAACTCAAATCTCTCTTCCAGCACTGAGAATAAACATTCAATGTGACACTGAAGTCTTTCAATGCTTAAGATTTGCTCATCTATCTTAGGATGGTGGGCAAGAATAAAGAACTATGATTGTTTTCTGATTTTATTTCACTGCTCTAAATAAGAATTTCTTAAATATCTCACATCACTTTTATCAGATGAGTATGATCTTCCTTAAAATACAAACAGCTATAAAACCTTTACTCTCTAGGTAGCAAATACGTTGGTAGCATTTTTAAAAGATGTTGGGTTTGTCTTCTAATTTTTCAGGCAAAGCGAAGTGTTGTGGGTCATATTTTGCTGTCAAAGAAACATTGGCCCAGTTCTATACTTCTTTCCTGCCCCTAGCAACAAACAAACAAACACATGAAAACAAAGAAACAAAAGTACAGGATATTCAATTTATTTATTGCTAAAAAAGAGAAACACCAATCCCTTTCAACCAGGGCTTTGAAACTGGTATTTCTAAAGAATCGCACAAGTCTTTCTGTATTCTAGACTACACTATCTCCAACCCTAGAAATAAAAAAATAAAAAAGCATAAAGGAGAAAATGAACAAAACAGAAAATGGAAAAGACTTCTAGAATAGTGAATTATGAGGAGATTTTAAGGTGCTATGGAAAAAAGTGCATGGTGGCTAGATAGATCTCAGTAAACCTTTGGAGCACAGCTACTTTTATTCTTTGATAAATAACACATAATGGCTTAGAAATGAAGTATAATTTCAATTCCTACTACAGAGCCATTATGAGGTTCTTGGGGACCAGTTAATTTATTACTGAGTTCTCTTGTACCAATCTCATACCAATCTGGAAACAGAAAAGTCCTCTCTTCTGAATGAGGTGATTTCTCTAGAAAGGCAGCTGTTCTCAGAAGTCGAGTTCATAGCATATAGATTGCAGAAGAACACTACAAAGTTCTCTAGAGTTTCCAAGAAAAATTATTTTCACATGCCACAAACATTCTATCAAGTACCTATCGCTTGTTAGTTTTGAACTAACATTTTTGAACTAACATTTTTTTTAAAATGTTAGGTTTTTTTTTAAGTATCAATTAGTGAATTTATGTTTATGAGAGTCCCTAATGAGAGGATATGGGAAAAGCAGTCTACAATTTAAGGCAAACCCTTCCAGATCAGTTTCACAAAAATGCCTTTCTTATTAAGACAACTTTTAAAAAACAAAGCCAATGGATGCCACATTCCAAGAATGGCTAAACTAAATGACTAGTCACTTTCCTTTCCTAGTGACAGTATAGTTAGGACAGTGTTAAGTCTAGGATTCTGGAATTTTGACTTCGTGAATTATGCCACAGCATACAAGTTAAACATAAGAAGTTTAAAGCAGACTGCCAAGATTTTTGCTAATTTTGTGTCTTTGGGCAATAACATAACTTTTCTGTGCCCCACACTCTTCATTTGAAAAATGGGACAATCACATTACCTAATTATTGGAGTTGCTATGAGTTAGCACATCTAGAAGTTCTTAGGTGCCTCATACATAGTAGGCACTCATTAGAAGTTATATTATTATTTAATTTTAATATATTATTGCAGTCTCCAAGAATTCCCTTGACAGAGTAAACGTTTTGGAATTAGGGATGAATCCCACCCCAGCCGTTCATTAGCTTTGTGATGACAGACAAAACTATTTGACCTCTCGGAGTCTCCATGTTCTCAAGAGTAAAATAAGGTCAATAATAACTACCCCATACTTGTCTGAGGATTAAACAAGCAACAAGCAATACTCTTGCTGTCTAGTCAAGTGGCTATCTGCAGAGCATACAACAACTAAAGCAAATAAATAGCGTATATATTAGATTGTCAAGTTAACAAAGGAAGGCAAGCAAGAGACTGAAGAATAAGTTAACATTTCATTCTAAAAGACTCCTGGACGTCTTATCCACCATCTCCTCTCCTTTCCCCATTTCCCCAGAAAAATCCAGGATCTTGATAAAAGTATTTCTATGCCCCAACGTGAATGTGAGACTCGAAAATCAGTCCGGAGTATCATCAGCCTTTGGCAACCATACCAATTCGGACAAGGTTAATTATGGTCACTTTAGTGTCTCCGGAAATACTGTGGGCCTTCAGAGGGTGGGTGGTCAGTCATGTGTATGAGGGTCGGGGAAATGGGAGTTTAGAGGGATAAATGCAGCAGGTGTGTACCGACTAGTGCCCAGAGCTGCTACACTCACAGAGCTCCACAGACGCTTGGCAAAGAACAGCCAGAGAGCCTCTAAGCCCCTGCCGGGCCACCCCATGGCAGACCAAAGCAAGCCACGAGACTCAAACTCAAAAACAACCCAGTGTCTTTGAAACAGCCAGACACCTTGAGGGAAGAAAACCCTTAATCCCAAATCTTAAATCTCCTTTCAGTGCCTTTTGCTAATGATTTTGAGAAGATGATGAAAGGCCAGTGAGTAGAAGAAATAGATGTTTGCTAGGAGATGGAAGGAATCTAAGTCCAAGACTCAGAGCTGATACCGAAAGATTAGAGAAAATTAGGAAGTGTTGTAGTTAAGTGTGTACATAATGAGAAAAAACATTTAAATATTTGCTGAGCACTTTAAAACATCAATAGCTCAGCCATTTATATTTTTAAATATTAAAAAGGGCACAGAGTGTGGTATTGATTTGAAATACAGAAATATCATGCTAAAAAAAATGTATCTGGTTTTGAATTGGCAAAATAAGACAGATCAATTTGGTTTTATTCACATACTAAGGGCCACATTTCAACATAATAAAACTTTCCCCTATTAAGATGTGAGTTAGGACACTCAATATTTGTACGGTGCAACACGTAATAATGGTCCCATTATTAATCTCCTATTCTTTTTAAAAAGTTCCAAAAAAATAGGAATTGAGAGCCTAGATGTATCTATAATTTGTAAAACGGTTGCCTATTATTTTATTTTGGGGTCAGCAATGGTCACTTGGTAAATTATAATGTGTTTTCTAAACCTGACCTAGAATAGCTGTTTTAAAACAAAACATAAATAATGCCAAATGGTACATCCAATTAATTCATTTCCAACTGGTTTTGATTATCAGCATCAATAATTATGTTCAGTTTGTATCTGATTATTAACCTTAATGATACTATATCTGCCATTTAAGTAATTACTTTTTTACCAACATCATCAGTAACAATCATTTTTTGCTTGTAATTAGTTGAGTTGTCATTCATTAAGGCTGCTAAATTATCCTATTAAATCATCATCCACAAGATGATCAAAAAGATAAAAAAATATTATGGATACTGAAATCAGTCACTCACTTGAACTTTGGAGTGTGACATAGACATGGCCTAAGAAAAAAAGAAGATATTTATTGATCTTCTTTAGGCTGTAATACCCCCTTTAACTTCACTTCCTTTAGGTCTTAACACCTTAAGTAAGAAAGCTGACTAGCAAAACACTTGGAAATAACTTTCCTATTTTTCTTAAAAAGCAGATGTGATGGTCTTTTTGAAGTGTAAACTCACTAAGCTACAGCCACCAGTTATTCAAACACTAATTTAGGTGTTGCTGTGGAAATGTTTTATAGATGTGATTAAAACCCATAATCAATTTGACTTTTAAGTAAAGGAGATTATCCTAGATAGTCTGGGTGGGCCTAATTCAATCAGCTGAAAGGCGCTAGGAGCAGAGTCAAGGCTTTCCTGAAGAAGAAGTTGTGACCATGGAAAGCAGCCTCAGAACATGCTTGAGAGTTCAAGCCTACCCTTCCTGATAGTCTACCTTACATTTTGGACCTGCCTCTAGGCAGCATCCATAATCACGTAAACCAATTTTTTGCAATACTTTTCTAAATAATGGGGCACGTGAGTGGCTCAGTCACTTAAGTGTTGGGACTCTTGGTTTTGGCTCAGGTCCTGATCTCATGATTTCCTGCATTCCGGCCCCACACCGGGCTCTGTGCAGGCAGCATGGAGCCTGCTTGGGATTCTATGTCTCCCTCTCTCTGCCTTTCCCCTGCTCACGCTCTCTCTCTCTCAAAAATAAATAAATAAACTTTAAAAAATTTAAAAAAAATCTTTTCTAAATATATACCTCCAACTAGTTCTGCTTCTCTGGTTGGACTGTCACAGCAGTCTAGCGCAAGGTGGCCTGGGTGTTGCAGCAGACAGAAGAGAAAGGAAAGAGTACTCCTGAACCTAAAACGGAGAGCTTACCATTTAAAATTTCACTAGTGGATAGCCATTCCCTTCTTTGTGTGATTCTATAAAAATGAAGATGTTTCTAGAAGGGGGAGTAGCATAAACTATTCTTATTAAGACCTTCCCCTTTAGAGATCCTCAATTCCCATGTGAAGCACTAAGAGGATAGAACCCCTAAGTTGTAAAGATCAGGGGAAGAGTGAGCAGCAAATGGAAGTGTTGCTACCTCATAGCTTGGCCACGGGCCAGTCCTGTTAGAACTAGTATTGCCCCATTCAAATTACTGTAGATTCCTGCTCTGTTATAACCTTGCCTTCTCCCAGGCACGCCAGACCTTATAGAAATGTACACCCATTAGGATTCCATTATCAAAAGAACAGTCACACCGTGTTTCAAGAAACACTGGAAGAAATCTAGAAAGAACACAAATATATGGAGACTAAATAACTTGCTACCAAATAATGAATGAGTAAACCAAAAAATCAAAGAGGAAATTAAAAAATACGTGGAGGGGCAGTGCTCACCAAGGCCGATGCCTGGCCCTCAAACAAGACCACGCCCCGCTGCGTTTTATTTTATTTTGTTCACGGTTTTGCATAGACTAAAGCTTTGTGAGTTAAGTTAAACTCTGGACGTCCTTAAAGAGGACCCATTAATTTTTTTTTCCTTCTAAACTGGCAGCTTCCAGTCACTCACAAGTTTTAGATTTGCATGATGCTGAGACAGCAAGCATTTCAGTGCCTACAATCGCAGAACCTATGCTATAAAGAGGAGAACAGAGGTCTTCAGAGAAAATAAGAATGTAAAGGATCCTATAGAAATTCAAACCCTAGTGAATAAAGTCAAAACAGACCTTGGAATATAATCCATTGCATTTCCACATTGGCCAACTGTATTTGACTGACAAGTTTATCACTGAGAATCAAGAGAAGTCCAGGACCTAGGCAACTGGGACAGGCATCTCCAACAGCTGGAGATCACCTTCAGCATTCATTCTCTGCTTGGGATGGAGGCTCTCAATAGAACACAAGTGGTCCCTTACATCAGCTTAAAATAGCTTCCTGCTCTGCCTGCCCTGCCAGAGCTAGCAAACTGAGTCACGTTTCCATTCTTCGGCAGACTTAGTGGAAAAGAATGGCTCTCTGCTTGGTTCAAGCAATAGAATGAAGAGCTGAAGCTCACTCAGAATAATTCTGTGTATTGTTGTGTCTCCTCTCCACCCCAGCCCTCTTTTGTATCTCATCATCACTTGTTTAGAGCACTTCCACACTTTGTTTTTTCTTCACTGACAGTAAACAGAACTGTCTCTCTGTAAGAAACAAAAAACCAAAACAAGTAAAAAGAAAAACCATGGATACAAATGAAAATGAAAACACAATGGTCCAAAATCTTTGGGACACAGCAAAAGCTATTCTAAGAGGGAAGATTATAGCATTATAGGCCTATCTCAGTAAGCAAGAAAAATCTCAAATAAACAACCTAACTTTATACCTAAAGGGGCTAGAAAAAGAAGAATAAACAAAGGCTAGGGCTAGCAGGAGGAAGGGAATAATAAAGATTAGGCAAGAAATAAGTGAAATAGAAACTAGAAAAACAATGAAACTGGGATCTGGTTCTTTGAAAAGACAAACAAAATTAATAAGCCCTTTTGTCAGACTCATTAAAAAGAGGAAGAGAGAAATAAAGGTACAAAGGATAATAAGAAAATATTACAAAAAAATTGTATGTCAACAAATTGGACAACCTTGAAGAAATGGATAAATGCCTAGAAATATATAATCTTCCAAAACTGAAACAGGAAGAAATAGAAAATTTGAACAGATTGATTACTAGCAATTAAATTGAATTAGTAATTAAAAACTCTCAACAAATAAAAGTCTAAGACCAGGTGGCTTCACAGGTGCATTCTATTAACATTTAAAGAGTTAATACCTATTTTTCTCATGCTATTCCAAAAAATAGAAGAGGAAGGAAAGCTTCCAAGTTAATTCTATTAAGCCAGCATTACCTTGATACCTAAAACCAGATAAAGACACCATAATAAAAGAAAAATACATGCCAATATCTTTGATGAACACAGATTCTAAAATCCTCAGCAAAGTATTAACAAGCCAAATCCAACAATACATTAAAAAAATCATTCACCACATTCAAGTGGGATTCATTCCAGGAATACAAGTGTGGCTCAATATTTCCAAATCAATCAACATGATACATCATATAAAAACTATGTGATCATTCTAATAGATGCAGAATAAGCATTTGACAAATTACCACATCCATTCATGATAAAAACTTTCAAAAACGTAGGTTTAGAGAAAACATACCACAACATAATAAAGGCCATATATGAAAAATTCACAGCTAACATCATATTCAATGGTGGAAAACCGAAAGGTTTTCCAATAAAATCAGGAATAAGACAACTCAACTTTCACCACTTTTAAAATAGTACTGGAAGTCCTAACCACAGCAGTCAGAAAAGAAAAGAAAAAATCAAGACATCCAAACTGCTAAGAAAGAAGTAAAACTTTCACTGTTTGCAGATGACATGACACTCTATGTTGAAAATCTAAAAGACTCTGCCAAAAAGCTATTCAAACTTATAAATAAAGTCAGTAAAGTTGCAGGAAAAAAATTAATATACAGAAATCGGTTGTATTTCTATACACCAATAATGAAGCAGAAATAGAAATTAAGAAAAAAATCCCACTTAAAATTGAACCAAAAATATTAAAATATTTAGGAAGAACCTTAACCAAGAAGGTGAAAAAGATTTCTCTTCTTAAGATTATAAAACACTGATGAAAAAAGTTGTAGATTACACAAACAAATAAAAAGATATTCCATGCTCATTGGACTGGGAGAATAAATATTGTTAAAATGACAATACTGCCCAAAGCAATCTACAGATTTAATGAAATGCTTATCAAAATATCAACACTTTTCATAGAACTAGAACCAATAATGCTAAAAGTTGTATAGAAGCACAAAAGACTCTGAATAGCCAAAGCAATCTTGGAAAAAGAAGAACAAAGCTGAAGGTATCACAATCCAAGATTTCAAGATATACTTAGTCATCACGACAGTATGGTAATGGCACAAGAACAAGACACATAGATCAATGGAACAGAATAGAGAGTCCAGAAGTAAGCCCACACATATGGTCAATTAATCTACAACAAAGGAGGCGAGAATATACAATGCCAACAAGACAGTCTCAAATGATACTGGGAAAACTGGAAAGCTACATGCAAAAGAATGAAACTGAACTACTTTCTTACACCATACACATAAATAAACTCATAACAGACTAAAGACCTAAATGTGAGACCTGAAACTATAAAACTCCTAGAAGAAAACAGGCAGCAGTTTGTTTGACATTGGCCATAGAAACATTTTTCTAGATATGTCTCCTGAGGAAATGAAAACAAAAGCAAAATTAAATGATTGGGAGTATAACCAAATGAAAAGCTTTTGCACAGCAAAGGAAACCATCAACAAAACAAAAAGTCAACCTACTGAATTAGAGAGTATATTTGCAAATGATATTATACCCAATATGGGTTTAATAATCAAAACATGTAAAAAACGTATACAACTCTACACCACAAAAAAACAATCCAATTAAAACTATGCAAAGATCCTGAACATTTTTCCAAAGAAGATATACACATGGCCAATAGACATGTGAAAAGATGCTCTACATCACTAATCACCGGGGAAATGCAAATGAAAACCACAATGACATTCTTTACATCTGTCAGAATAGCTAAAATCAAAAACTTAAGAAATAAAAAGTGTTGGTGATGTGGAGGAAAAGGAACCCTCATGCATTGCTGGTGGATATGCAAATTAATGCAGCCAATGTGAAAAACACTGAGGAGTTTCCTCGAAAAATTAAAATAGAATTATTGGACAGTCCAGTAATTCCACTATGGGGTATTTACTCAAAGAAAGTGAACACTTAATTCAAAAAGATATATGGAGGGCACCTAGGTGGCTCATTCAGTTAAGCACTCAACTCTTGATTTCATCTCAGGTCATGATCTCACTATTCATGGGTCTGAGCCTCAGGTCAGACTCTGTGTTAACAGCTCAGAGCCTGCTTGGGATTCTCCCTCCCTCTTCTCTGCCCCTTCCCCACTCAAATTCCTTCTCTCCCTCTCTTAAAATAAATAAATAAACATTAGAAAGAAAAAAGATATATGCTCCCCTATGTTTACTGTAACATTACTTACAATAGCCAAGATATGGAAGCAACCAAGGGGATCCACTGATAGATGAATGCATAAAAAAGAGGTGATACATATATACATATATACATACACATATACTATGGAATATTACTCAGCCATAGAAAAAGAATGAAATCTTGCCATTTGCAACAACATGGATGGACCTAGAGGGTATAATGCTAACTGAAATAAGTCAGTCAGAGAAAGACAAATACCATATGATTTCACTCATAACAACATGGATGGACCTAGAGAGTAGAAATGCTAACTGAAATAAGTCAGTCAGAGAAAGACAAATACCATATGATTTCACTCATATGAGGAATTTAAGAAACAAATGAAGAAAGAAAACAAATTAAAAACTGGACTCAAATACAGAGGACAAACTGTGGTTGCCAGAGGGGAGGAAGGTGAGAGGATGGGTGAAATAGATAAAGTGGATTAACAGTACACTTATCTTGATGAACACAGAGAAATACAAAGAATTTTTGAATTATACTGTACACCTGAAACTAACACTATATATTAATTATGCTTTAGTTTAAAACTCTCTAAAATACTCTATAAAAACCACTCAGTCAAGCAAACAGTTTGATACATAGACTACAGAATCAAAAATATATATCTTGATTAAACTTTTAAATAGATCGTTTCATTTTTGCTATACCAATAAATGTGGGTATGGGTTTGGAAGGAAAAAATAAAGCAGCCTGCATAATAGAGGACTTTATGGTGGTTTTGGTAAATTTTGGACTGTCAAAAACATGATACATATTTGAAACTGGTTAACTTGACCAATTTTTAGATATTTAAGATATTTTTATAGATTTTGTTGCTGGTCATTTCTATGATCAGCCCTCTATGGTTGGAGCGAATGACAGCCCTGTCCCAAGATTGGAGGATTCCGCTAAATAGTAGAGAGATCAAAGAGCTTGCT
>NW_027530222.1:988906-1315905 GCF_008692635.1 Crocuta crocuta | reverse complement strand
AAATATACTATGTGCTTGTGCTTATGTGCATCCAGGATGCAATTCAAAAGAAAATGATTATAAAATAGATTTACTACTGGGTTTATTTTGTTGATCTTGGCAAATGTCACCTGCAGGTCATTCCGCTTCTATTTTCCTCAAAGGAGCAGAGCTGCTCATGAGCAGGTGAAGGCAGAAGTACATGGCCAAGTTAAAGTAAATATATTTTAAGTTTCTACACAGGAAGAAACATTTTCAGCTATCTAAAATATTAACAAGGAATAGGATTTGTGCATCAGAAAAGTACTCTTCTGAGCATAGTGTATTAGTTTATAGATGAGTGACTACTTCATTATAAACATGAATTTAGAGCTTTCTGAAATTATTTATAGTAGAATCTAGTTCTGAAGTCTTTTTTCCCTTGACATTCTTCTAAAATGGAAGTGAGAAGGGCGCCTGGATGGCTTAGTCGGTTAAGCGTCTGACTTTCGCTTAGGTCATGATCTCGCGGTTGGTGGGTTCGAGCCCCGCGTCGAGCTCTGTGCTGACTGCCAGCTCAGAGCCTGGAGCCTGTTTCAGAGTCTGTGACTCCCTCTCTCTCTGACCCTCCCCTGCTCACGCTGTCTCTCCCTCTCTCTCTCCTAGAAATAAATAAAAATCTTTTAAAAATAAATAAATAAAATAAAATAAAATGGAAGTGAGAACATTACCCATGAATTCCTATGATAATTGTGGAGTTCCAATCAAGATAAGAAGGAAAGAGAAGCAACATTTGAGAACTATCTTCCTCATTTCAGACTGTGACTGCGTGAATAATCTTCTATCTTCACAGGAAAGCTCCCATTAGTTATACTGTGAAATTGCAGGCTACTTTTTCTCCAGAGATCTCAAAGTTCTTTTCCGGTATCAATTTGTCAATAGCCCAAAGTCTCTGATCGTATGGAGCCCAGAGGAATCTGTTCTAGCATTATTTCTGTGAAAGCCTTTCATAGGCTTTATGACAACCAAACTAAGGAACATCAATAATGACTGCAAAGTTCTTTTGCCAACTGCTTACTTAACTAACAAAAGACATTTCCATTAAAAGAAAGAAAGTATGGCTTTGAAAAAAAATTGAAAACTCAAGGGCGACATATTTACATCCTTCTTAAATTTACTCAAGCTTTCATTCAAAGATTAAATTTATGCATGTTATACACTTATACAGTGCCTGGTAAAGTACACTCAATAAAAGTCATTACTATTAACTTTACAAATATGTGATACTCCAACATCTATTATTTGTTAGTGATTGTGACTTAGAGCAAGTCATTAACCTTTTCAGATATCAGCTTTCTCATTTATAAAATGGGGCTTTGCCACCTATATATTAAGATTAACATTTTTCAAGATGCATGAGACCATTTTTAGGTTATTTTTAACAGAAATATGAATTTTTGGTATGATTAACCTGGGATTTGAACTTTAAACACTTTAGAAATTCAACATAGATAATAATGGATTATATGTAATAACATTGTATATCACTGATATTTAATAAACTGGGAAAAATGTAACACTGATGTTCTGCCATGTATGGCTAGATTCCTTCAGAATGAAGTTCTTCTCAGTGATCATGCATAAATTCGTGCCACTTTAAGGATGGCTATAGGCAGACTAATGGAGTTATGAAGATTTGTTCTGGAACATCATGAAGCAAATTTTAAAAAGGCATTTAAGCAGTCTTATAAATGCTTCTCACTGGAAAACAATGGTAAAACCTATAGTCCAGTTTGCCAATAAAAATGTCATATCATCTTAAATGAGTATTTGGAGAGAAGAAGAACACTGGGGTTTGGGCTAGGATTATGGAAGACCCTCTGAATATCAGAGCTTATGGACATAAGGCAGGTTAAGTGGCTTGTATTTGAATTCTATGTTCATTATTGTGATCTTTCTGACTATTCCCACATCTGAACAAAAACACAAACTCATGATACTTAATGACAACACTAGTGACTTTGATATGTAATCACCTATTGTTATGAATTATTATATATCTCAATTATGTAAGCCTCACCTCTCCAGCAAAGCTTTTGGTATCAAAGGCCTAAGTCAAACCGAGGGTCTGGTATGTATTGGGTGGCTTTTTCTTATACCATATTTTACAGGTTTCAAAGTTAATGATGTCAGTGAATCTTCACAAAAAAAAACAGGCAAAAGAACCCAGAGCTCTGAAAGTTTAAACAGGTAAATTGTCCAAAATTACTGGGTTTGGTTTCAATAAATATTTATTGAGCTGAATCTCCATATCATCTGTTAAGTACTAAAATTTGTGATCACTGAGCTTGCAAATACATAATAAAAGTTATAGTGCCTTGTATGACACTTTCCGCTATTTTATATAGTACTTTGCATTTTATAAAGTGCCTTCACCCACATAATTGTGTTTAATGATTGATATCTTAGAGAGTGGGAGAACATGCCAAGTGTAAGAAATGACGTTCCAGTATTATGTGGTGGGAAACATAAGGACAGCTGAGCAGGATTTAGATTAATTCATGGATAGCACAGTCATAACATTTGTTACTGTTGAGATAGATCCACAAAAGGAAATTATTTAAAAGGAAAGCTAAAGACAAGGCTTTGCTTGTCTCCTTAAGCTGAAATGCCCTTGTCTTTCTTCCTCTATCTCAGAACAGTTCATTCTTCCTTCAAAGCTCAGCTTAAAGGCTATCTCCTCTATGAAGCTACCACTGAGCCCTCTGAGTTTGCAACGAATCACTTCCCTCTGGATTCTTGCAGCTCTTTAAATGTAGTTCTTGCATAGCATTTATTTTCTTCTTCTTTGCAAATAACTGTTTACTTTATAAAGCTGCTTAAGAGCAGAATCTCCCATTATCTCCCATTTTCACACCACAGGGCTCTGGCATTATTGAGTGAACTGGAGGGAACCCACGATTTAAAATACTAAATACTCCCACAAAATATCCCCAAAGGTCATCTCATACCAGATTCTGCATGAGGTTACTTTGATATCATAAATGATGGCAAGGACAGTGGAAAGAAGAATCGAAGAAGCAGAAATGACTATTGACAGACCAAAAAAAAAAAAAAATTAAAAGTTAAAGTGCACAGAACAGAGATTTGGGAAAACAGACTGTTAGAAGAATGCTTCATTCCATGGTTATATATTAAGGGCCCACTATATCTCTGGCACTAAACTAACTTCTGGAGATAAAAAAGAGAACAAGGTTCTGCCTCTGTTCTTCCAGGAGCTTACAATCCGGATTGGAAGCCAGTCAAGTAACCAATAATTACAAAACAAAGTGCTAAACGTATTGTTAAGGATAACTCCTATTATAATGTGGAAGTTGCGAGTCTTAAAAATTCTTGTTTTTAAATTGCCTTTAAAATATGAGGAAATGGGCCAGCTGGGTGGCTCACTCGGTTAAGCATCTGCCTTTGGCTCAGGTCATGATCTCATGGTTCATGAGTTCGAGTCCTGCATCAGGTGAGCTCAAGCCCCACTTTGGACGAGCCCACTCCTCTCTCTCTCCCTCTCTCTCTTTCTTTGCCCCTGGAAATAAAGTTGGGGCTAGATTTCTAGTCTTGTGATGACAAAGTTATTTTACTGTAGGAGTTTCAATGGTAAAGTTGTATGTTTCCTAACTCAATATACACGCTAAACTTATAACATCATTGAGCAAATCTAGCACTTGACAACATCTGGATTTTCTTCAAGAAGAATCAGTTTTACTTTCCTATCACCACCAGCATTATGATTACATGCTTTCATAGGGACTTTAATTTTTTCTTTGGAACATTCATCACAGTACCAATTACTGGTATACTTGTTTCATGTGTTTCTCCCTGCTTTGATCACGAGCTCCACAGGGCAGGGAAATGTGTCTGTCTTGCTCACCCTTACAGCCCTAGCTCAGTTCCATGCACTTCACATAGGTATTTATTTGTTAACATTTTCTTTGTGTTTTTAGACAGAGTCGTTATGTTGTCATCAGACATGTCTAGTGTGCTTGTTAAAACACTATCTATTATAATCTCAGTGCAAATGCCATGGCATCCATGAATGATTATTTTAATACTGCGGTATTTACAACACCTTTCATTTATTTCAAAACCACAGTTGTGAAAGTGTTATTTTAAATACCTGCTAACTAAACAAGCAGTTAGTTAATAGATGCCATTAGTAACGTCAGGGAAGGCCAGACAGTTCATAGAAAGGGGAACTAAAGGGAGCATTCAGAAGATCCCTTCAAAGCAGAAAATGAGAATCAGAATGCCTTTATCTTTTTATCAACAGAAATGATAATCACAATGATAAAAATAATATTTATTGGGCACTTCTAACGTGCCAGGCACTGTGCTAAGCACATAATTATCTTACTGTCCCTCAGAACAAACAAGCGAAAAAACTTAAGTTGCAACTTGAACCTGGAGACTGTTTGAATTCAGTAAGATATCTTTAAAGGCATGCACTTTCCCAAGTTAGGCAACTCCACTTCTGAACGGCTGATTCTAAATGCCCAAGACCCAGGGATCTCAGGAAGTTCCTGTCTAGAAGGGGCAACTCACCCTTTCTGAGGAGGGCATAAAGGAGTATAAAGCTACTCCTTTACTGTTTCTACTCCTAAAACAATCCCAATTTGCCCCAAACAAACAAGCAAATGTATAAAATATGTACCGACAGTGCACCTGTATTGTCAGTCTAAATGGAAACTTCCTGGCTGTGGTTTTAATTGGACCTGGAACCCTTCCCTTGCCGCCTAAATTTATTACAGTTACACATCTCCTTCAGGTTTTCATCTAGGAGACGAGTCATTCCGGTGATGGATGAGGCAATATTTATACATCATCTTGCAAAGTAAGCAAGGAGACTTCCAGTTTAAAAGCACTATCGGCTATTGTTATACTCTAATAATGAAAACCATGATTTTGGAAAAAAGATTACTTTATATAAATAATTTTTTAAGCTGTGAATTTTGTATTAGTTGTCCAGATCAGAGTATACCTTTCAATTCAGGTGGCCAGATGCTAGGTGTTACTCTTAATATTCATTGCTCTCTGTAAAAAGATCTAGTCAAAGAAGGTTCTTTATAGTTTAGCTCAATATTTATTTCTCCAAATTTCATGCTTCCTCCTGTTGATTCACCTTATGAATATTCATTAGCGACGTTCATACAACTTCCAAGTGATTTACTATTAAATAATTAAAACAAAGATGAAAGAATAAAAGCCATGGTACATATAGTTTTATCAAAAATCCTATTAATTATGATTGCTAAGATACATCATAAAATCCAAGTATGAGTGCCCTGATAACTAAAGCAATAAAAGAAACAAGATTTCTTAAATATCTTTCATTATATAACAAGAGGAAACATATCAGTAAACAACATAAAGCAAGATGTAGAAGAACCCTTATAATCTGTTGGTAGGAATGCAAAGTGGTGCAACTATATTTGATGAAAATGTCCAGCCTCTACAGACCTCAGATCGGTTTCTGGATGCAGACCTTGAGATAAACAAAACAAAATGAAACAACTCTTGCTCATATGCACCAAGGTCTAAGTACAAAAGCGGTTCTTGTAGAGTGGCTTATAATTGCAAAAAACTAAAGCTAAAACTAAAAAAAACACTTGCTAAATTCCCACAGCTGAAGAATATATTTATCTGGTGAGATAGATAGATAGATAGATAGATAGATAGATAGATAGATAGATAGATAGATATGGATATGGATATATATCATTTTAATATGACAGAACTATATCATATAGATCAAACAGGTAGGTTACAAAAATAACGCTGAATGAAAAAGCAAGTTACAGAATAGTATTTTCAGGATGGTAACATTAAAAAGCCCAAAGTCAAAACTGTAAGCTGTTTATGAGCATATAAGCTTCATATAAAAAAATATATATACAAACATGAACTAGAAGGAAATAACACCAAATTTATAATCCTGGTTCCCTCTGGAAATGTAAGGCAAGGAACAGATCAGAGGATGGAGAGAAGATGCTTTCAACTCATTCAGTAATATTTATATTTTTAAATCCTAACAAAAACAATGTAACATCATCATTGTTCATTTTAAGTGGTGGTTGTACATATATATGCTATATTGTTTATGTACTCTAATTTTAAAAAACTAAGAAAATGATTATGATACCTTCAAGAGTAAAGACATCCAACATAGCCATTAAATACTTTAAAGACCATGTATATATTAGGGCAATAGTCTTTAATATGAATGCTATCATCAAATTAACATATCTCTGTTTTGGCAGCTCATCTATTCATTCAACAAGTATTTATTGAGCCCTCCTACGGGCATAAGACAAAGTTTCTGCCCCCTGGAGTTTATACTGTGGAGGAGAAGAGACAGAAATAAATGAGCAGTGTGTAACATAATAAATGTCCGGTCATTAGAATTAATGTTCAATCAGGCGGTACTCAGTAAGGTATAGTCACTGATATCTTTCCTGATTGGTTTGTGTTGATCTGTCCCAGTTGTTAAATAGTTTGAATATCTTCCCTATAATAAATTCAATGAAGAAAAAATAAGCAGGCTCAAGGAATGGATAAAGGGTGTGAAAGAAATGCTATTTATTTTTTCTTAATTTTATTTACTTTTGAGAGAGAGAGAGCACAAGCAGGGGAGGGGGAGACAGAGAGGAGACAGAAAATCCCAAGCAGGCTCCACACTATCAGCGCAGACATTGATGGGAGGGCTCGAACTCACAAAACACAAGGTCATCACCTGAGCTAAAGTTAAGAGTCTGACACTTAACCAATGGAGCCACCCAGGAGCCCCAAGAGATGCTATTTAAATAAGGTGGTCATATAAGCTTCTTTGAGAAGATATTCAAGAAGCAGAGTCTTGAATAAAAGGTGGGAGGGAGGTATGGGAAGATTTTGAGAATGTGGGTCAAAACAACGAGGCGAAAAATAAACTTAGTTTTATGTGGAACACATAAACAGAAGTTTCAGGCAGAGTGGTGTGAGTAAGGTGGGAGTGATCAGAATGGACTTTAGAGAGATGTTCAAAGACCAGAGGATATAGTACCTTTCAGTAGTAGTAAGACTCTAGATATAGGGGGCGCCTAGGTGGTTCAGTCAGTCTTTGGCTCAGGTCATGATCTCATGGTTCGTGGGTTTGACCCCCCACAGGCCTCTGTGCTGACAGCTTGGAGCCTGGAGCCTGCTTCGGATTCTATGTCTCCCTCTCTCTCTCTGCCCCTCCCCCNAAAGGTGGGAGGGAGGTATGGGAAGATTTTGAGAATGTGGGTCAAAACAACGAGGCAAAAAATAAACTTAGTTTTATGTGGAACACCAAAAAGTTTCAGGCAGAGTGGTGTGAGTAAGGTGGGAGTGATCAGAATGGACTTTAGAGAGATGTTCAAAGACCAGAGGATATAGTACCTTTCAGTAGTAGTAAGACTCTAGATATAGGGGGCGCCTAGGTGGTTCAGTCAGTCTTTGGCTCAGGTCATGATCTCATGGTTCGTGGGTTTGACCCCCCACAGGCCTCTGTGCTGACAGCTTGGAGCCTGGAGCCTGCTTCGGATTCTATGTCTCCCTCTCTCTCTCTGCCCCTCCCCCACTCACATTCTATCTCTCTCTCTCAAAAATAAATAAACATTAAAAAAAATGTATTAAAAACAAAAGAGTGTAGATATAATCCTCAGTGGGACAAAATAATTGAGGAGGAACTTGAACAAAGAGAGGACCTGACTGATTCTGATTCTTAAGACTATGTATATTATGTATCTTAAAACTATGTATATCTATGTATATTATATAATTACATTATCTATATCTATGCTATATATTTTATAATTGTATATTATATTTATATATTATAATACGTATATTGTGTGCTATATTATAATATTATAAAACCTGTGTGAATTTGGTAACAGGGCAAGAATGGGAATCAGGGAGACCAGGTCGGGAATCCTGCAGAAGTCTAGTCTAGGTATAAAGCTGTCTGGGACCCGGTTGTTAGCAGTACAGAAGACAAAAAGCAATCTGATTTGGGATACATTTTGAAGATTAGCTAACAGGACTTGTTGATACGTGTTGTGAGGGACATACAGGAGGTAAGGAGGATTCCTAGATTTTTCGTCTTGAGCAACTAGATAAATATAAACTGCTGTTTATAGATATGGGAAAGACTACAGGCAAGATCCATTTGGGGAGAAGAAATCAAGAGTTCTATAATAAATGTGTTAAGTTTAAAATGCCTACTAGACATCCAAGAGAAGACAGCATGGAGGCAGTTGGCTATATAACAGTTGTTATTGATACTGTTAAAAAAAAATCTAAAGCATCATGCTAACTACTTTTCTCAACACCTCCCCCACAAGAATATGATTTTGTTAACTAGCCAACAGTTGCTGACTTATTATTCTGGTTTTAGATGGTGAACACAAATGTACTCCGCTCTGTATGATTTCTAACAGCTTATTTCCATTTATATGAACACGTTAATGGAAAAGAAAGCAGGAATGGAAACAAACACTGTTGATTAGTTCTCTTATCCCTGAATGAAGACACTCATCACATAATGTGTATTGCCAACATTCCACACACTCTGTTTACAGAATCCAATTTTCTGAGGTTATTTCAGATAAAAGGCATTTTAAATAACAAAACCATAGTATTGTGCTCATAGTCCAAATCATAAATGTGATTTTTAAAAAGGTTTTTGTGATGGTTTTATCCCACATACTACAGATAAAATTAGGGAGGCGTTTATAGTATGGTTTATGAGTAGGGCATCCATGTCATACTGTCTGGGTTTATATCTTGTTCCCACTACTTAGTTGGAAAAGTTATTTAACCTCATGCCTCAATTACTCCCCCTGTTAAATAAGGATAATGAGGGGATTGAAGATTACATGAACCAACAAAGGCTAATGTTTAGTTAGTACAGTGCATGGCACCATGGAAGTTCTTGATAAATATCAACTACAAATATTATTTGTAAAAATATAGCACAAGTTCCATTTAACAAGCATGCATTAAGTACTACTACATGCTTTACACTGTGCTAGGCACTTTTAAAGCACTGCCTCCAGTGATGGCTAAATAGAACACTATTCTAAGTCAGACAGCAGACACACTGATGAGAACACTCCCTAACACCACATATACGATTAGTCTTCCAATCTTTGAAATCAAAATCCTTACAGAGTGTTCCAGGCATCACAGCCAACCTCAGATCGCCTACCAGCTCACTTTCTTTATCACACACACACCCTCTTCTTCCATCTTGGGTTCACCATTTATGTTGAATTATCCCCTCCCTTGTGAGAGAGTTGCTTGGAAGTGTATTTGATTTCTTTGCTTTATCGTTTCCAAGAAGGAAAGAGAGCAACAGGAAAGAAACAAAAAGTATACATGGAATGTATGGTGAAAAATTTTTGTTCAGACAAGATCTGATTATAATGTAAGCTGCTAGACCTCTCAATGGACATCAACCCTCTGGGACAAAAAGAGCTATTTCTTTGTACCAAAGTAATAGCCAGCTCAATTCTTCATTTAATATTTTAGAAGTCAGTTTCAAAGTAGGTCAAAGAATGAAAACCAATTCTGGCTCTTTCCTTAGCTTGCATCTTTAATTTTCATGGAACTGATACTATGTGAATCTATCTATTCCCAAAAAGATGAGAAGAAACTTACAACTTGCCAATCTCAGTAAGTTCTTTTCCAATATTATGCGTGTGAAACAACTTTCAGCACTTTCCCCTTTTTGTAAGAAAAGAAATTCTGAAATCTAAAAATGGCACATGAAAAACTAGTCTGCCCATTGGTATGGTGAAATAAAACTACAGCAGATTTTCACACCAGCCACTTTATACAATTAATATGTTTCAGCATGCAACTGTTTCCGAAGGACCGATGAAAAATGAAAAGGGGTGCTTTGCTTAGGGTAAATGACAACTTCTCCAAGTTCTTACATTAGGAACAAAAGATATGAGGGGGCACACAAATGAATTTTTCTCAGCTTTGAGATGATGGCTCCATGCCACCAAATCTCCTGCAAGAAATACATAAAATTTGCACAAAATGAAGGGTGTGCAAAAGTCCCTGAAACAAGACCTGTTCTTCTGGAAGAAAGGACACTCGCAATTTTAACCTAATCAATTGACAAAAAATGGTGTCTGTTTAAAAGGCCCAAATGTATATATTTTTAATTGCTGAGCTTCAACAAATAGAGGGAAAAAGGCAAACAGTGCAAAAACGACTAGAATTAGGAAGAAGAAAATTTAAATGGGCAAGAAACATTAAAAAGATTTTTAAAATTTTATTTATTTTTGAGAGAGGGAGTGAAGACAGAGCATGAACGGGGGAGGGGCAGAGAGAGAGGAAGACACAGAATTCCAAGCAGGCCCCAGGCTCTGAGCTGTCAGCACAGAGCCCGACACGGGACTCAAACTCACGAACTGCAAGATCATGACCTGAGTCGAAGTCAAATGCCCAACCAACTGATCTACCCAGGCGCCTCTGGCCAAGAAACATTAAAATAAATCAATCTAATCAACAAGCAAAAAATACATCTTTACAAAATTAAATGTAATTTCACCTTCCAATATCTCCATTTATCAATGCAAAATCATAGAAGTTATCTCAGCAGAAAAGATGGTGGCAATAAGGATAATTTAATCATTATTATTTTTGGTAAAGTGCATTATTTTCACTTCACTTTCACTTCATGGGGCTAAGGCCCCATGTTAGAAGAATATTTAAGAATTTCTAGTATTGAGAATCTCACGCCTACCACATTTTTGTAAAATGCTTTAAAACAGTGTAAAGTAATCACCTTTCTGGAGGACAATTTGACTCCAGTCAAGAGCCTTAAAGTGTAAAATCCAAGCAAACTAAATGTCTAGAAATAGAAGACTGATGAAAGAAATATCCATATGGTAGAATACTACATAGCAGTATATCGCAAACACATAATGTTGAATTTAAAACAATCATCTGTACAATGATGTGCACAGAATTTTCCCACTTATTCAAAGTTTCAAGAACAATCTTATCTATAATCTGTGGAT
Organism: Crocuta crocuta; assembly: GCF_008692635.1. Lineage (NCBI taxonomy): Eukaryota > Metazoa > Chordata > Mammalia > Carnivora > Hyaenidae > Crocuta > Crocuta crocuta. The sequence goes on along the minus strand of NW_027530222.1, from coordinate 1,304,860 downwards.
CGCAATCAAAATATAATTTCCCGTTATTTGTTAAAGATGAAAATAAACTAGGAGGGAAGAGAAAAGTATCAGAGGGCATAGCACTTAGGAAGGGTAAGCACTTTTTTTGTGAAGCTTTTGTTTTGGTGGTGTATATGGGAGCGCGTATGTTTAATGAGTTGTAACATAAAATGTATTTCTCACTGTGGATCCATTTAAAGCAAGTTTTAAAGCCACAAGTACCGTTTATAAGGTGTAATTTGCTCATCTTTAGCTTCTTGCTCCCAAAGAGGTCCCCTGACTTTGCTTTCTACTGTGTGGACAGAAGCTGTCTTTCTCCCGTGTCTAGAAGCTCTCTCAAGGCCACACAAAGGAAAGCAAGAACCAGAAAGGGGCTTGCCTGAGTCACACATGCTGATTTCAGTCCCCCTGACTGACATACAGAATGTCTATTTCATTCAATGATGATTCTACTCTTGAGAACACAAGAACATAGTCCTCTTCTTTAGCCTCAGCCAAATACAATATAAGGAGTTCAACAATCTAAAAACATGTGTGGATGCCTGGGTGGCTCAGTTGGCTAAGCGTCTGATTTCTGTTCAGGACATGATCTCACAGCTCATGCCACTTCGGGCTCTGTGCTGACAGCTCGGAGCCTGGAGCCTGCTTCAGATTCCATGTCTCCCGCTCTCTCTGCTCCTCCCCTGATCCTCCTCTGTCTCTCTCTGNTGCTCGCGCTGTCTCTCTCTCTCTCTCTCTCTCTTAGAAATAAATAAAAATATTTAAAAAATAAATAAATAAATAAATAAACATTTAAAAAAATTTTTTTAACATGTGCGTTTAACATGGGAGGTTTTGAACGCTGGAGAAGAAGGATATGTTCAATGAAAAAGACTACACAGATATATGTTCATCACTGCATATAACCAATAGGAAAAAAAAAGAAAAAGAATATTAAGCTGTCAAGGTGAGAGGGTAATTAAATAAAATATTGCATATCCACATAATTGAATATTTATAGATATAGACATCAAAATCATATTTCCTAAGAACATATAATGATACAAGTAAATGCTGCTAGTATAGCAGTAAATGAAAAAAAAAGAGGAAAAAAATGTGTGTGATATGATTCCCATTTTGTAAAACAAAATATATATTATACTTAAGAGAGAGAGACTTGTAAGAAATATGACAAAATGACGTCAGTGTTGCATGTGAAGCTCTTCTATTTTTTTTCCAAATTTTCTATTTGGAAAAATACATTTCAAAGATTCAATGATAAATGGGATTTAAAAATCCCTCATATACACTTTTATTCTTGGAACTCTGAGTAGATTTTGCCTCTCCCATCTCTCCTGAGAACATCATCATAAGCTGCCCAAGTGCAGTAGCCAAATTCTTTCTGTTGTTTTCTTAATTTATAGAGGAAAGAAAACACTCATGATAAAAGTTCCCAAGAAATAGAAAACATTCTGGAAAATCAAATACTACATTCAATCAACTGATCAACTAATTAATTAAAAACATGTTATTATTTATTTGTTCCCTAGGAATATGGTGAAAGCTATGCAGTAGAAAAGCAGTAAAATGTACAGTTTCTGTTGAGTCCCTAGGGGGCATCGGAAAGTACGGTAGGCTTCATATCACCTCATTTAAAGAGTGGTGATCCAGTTAGAGTCAGGACACAGTAAACACATGAAACAAATGTGTGTGGGGGGGTATTAATCAGTAAGATGTAATAAGTGCTAAATGGTACCATCTAGTGCAGTATATAGGCAGGGCTAACATATACACCGTCAAGAAAATGATATGCGCTGAAAGTGGCAAGTACATATAGAGAAACTTCACATAGACCTCGAAGGATGGGTGGAATCAACAGACGTGAGGAGAACAGACCATTCCAAGCAAGAGGAATGCCCTCTGCTTACCCTAGCAGAGAAAACACAGGAGATGAGGGACTTCCTGTATGATGATGCTAGTCCTCAAAGTCAGAGGATCAAGGTGCCAGCCTCGGACCCATGTCCAGTCCCAAAGCTCGGAGAGCAAGCCCACCTCCCCAAAGTCTGGAGAACATGCCTGAGACATCCTAAAACAATCTGGAAGGGCTATGGTATTTTTAGGAGATCGCTTCTCACACTTTTCAAGTGATATTCCCCTCCACAGAGAGCAGGTAAGATTACTCCTTGCAGGACTGAGGACGGACTTCAGAGTGATCCACTACAAGCCAGTTATTATCTTCCCATGTTTCACCTTTAAAACTCTTGCATTTGTGCATTCAGTTAAATGCTTCTCCTAATCTTTGTGTAAAATTGGAGCTCTAGGTAGATGAGCCAGGCTTATCTTAGCACACTCCAGCATCAACTAAGTTCAGAAAAATACATACCTACATTTAATATTATGTATATCACATATATATACACATATGTGTATGCATATAATATGTATATATGACATATATTTATAGGTCTAACTCATCAGGTTTTGTGATTTTTTTGCTCCTTTTCCATTCTGCCAGATATAAGGAGCCAAGCTACCATTAACCAGGCCACAAGGCTGTAAAACATTGTGCTTGCATCTGCCCCACCCAGCCTTTTTCTATCTTTTTCAGACAGTATTTAGCATCAGGCACTTGGCTACCAGATAGTACTCTCCACATGGCCCTTGGATATGCAGCAAAATAACGTTTCACCTTTAAATCTGAATGTTGGCTTTGCTTCTCAGCTCCTCCAGTCTGTGAGTACACACTACTTTTTTATTCAGTTTTCGTAGAACTCTTCTTGATTTCCTTTGGAGGCAGGGAACACATGTTATGTGACTTTGATTCTCACCACCACCTCTCAGTTTTGCACGTGCTGTAGGACTCTGCTCACTTCACTCTACATTCAGCAGTCTGGAATACTACTTGTGAGGCATCAGCCCAACAGACAGAGGCACTTGCACACATAGAGAACACTATCAGAACATTTAGTGACACGACATGCTTTAAGTTTCGTTAGCCCCACTATAATCCTTACCAGCTCCCTCCCAAGACCCCTCCCCATAATATTCTGTTCATGCCACCCCACTGAGCTTCAGTCCAAATGCGGTAGCCCTCCACCAATCAGATCACCAGCCCTAAGTCCCCAGAAGGTGCCATGCACAAGGTCCTAGTGCGAATGGGAAATAAGGTTGAACACAACCAGATTTAAAAACCAGCTACAGTACCTTAGACTTGATGCAGCAGATAATAAGGAGCTATCGTAGGCTCCTCAACAAGGAAATACTTGATACAGTGATAGATCAAAAAGACTGATCTCCATAAAACTGAATTCATTGCAAACGTGAATTAAACTTTTCTACGAAACGAGTCTAAATAATGAACTAAATAACAATGAAGTGTTAATAATGAAGGAACTGATTTTTTTATTCCATTCTGGGATAATTAAGGGATAAATCAGTTCAAATGAAAGATGTCACTGTTATTAAAACTTCATTCATTTATTGAATTATGTTTCATGTGAACAGAGTTATTTTAAGATTATTTGATTATTATATAAGTCAATGTCATTTCCAGTTTTTGGAAAATTGATATTAATGCCTTGTCACTGAAAATGTAACTCAGTTTATCAAATTAATTTCTCAGAGGCCACCTGATAGCCACCAGATGGCAACCTGTGCTGATGTCAAATTCGAAATTTAAGTTATGAATCGCCCCGCAACTATGCATTACCCCTCACTCACCCGCCAGGTTCCTTTAAAATCAGAAAACCCGAAGGCTTTCCCCTACTTTCCTAAATTCCATTTGAACAAAATGAAATATGTTCTATCCACAATGCTTACGATAATTAAAGTTGTTTTTTTTTTTTCTTAATAGGAGTCTATCTGGAAATAGCACAATATGGAACGATCGTTAATAGGCCTGTTATGGTACTTGAATAAACGCCTATCAAGGGCACGGGCACACATTAGAAAGTTTCCTAAAGAAAATCCATTTTCATTTCAAATTCTGACATTTTATTTAGAAAAATTATACCCTTTCTTTTAATTATTTCAGTAAACATGATGAGGGTATTGCTAACTACACCTCAGAGTACTTTATTTTCTTCATTTTTTTTAAGGAATATGAGTCTACTTGTAATTAAAGGCACACTGCATTCATGATGCCGAGGGTCTCCAAGGGAAACACTTAATGTCCACCTCATAATATTATGCCACAATTACATGCACAGAAGTCTTTTTAATAATCTTTGTTTCCTAATTTAGTTTTGATTGGCTCTGAAATCCACAGCAGCTCTCGAGGGCTCCCATTTCCACAGTCATCAGCACTGCTGCGCCGTCAATTGTACAAACGCACATGATTTCTTCCTTCTGTAGGCTTCCTTTCAAGGCTTCTGTTTAACTTATCCAGAAAATTAGCTGCAGGCTGGAGATAATTGCAGATAATTTTGCCATTTTTAAGCCACTGGGGTGTTACGCGCAGATATGACAGCTAAGTTTGTCTAAACACAAAGAACAAGTCATAGCCTTGTGTTGTCACTTCAGCTCTACACACGGGTTCAGATCATCCTATTTGCTCTTTATGCAAATTGAAACAAATTGTCGTCACTGGATGATCTGTGTTTTCTGACAAAGCTGTGCTACGTGAAGCTTTTATGTGGCTGGAAGAAGGACACGATCTAAACTAATGTATTATCCCAGCCGAAGAAACAAAAAGCCTAATCCTCTTCTCCCCTTCATTCTTCCTCCTTAGCAGAGATGTTTCTTGGGCCACCAACAACTTAAAAATAATACATTAAATTAAAAAGAAGATGTATGGTCTCAATATACACAGTTCACAGATACTGGTCTCAATATACACAATTCATACAGATGTGTGTATGCGTGTATACGTTTCCCCTATTTTACTCTCATAAATAGAAATGGCAGGGTTCTCCCATAAAAATCAATGTTCACAAATGCTGGTAGTACTTATATGCAACAATTTAAGACCACTGTATATTAAAGAGTTATTGAATAGGTCATCCAGATTAGTAAGCTGAGATCTATTGTCAAACAGAATCACGTGGCCCTTTTTTCCTAAAATTTCACCATAAACCGTGTGCTACATTCCTGGATAGTCACTGCCACAGAACGAGGGAGCAAGTGCAAAAAGCAGCAAGAGTGACTCTTAATGCATTGCCAATGAACTTCAACTTCATACAAATCAGCTATGGGAATTGCTCACCAAATGTGCCCTTAGTGCTCAGAATTGTTATACTCACAGCTAATAAGGGTGTCACTAACTGAGCAGGTGATTTCTGAAACCATTTTGCAGCAAACATTTACATATAAGGGCTAAGTAGTGATTGTGCATATGTGGCAGCAGCCCTGATGTAATGGGCCATAACGACTCTGAGGGAGCAGGAAAGGATGTGTGTCAAGGAGGAAAGAACGTGAAAGGCATAACACAAATGACTTTATGGATTCCCATCAGACCTTGGGCTAGGGTGCACCTAAACAGGTCTGATATGACAGCATCCTGAGACAGCTTTACAGCCTGGTGTCAGGAACCCTTACACTGAAGAGTTTTATGGAAAATCCAAAACTATGGAGAGGAAGTGTTGTTGTATTAGACCATTATCGTTGACTTGGCATATAATATGCATACAAATGGTCCCAAAGTATGTGCTTAAAGGATAGGTTATTAAATCTGTTATGCCAATCATAGGCATATTAAGGAGTCAAAATTAGGCACTGGTAGGCAACATCGCACAAATCTTACACTCTCCCTTGGAAAACACTTCTGCCCCATGACAAACTTAAATGTACCAAGGTTCCAAATATCCACATCATACTCAGATGTAGCCTTTGAAAAGACGGCCTTGTGGATTTGGGGATAAACATACAAAGTATACACATTACTGCACTTGAGAAAGGTGAGGGATACCACTTTGATTCTTTTTTCTCTTTTGGTCTCTAACATCACATAGCTAGGGAACTGGTAGGGAATGGACTTGTTTAAAGACCTTACACCACGTCCGCATGAAAGGCAAGCATGAGAAGTTCAGTAATGTGCCCTTTCCCACTCGTGATCAGAAAGAGAGGCACACTGAAGACACCGAGTGAATAAACCCTTCCCCACAAGGACAGGAACAGTGCTGGACTAGCCTTCTCTTGCCGGGGGCTGAGATCAGCAAAGCTGCACATTTAAATTGCAGGTTGAACACACTATACAGGACCTATGCAAGTGGAAACGGCACTCTGAAGAAGGATGTCTGCTCTTTTACTTCAATCTGTAAATTATTAAACAATTCCAGAAGAGGCATATTGCTACAAGTGTCATGCAAACCAATATATAGAGCTAGAGTGTGCTTCATAATATGAAGGGTTGGCCCAGAACTCATTCTCCACTGTGAGGAGAGCACAACCTATCACCTGCACAGCAATTTCACTCCAAATTTGCAATGAGATCTTAAATTTGACCTTTTATGAGAGATTATCAAAGACCTTACATAAAGCCAACAAATGTCCCTGCTCTTTGACAGATTTATTATAGTTTTGCTAATGTGTTTGAATGAACTGCTCTTCTGGAAGTCCCTGATTTCTAAAATGTAGCTTTTTTTTCCCCCCCTGTGCAAAGCACATACCTGTTTCCCAGAGAGACGGGTCTCTCTTTGAAATATTTAGTCTTTCAGGGCACTTTAGTCATAGTGACACCTAATAGCCAAGCTCTTTTTCTCACTCTCCACAAAATCAGGTTTAGACTATAATTCAAACCAGTCCCCAAAGGCACTTCTGAAAAATGGCACGCCGTTAGCTTTTAGGTAAAAACACTCTTTATTGCTCAAAATTGTTTCCTGTTACAAAACCCTTTGCACCGTGCTAGGTCTAAGATGATCTTATGCTAATTTAACTCACTGGGGACTGTGAACAGATGCTACTTTGATTAATAGTTTCACTATCCTGAAAATGCCAGGCCAGGTTCAAGATAATAAAGTCAGATAAGAATACTATTAAAATCTGCCATATGATTATATCTGTTATGTGGAGAAAAATGGGATCCCAGTTCCTGTACTAAATAAAGACCACCTATAATAATAATTTTTAAAAAAGACATAAACCAAAGGAACACACTATCTGGACTCTTTAGCACCTTGATTTACATCATGTTAATCACCAAACTCTTTACTAATACCTTTAGGAAGACTTTCAACCATGTCCTTAGTGAAAACCCACTGTGCCCCTCCAAAGTTATCCTTTCACATAGCATTTAACTTTTCACCCCAGAAAAGACTTACGTACACCACAAAAACAATGAACTCTTTAACTCTGCTTCTCAAAAGGATGGTATCTGAATTTGTATGCCGAGGTCACTACTTTTCAGGAAATATGTTTTCAACATTCCAACACTCAGATTTAAAATACGCCTAGAAAACCACGACCCTTGAAAATAAGGGCCAGCATGAGTTGACAAACAAGACTTTTTTGGAGGCATGAGCTCCTCTCTCCTTTGCTTCTCTTCTCACTGATCTCCCAACCACGGACTTCCACATCACATCAGCTTCCTGATGGGGAAAACCATGAACTCGAATCTAGCCTTGAACAATGAACCTCAGGGGTGGACCTATACAGGCATGCAAAGAGACTTTTGCATCTGTAAAGTAGGTTTACCAATGGATTTTACCCTTTACTAGAATACATGTGGCCTAATCATATTCCCAGACTCCAATCTGAACTCTTTCTTTTATTGTTTATATACGGTACGCCTGTCTCAATGGAAGCCTCGGTTTGCGGGAAGGCAGACGGCACGTTCCAGTGCCTGAATCACCCTGCGAATTGTGATTCAGGTCCTGTACCAAGAAGGAAGCTAGCCTGTTAGCGCCAATCTGCCCCCCGCAGATTCAGCTCATTGCATGCGTTGAGTCTTCACACTCACCACATTTGCACACGTCTATGACATGCCTCCACTTAATATGAAACATTCTATTCAAAAGGGTTGCCTCACCATTGCACAGAATGTTTCCGGAGGGTCTCCACAGGTAATGTCCGGAGGATCCAGTTTTACTTTCAGGTATTTGGTCATGTCCGTGGATTCCGGCTGACAGGCCATGTAATCCCAAACTTTCCCTTCTTCTGTGTAAATCTGAGTCTTACACACATCATAATGTCCCCATACCAAAGGGTAGGGCTGCATCACTGAGGACACGGTAACCCAAAGGGCATGAATTGACAGGAATCTTGACAAATACATCTCTAAATTCTTGGCAATCTTTGTGGTAACAAAGCAGGGTTTGCTTATCTGTGATCTATGTCCCTTTCACATACACATATACGTGTATATGTAGGTAGGTCTGTATATTAAAAAAAGAAGAAGAAGAAGATGAAATCTCAGTGTAGATTCCAAATCTCAAAGTGAAGGGTTGATATTGTGCGCGTTCAGGTATATCGAGGACTCGGGTGGCAGCCTAACATACTGGTACGTTAGGCGTCGCCAGCAACGTGCCGCTTTTTCGTTGCCCTAGAACATGTCTATCAGACTCGCGTCTAGTTTGGTTTTTGTAAAAGATGTCCAGGAGCAGAGGCTGATCTAGCGATGCGATGGCTCTCCTGTTGTACATCCAATAACCCTGGGTGGTCCTCAGTGCTCGTGGCTCACAAGGGACGCTCAGGTGCACTGATATCAGTATCTGAAGCAAAAGGATGAGAGTCTAGAGCCCGGTGTCTGCTTCTCATCAATCATCCTTTCCTTCCGGCACCAACACCCTTTAAGAAACAATAAGAGTAAAAGTTATTGCCCCAGAATCGATGCATTACAAAATGTTTGATATGTTGACATTTGGGAGGGTTGATGCAATCTAAAGCAAATTGGCGTAATATGGATAACCTTTCCTCCACTGCTTTGCTAGAATGAGCAAACCTCAGGAATCATTCATGTTGGGGAGGATTTTGATATGAAGGATTTAACTCTTCCATAACAAAGACAGATGTGCATGTTCCAGGTGAGTTACAGGTTGTCGCTTCAAAAATTATATTTCCATCTTGACAAAACTGAGAGCAAGCAGCTAGATTTAAACATTTCTCGTGGATTGCAGTGCTAGAAAATCTTCCAGGAGAACAATGGGGGGAAATGAATGCTTTTATAACAATGACAAAGAAGTGACAACTACTTGTATGCCTTTTGTCTATTGGCAAAGAGACCCTAAAAAATCTCTAAATTCCTTGTACATTTCTTAGCTTTTGTGAGCTCGAGTGAAAACAGGCATTGTTGGCACAAGGCTGTCCCTCTGGATTTGCTCATTGTATGGAAGAATTTAGCCTCTTTTGTTTAGTCGCAGTTAGTGATAAAGACAACTTGGCTCTCTGGAAAAAAACACTCAAAAATAAAACCAAAGGAGCAAATTTTCCTTTCATAAGAATTTTCTATTTTCTTACATCTTTTTATAGCCATTACATCTGCATTTCCACTTACTTTCTGTAACAGAAGAGAATTTGTCCCAAAGGCGAATATTATACGCTGCTTTAAAACTAAAAGCTCTGTAGTAAAACGCACAATTTAAAATGCACATATAAAAATAGCTGAGGGTGAGTTAACAGGCCATGAAGCAGAATAATGTGGCACTAATTCTAAGAGAAAATAAAAATTACTGTTTAAAAGTACTTTTGGTTAACTGATAATGCAGCCTACACAACTATGAGTACTTGTCACTGGTGACTTTAACTGGCAACTTTTCTGTTTAGAGACTATCTTCCAAATCTAAACAAATAATAACATTGGGAATCCAGGTGTAAAAAAGGGGTATTTGTGTAATTAGCTGGCTCATCTTGTCATAGCCCCAATTATTAACTATTTTTTAAACAACTAAAAAAGGACAAAAAAGGCCACAGTTTAGTAAATACCATTAGAGACCCTTTAATTCACATTAAGCGGTTTAAACTGGGAAGTTCACTATCTTCAACGATCTTATAAAAGGAATTCAATATATTCAAATAACGCACCATCTTAAAATGAACTAAGCCACAGAGGCTATGAAATGCCAATGGATGGTTGAATAGTGTTTCCATAGCAAAGTAATTTATAATAATTGCTTTATGGATGCAAGTGCAATTTTCATTATATTCAATTCATAAAATGTTATCATCCAGCTGCAATCTGTGATATTTTCTATTAGGAAAAGTGTTGAATATTTGGGTTCTTATGAAGCAATAATTAGCAGTCTGTCTAAACATGTATAAACTGCTGATTTGAATCTGCCTCTTCCTTGTAATAACATAAAGACTATATACTATACTGTGTTAGGCACATTTTGATATCTTAAGCTAAAAAGGAAGAAAAATCACAGAGAAGCATGTGTTGTGGCTAGTACAGCCTTTTGCTTTTTCAGATTTGGTGGTAATTTTAAGTTGATGTTTTCAGAAACATCCAACAATTCATAATCTGAAAAGGTGTTAAAATAATACGCATGCACATTTTCTAGATGCGTTTTCAACCGTGTGTACTACTTTGTTATCACAAGAACACTTTCATGGGCTACAGCGGACCTGGGCATGACGACAGCAGAAGTACAAAATCTCCTAGACTAGAATTTATTAACTTCAGTTCTTAGTTTCAAATATATAGCAACTTATTTATCAAGAACAATATAGTCTTAAAGACCGGGAATGGACTGCTCTGAGTTTGAACCGAGTGAAAACTGTGAGTTAGTTTTTAAGACTGTTTTTAAAAAATGGCCATAAGTATATTATTTGAATACTCTCGGAGCTTAATCGTCACTTTTTTGTTAAACAGGAAACGTTAGCCCCTAATCCATTTATGTCTTGTAACTCTTTCTTTATCCACATTTTGCCTTACTGCCACCACAAAATAAAGGATGACCAGGTGGATGTACGTGAAACATTTGGACAGGAAGGAAACGTATGTGAGCCTGTGACTGTTTCTTAACACAACAGTAATCCCAATAGAACGAATTCTCATTAAAGTATAGCAGAATTATAATGATGGTCATTACACAGAATTATGGACTACACCATTGATCGAATTTAGAGAACTGACAAGGAAAAACGCAGAGGAGTGCAAGATATTTGAATATTAGGCAGTTGCAGGACTGTGCGACAGACATTCTTGACAAGAAGCACCCAATTATAGCTCAAATTTCTGGCACATAACCAGTTGTGATTAATAGTTTTCCATTACATTACAGACATATTATTAATGTATTAAAAATGTCAAGCTTTGGCAAGCGCTAATATGGCATGGCTCAGTTAGTCTGCAGAATTTACATTTAATGAGCTCCCATTGACACAGAAAAAGATATTGACCACGGCATATTACAGATCAGGAGCAGAGGGTCACTAAGCTGTTCTTTAACATAATTGCTTAATTTCATTCTAATTTTTGTATTTGTAGCATGGACTCTAGTGTGTATTCTTCACATCAGGTCTCCTTTCTTTTTTCGGTGCCACATACACTTCAAAGAAAATCCTCTTAATTTAAAATTAATAAGAACTTAAATTTGTGAATTGCCATGACACACAGTGGAAAAGAAGCCTCTGTCAAAATGGAAAAGCTGCCATTGCCGTATAATTACAGAGTTTTCAAAGAAAACAAAAGTGATATGACGATAGAATATTATTTGCCCCCTAACCTCTATTGCCTAATGGCACTGGTTCCCTTCTGGCTATGCTTTCAACCAGGTTGAAATCATCAATCGCTTCTTAAAATCTAGGTCCTCACAGCAAATACCGAGGCAAACGGATTACGAGAAGGACAGTCAATGACATATTTGGAGATTTAATATACTAAACCAACCCCTGCTGGCCCATAACTGAACTAATTGCCAAATAATGTAGGCTTTGGATTCGTGTCAAGTGTCTGCATCACCTAAGTGTGAGCAGCGTCAGGAGTGCTCTGGGCAGCCCCAGTTCTAGTTCCTTGCTTTGCAAGTCTTGGGAACTCACTGTAATCGAGTAACGCCATCATCTCTGCCTACACACTAAAGTACTGAGAAGTCCTCTTTGATAAAAATATCCATTAATATGCTATGAGAACTCTGCAGACTCTCGCTGGTATATAAATGTGCAGAGCCAATGTAAAAACATAAACTTATGTCATGTCCTCAAGTTGACAGATGTTACTGATCTGACTAAAATGGGCTATAACATGGCTTTGCATCCATGGGACATCTTCCAGGCTTCTGTAGCGAATTCCCTTCCGCCTTGGATTAACTTCGCAGAAGATACTTCACAGGCCCTTTCCCTCACCGGAAAAGAAGCCTTCCAAAATACTACATGGAGGTAATAATGATCAAAATTATGGACAATTATATTCTAAAAACAATTGTCCATTTAATCAACTGAGAGGAAAATATTGACAGTGAGTCTGTTAACTCTAGCTCATGTGTTTTATTATATAATCTCACTAGGAGGTGGGGGGGGGTGGTAGTAGGCTATTTATTCCATAAATACTCAGCTCTTCAGGGGCACCCGAAATAGACAGCTATTGACCCCTTGTTCATAGACATTAAGAGTTTTATAAATATGCATGTTTTTGAATGGGAAGGAACAAAAAGAACATGAACTATAATCACATTTCATTGAGTGAAAGGTATAAAGGGATAAAGATATTACCCCAATGCTATAACCCACCAAAATTAGCAGATTCAAACACTGTCACAATGAGATGGAGTAGACAAGATATTTAAGAAATACTGAATGCTCTTTGCATTTATTTATTTGGTGTGAAGAAAGCATTTCCTCGTCATCTTAATAGGAAACATTTGCTTCTATCCTTTTGTTAACTATCTCTCCAAACGTAAGGAATTTAACATGTACTGTAACGTCATTGGCATATTTTACTCATTCTTGATTGGGTATGATGAGCAACTACCTATCATGAGATTCCTAATAAAACCAAATAGCACACCCTCATATTTGAAAAATCTCCATTTTCCCAGAGAGAAGAATGATTAGAGAAATCAGATAGCACATATTTGTCAGGATCCCCATAGGGATGGGATAATACATAAAATTATTTGCTATCAGTTAAACCTAGAAGAAATCTGGTGTTTCATTCCCATAAAACAACAAATCTTGCCTTCTCTTTAGGAAAGTTCAGACATCCATGGCTTCAAACACACATTTAAGAAAATGTACACCCACCTTAAGTTTTGAAACAAAACTCTGATTTCTGAAGATAAAATTATTTTTTAAAGTATGCTACATCTCTTACTGACCTATAATATTATACACTCACTCTCTCTCACACACACACACATACACTCACACATTTTTTGTTAACACAATAACTGACTTTTTGAGTTGCATGACATTTTTCCCTTCTAAGTGACCTGATGCTCTTGTAACTCTAAAACTTAACTCCAAATCTCTACAACACTTAGAACACATATCAACTAAATGTGTAATGGTTTAATTTTTTGACATATAATCTTATTTTTTTCAGATTAATAATGGAAGCAGACAAGTAGTTGCATCAACTGCAAATATACAAACGGAAACTGCAAAATACATTAGCCTCCTCCTAAAAAAGCTAACCTGAATCACATTAACACACATGCCCTGTGAAAGCCAACAAAACAAAAATCTCAATAGAAAAAAAAAAGCTTTGTGTGCAAATAAAATAAACCGTTTTCTTACAAAATGTTAGGATTATAGCTCTTAAATTTCACTATAGGAAGTATCACCAAATTAATAGCCAGTATGTGGAATTCCAAATGCCCTCATGTTGGTAGCGGTGAAACAGATGTCATTTCATGGCATCCAGAAAGGAAAAAGAAATATATCCCTCACATATGTAAACTGGGACAACATTAAGTGTAAAACACTTGATGCGTTTTTTCCCCTTTGTATCCTGATCCACATGCAAAGGCCCAAATTTTGTCTTCATGAAAAACTGAAAGTTGCTTGTCCTAGAAAAGAATCTTGGACAGTTATTGAATGGCCCTTCCTTTGCCAAAGAGGAAGGGATGGGGGATGGGGTGGGGAGGCTAAGACATTCAAAGTGACACAGTTCAAAATACTTAATGAAATCTCCGGTTGCTAATTCCCCACAGGTTAGAGATGCTCTCAAGGTCTAGACAAATCAGAAAAACCTTGTCCCTTCCCTGGAAAAGAGAATTTCTGGGAAACTTTTTCTAACAAGCCTAATCATTTAGTAAGTTTGAATAAAGGATTTTGTTGGAGGATCCTTCTGGTTAATTCCCACCCTCCCTTTTCTGTAAGATAGGAAAACTTTTAGTATTTTCACTCATAAAATAGGGCCTTATTTCTAGAGCAAACCGAGTGCCAGATATGCCATATGTTTAGTGCAATTCTGAATCTTACTCAGAATTTTCCATTCCAAAGATTGACAAACTGTTATGATAACTAGTGCCTCCATTACCGTTCGGAGTACAGAGAAGACTGGAGGGGGAGTTGGGTAACAAAAACCTCTACTCTCTGGACATCTATACCTGATGCGATGATGGGAACGCAACTTCCGACTTTTCCAAATAAAGTTGCTGTCAAATCCCCGCTAGGAATTTTCCTGCGAGCCCTGCAAGATGACAACCTAAGTGGTTGGGGTGGGGGGTGGAGGTCCCCGGGTGAGGTTACTAGAATAAACAGCAGAGGGCGCAGTTTCTTTTTTTATCGAACTTTTCGCGTGTATGAATCACTTAATTGGTTATTTTGAGCCCAATAATATTCGGGAATATTTGTATTATATATACAGATCCATATAGGACGGGAATTCAATGTCCCTAAACGATTCCACCAACCGATTAAAGTCATGCCGGCAAAGAATCTGAGCAAAATATTCCAAACAGCATTCCTACACCAAGTCTTTCCCCCTTTCAATTTTCCCTTCTCCCAGCCGCACACCATGGGACAGTAATGCTTTAATCTCGCACCAATCACCGAGATTAAAAGAAGGAGACTTCAAAAGCTCTCAGTGTGGCCACCGGCTCCACAGGGCCGGCAACAGGGCAAGTTTTTCCCAAAGCAAAGACAATTGGCAAAAGGGAAAAAAGGACCCTCCGGTGTGCCAGGTGTGCGCGCGCGAGAGGGGGAGCGCGCAGGGTGCCCGTCAGTGCGTCCGCCGAGGCACCGACCCGGCGCCCGGGCTCGCCTGCAACACACGCAGACACGTAACCCGCTCGGGGCGCACACCCGGGCGGACTCGTGTGTGGGTGTGAGAGTGTGCCGGTTGTGTGCGCGCCGAGCCTCCGCGCGCCTCCTCAAGGCGCTTCGCAAAGTTCCTCGCCCACCCGGAGCCTCCCTCCCGCCTGTGGATGGCAGGAGGGGGGAGGGGGGCGGAGAGAGGGAGGGAGCCCGGGGTNTCCCGTTGACGTCCTCTTCCGAAATGCAAAAGATCAGTGACTTTGACAGGTAGATGAGGGGGAGGGAGCAGGGGTGGGCGGAGAGGAAGAGAGGATGAGAAAGGTGCCTCTCCCTTCAAAAATATAGTGATATTAATAATGAAATCGCAGCCTTCGGGAGGTCTTGCCAGCCCGGTCCCCCGCTCGCCGGCTCTCCTCCGCGCCTCCTCGCGCCACTGCCTGCCACTTCTCGCCTTAAACTTTTACTGGGGGATTTTTTTTTTCCTATTTCTATTTTTCTCTCTCTCTCTCTCNGACAATTTCCTGATTCCTGGGGATCAGAACCAGCGGCCGGGAGGTTCTACCCCGCTTGGCACAGCTTTCATTTTATTTCAGATGAAGACGTTGAGCTTAGTCAGAAGGGACATAAATCAGGACAATTAGCATTGGCGCCAAGAAGATCCTCGAGTAACCAATTCGCCCGGGCTTCCTTCGCGCATTCCTCCACTCAAGTCAGAAATGTCACTGCACATAGCGTTGATGGCTGGGAGACGCGACGCACCCAAAGTCCATTTGATGAAATATACATGGCCCACGATGCTTCTGGATTGCGGTTCCCGGTGTCCCCGCCCCCGCCCGCGGCGCCTGGCCGGACCGGCTCCGAGCGGGCAGCGAGCTCTCAGCAAACTTAGGGGCGCGTGGCAAATTAAAGAGTGAGCGCGAGGGCCGGGGAAGGGAGAGAGGAAGACCGAGCCCCGGGAAGCCGCAGCCCTCAGAGGGGTGGCTCGAACGTTGCACTTAAAAGCAGATCTTCTTCTGCAACTGCCAGCAAGTGGAGGGATTGCAAACCTTACGCTACCTCGAGACCTGGGCGCTCCGAGCGGTCCTAACTCCGTCCCGCTCGCTGTTGCTGCTGCTGCTCCCGCCGCCGGTGCCGCCGCTGCGCGACCTCCCAGTGCTGAGGCTCTGAGACCACCCTTCCCCTCCCCACCCCCAGCTCGCCCACGGAAGCGCCCTTTCCAGTAACTCTTCACGTACCATCCACTCCAGCCCCCGCGCGTCCCATCCCTCACTGCTTGCTCCCCTCCCGCAATCCGTCCCTAAGCGCACCCCTCGCCCCTAGCAGGGATCCCCGCTGTGCTTTTCGACCAACAATTAATTCCCTGNCTGAGATCACTCTTAGCTACAAGCTAACGTCAAAAAATAAAAAATAAATTAAAAATCCAGACTTAGATAGGAGACCCTTTAATTAGAAAGCCTATTGCCATCGAGAGAGAGCTCTGATCTCAGAAATCTGTAAGCATCTCAAAACCAAGCAAAAAAGCGTTCATACGGTTAAGGGGAATACGCGGTAAGGGAAAGTTGGGCAGAGGAGAGGAAGTAGAAGGAAGGCATGACTGACCTGCGGGGTTTGACAAGAAAGACGTCTCTGTGGTCCACGGATTTGGGGAATAAGCGGACAAGGAAACACGTTCTGCATTTTAGGGCTTGCTCACATTTGCAGGCAAGCTAGCATTCAGGGTTGGGTGGGGAGGAGAGAAGCCTGACTCAAGTTTAGTCAAGGGTAAGAAGTGAGCAATTGTAAACACTTGGGTCACTAACTAGTACCCCCAGTGAAGGCTCAGAGCTAAGAGNCGGGGGTGTCAGCAGTGTGTTTGAGGGAGAAGTTTGTTGAAATGAGCCTATAACCGACAGTGTTTGGCCCCCAAGCAGCCAGAAAGGAGACAGGGACCCCAGGCATCCAGCCCCTAGGCTCCCGGACACTGAGAGGTCACAGTGAATCCTCCTTCCCTTGACTTTTTCCCGTTCCCGAATCTGTGTTTTCCTGGCTTTCCTCCTCCCCACCTCTATTCTTAAGCAGTGACGTTGCAAAAAGGGTTTACCTAATGGGGGAAACTCTTTAAAGGCATGCTTAGACGTGGCCATACCTGGCTCTTCATTCAGTCACTGTCCATGCTGCTGCAGGGTTCAAATACATTGATTATATGCAGATACCACTCACCATTTCACCCTTCCTCACAGGCTCCAGGAGCCTAGAACCCTTCAGGAGAGCCACTGGGAGTTAGGAAACAACACCCACAGTGATGCTCTCACTTCTCACTGAGCACCCCCCCCCAACACTGAATACAAGCAGCTCTCAACCTTACCTCTCCGTCTTGTTCTTTCCACTCAAGCCAAGAAAACCCCTTCTGAGTTTTGTCCGATATTTTTAGATCCTTTTCTGGGAAAAAGTATAGTTATCCATGCAGAGATTAGGAAATTCCCTCCTGTGATATACCAAGATCTTTGTGATATTGGCTCCCAATGTGGAGAAACAGTCCCTTCCAGATGTCAGAGTCTTGGAACTAAGCTCCCTCCCCTCTTGCTTCACTAAGGCCCTCCCTCATTGCCAAGGCTCCTTTGACTAGGAGGCACACACCAGTCCCAAAAGAATATGATATGAGAAGGGGGACCCTTTCCAGTTAAGTAGCCTTTCCTGCTCCAGGAGTGAGAGACTCTTCCAGAGGTGAATGAAAAAAAACAAAACAAACAAACAAAACAAAAGTCTGCTCTGATCTTTTCACAGGCTCAGTAAATCACCAATTTTACATTGTTTTAATGTTTTTTATTTATTTCTGAGAGAGAGAGAGACGGTGACCAGCAGAGGGTCAGAGAGAGAGGGAGACACAGAATCTAAAGCAGGCTCCAGGCTCTGAGCTGTCAGCATAGAGCCCGACGCGGGGCTCAAATGCACAAACTGGGAGATCATGACCTGAGCTGAAGTCAGTTGGACGCCTAACCGACTGAGCCACCCAGGCACCCCTAAATCACCAATTTTAAACATGTGGATATAAACTTTGCTCAGGAAATCAGAATTGCCGGAGGAGACTTTTCAACATGAAAATCCCTTTCTCTCTAGTGGAGATGGAGTGGGAAAGACCTTGTCTCCAAGAAAGTACTTTGAGTGAATCTAATATACTCCCTCAAACAGAACCTTGAATTTATCTATCAAACCAGCTTTCTCAAATGTATCTTTGCACATTTGTTTATATAATACATAGCAATCATAAATTTACTTTAGATATATTCTTGGCATCAGAGAAAATAAGTTAGCGCATACTTACTTTTCCTACCATCCTTTGCCTTCTCCATATATATATACATATACATATATATATGTATATATATGTATATATATATAACTTTCTTTGGAAAGAACGATTTTTCTGTTTTTATTTAACCTTTCGACTCTATTTTTTTTTCTCTCTCTCCTTTAGAAAAGAATTGTTTGATCTTTCAGTTCTCCAGCTTCAGATCCCTGGCAGGATTCCATGCATTCCTCATTCTTCTTCAACTTAGATTTTCATTTATTTGTAATCCCATTAGGCCTCTATTGTTCATTTTGCTAGGTTATTAGCTTCTTTAAAACCTTCTTTTTAGAGATTTGGCAAGGCTGTTCAAATACGTGTAACATCAATATGACAGACTGGTAGTAGTGGCATATTTGCAACATATCTGGTCCAAAAAGATATGTGTCTTCTTATAAGTACTGTAAAGCACTTAGCATAAAATAGTTAGAGGATCAAGATTCATTTCAGGTGTGAATAATTGTTGCCCATTTCCAGGATTCGGCTATAGCCTCCTTGGTAACAGGAACTAACTCCCACTATATTAAATTAAGACTTCCGTGTCCGAAATATCCAAATCAGGGACAAGTTCTATTTGGCCAATTGTACACTATGTGATAGGCGCTTTTTATAACTGCTGCTTGTGTCCCAGTAGAAACATCCTAGCAGTTGTAAAACCTTTAGTTGTTTCTTGCCTCCACTCTGTGCTCGGGGACATGTTTTATTACAGAGCCATTAACAGTGTGGTTTTGACAGGTTTTGAAGTTCCTTACCTAACAGGATTTTTTAATGCTTAAATATTTTGACATTTAAACCTCTCACAAGCCCTAACCATCTGGTCTGGGCTCTATCACTAGGCTATACTGGCATTTTCCTGCTGCCGTAAGTGTTCCAATTACACTTATCTTCAAACTTTAAATTTACAAACCCAACATATCCAAGTATCAAGCATGTCCGGCATAGATATATCAGCGATCTCATTTAGCTTTTCTGAGGACTGATAGTAGACCAAAGGACATATTGTTTAATATAAGAAAATACACATATTTACTGTGCTACTGATTCTATAACACGAAGAATAGCAGCTGGTATAAGCTATTGATAGTTAATGGCGGATGCAGGGAACATGACCTTTGGTATTCACGTGCTTTCTAATATATGGCACTGTGCGAAATGTTCTGGAAATAATAAGATAAACTGCTTGGTTAAAATAATATAAAGACTTGAACAAAATGTAGATTCTGGTACTTTTTTAGGAGAAAGCATTCTAACATAAATGATGACTTTTTTTAGTAATTATTTCATGTCTTTTTTCTATTTTGACTTCACAGACCTAGCTAGAAGTGTTTGAGGGAGAACAGTTTTCATATTTCTGTTTACCTAAACTCACTCATAAGAAATCACTTTTAATTTTTTTTTAATTTCAGAGAGAGTGCACGTGAGAGGGACAGAGAGAGAGTGAGAGATTTTTTTCTTAATGTTTTATTTATTTCTGAGACAGAGAGAGAGAGAGACAGCATGAGCAGGGGAGGGTCAGAGAGAGTGGGAGACACAGAATATGAAACAGGCTCCAGACCCTGAGCTAGCTGTCAGCACAGAGTCATGGGGCTCGAACCCAGAAACCATGAGATCATGACCTGAGCTGAAGTCAGATGCCCAATTGACTGAGCCACCCAGGCGCCCGGAGAGTGAGAGATCTTCAGCAGGCTCCTTGCTCAGCACGAAAGCCAAGGCAGGACTTGATCCCACAACCCTGGGATCATAACTTGAACCGATATCAGGAGTTGGGTGCTCAACTGAATGAGTTACATATAGGTGTCCCACTTAGTAATTTTTATGATTTCAGAGCATATGACATTAGGCGTTTTTATCCAGCCAGTAAGATCTGTCAAAATCATGACAACTTGAGCTTTTTTTTAAACCTATTTCAGTGTTTTTGAGACTCAGAACACATAGTCAATATTTGTTCAACAGTTTTTCTGAGGCTACAAAAAGAGGCATCCCACTAGCAAGTTTGGATAGCTATGGTCTGAACAAACTCAGTGTCTATGAACTTGTATTTTGTTGTGTTTTGTTTTTCTACCTAAGATCGTAAATTTACTACCTGAAAAAAGGAGATCTTGCAATTAATCTAGTGTTTGGCTGGAAAATTCATCTCAAAAATCAGTAGCTGTGTAGATTTCTTCAAATGTAACTTTCATATTTTCAATTCTTCTTCCACAACAAGATCAGGATCCTTTTCAAATTGAGAAGGAAAATGTATGGAGGAAGACTGAGTAACACCCTGTGCCTAATTTAGAGATCTTTCCATCAACTCCATCCCAATGGCTCTTCTCTCCAATTCGGTAAATATTGATGGAACCCACACCACCTGCCAGGAACTGTATTAGGTGCTGGAGGCAATGCAAAACTCTCAGGTCAGAGTGTAGACGATCATGTTGGGAAAAGAGAGTTGGACTAATCATAATGTGCATTTTTAATGTTATACTAGAGATTGCTAAAAGGAAATGTAGTTGTAATGCTCAAGTCTGGAGACTCTTTTTGTACCCAAGACGGGGCAAAGATGCACACAACTCAGACGATAGCGTCAGCGATATCTAAGAGGCCATTGGCCCAGATGACAGTAGAGTGTAGACTGGCTTAGCAGCCTCTGCAAGAGGTTCCTGGACTATTGTACAAATGTAATAATGGCTGAGCCAAAGTATGGTGACCCACTGCAGTCAAAATATCCATGATGAAAGAAATTCCAAGGATAGAAAAATAGTAGACACAGAAATCTAAGATCTCAGGGTGCCATTGGTTTGAGTTATACTCTATCCAGATGTTTCTCCCCACTTTACTTGACTCCTGTTTCTGGGTTTAGTTTGAGGTTTACTGTTCTGAAATGATTACCTTGGCTGCTGTTTTTATCATCTTTATGGCTCCCATCCTTTAGCTTCTGTGCTGAATGGAGGGAGGCAGTGGACATAAGCTGGTGTTGGCTTCTTGTGAGTAAGATGGATTTGTGCCAAGTGGCCTTTACTTTGGGAAGAAGACTCCCTCTCTTACAGCAAGATGACTAATTCTCTTAAATTCTGCCTCGATTTGTAATGGAGAAGAATGGAATCAGAGGCTTTGTGAATTCATTTCTTTCTCCGATAAGCCAGGAAGAAAACTCAATTATCAGTTCTCCAAACTGTGAAATCCCATAGAAAATAACACGATTGTAAAATATCTATGATATCATAAGAATTATTTCTTGGCCCCCTCTCTCTTCCTTTTTCCTTATTCTCAAACATGAATTTACCACCTACCATGTGCTAGGGAGTACATTAGAAATGATAAGATGAATAAGGTAGTCTCTGTCATAGTTTACAATCAATGAGAGAAAACAAATTTGTAAACGACCAATGTAATATTGCCGCAGGATCTGAGAGGGAACCCACAGGGAGCAGATGAACCCCAAAGGAAAACACTGTATGATTCTTCTTGGAGAAGCCTGGGAAAAGCTAGGTACATGAAGTGGTATATGACCTACAATATACCTCAACCGGCATCTAGTGCTCACCCAGCAGACAAAGAAACAAAAGGCCAGGAAGCAGGGGGTAGCGTGAAAAGCCAGGGTCCTAATCCAATAGGGCATTTTTATTTTGGCAGCAGTTTGACATGATTGAAACTCACCACCCCACACAGATAGCCTTTGAAGCTTTTGACACGGCAAATCTGTAACAAAAATTGAGAACGATAGGAGAGAAACTCAAATGAAGTATCCTACATTATTTAGGTTGAGACATAGGAACATGCTGATAATTTACCATCACTGACCACAGAAACGGCAACTTTGTGTGTCAATCTTGCAGGACCAAGAACTGCCCATTCATTTTTCTGTAATCTCTGTGAAGACAAGAGCATAATCTAAAACAGAAAATAATTTTTAAAGCTTCTATATTTGCTTTTGGAGTACATTATATGCCTCCTTTTGGCAGGAGATCTACTTTCCTAATGAGGTTTTGTGCTTAGATTGGTATTAAAATTAGTCGGATTTCCCTGAGTAAGCACTGACAGCAGGAGAACGGAGCTGCAGAGCAGACTGGTGACCAGGAAACCCAAGGTTCAACCATTTAACCAGGGATAAGCCACACATGAATAATGGAAGTTGAGTAATCAGTAATTATAGATACCAATTAAGCCTCAGACGGAAGAACCAGCCCCCAATCATTCCACCATGGTTTACATTTTTGCAACCCTAATAAGTGTGTTTCAAACTCGTGCTGGGGAATAACTGTTTTTGCAAAAAGAAAGGAGAAGAAAATAAAGCAAGCTAGAAAAAGATGCTACCATTCAAGGAATTTAGAAATCGGTATGCATAATGGAAGGAAAGAGCAACAAATTGCTATTTACATGAACCAGTCTTTCTCTAAATCAAAGTGGAATTCAGATTTTTTTTTCCTTTTTTGGTGAAGATGAGACCGTTAATCAAGTCTTTTAGTATTTATGATTAGAAAGTCAGGAGATGTATTGATGAGGAGAAAAAATGAATAATCTATTTTTGTTTTTCACCTGCCATATTCCCAATTGCCTCTGCATTTATAAATCTTAGTTTTCTTGATATCTATGTAAAATGAGTCTTAAGAAGATTACCCCTCTCCTCAGTCACTTCCCTAAAACTATATCTGTCCCAACTAGTGGTCTGAAGGCTGAGTTAGCAATGAAGGAAGAGAGCTAGACTGTTAGTTACTGTATATCATGGTATACATACCACTGTTAAATGTTGCAATCATCTTCCATATTAAGAATCATTTGAGGGGCACCTAGCTGGCTTGGTCCATAGAGCATACTACTCTTAATCTCAGGGTTGGGAGTTCAAGCCCCACATTGGGAATGGAGCTTACTTAAAAATTTTTTTAAAAATTTGATTGATGAACAGGGATTGCTGAATGCTCATGGTTCATTTAAGCATTGAGAAACAGAATCCCGAACTTAACAGTAGAAAATCTGAGACTGACATATATGTGAGTTTAGCTTAAAACTATTATAAGTTTGGATCCTTCAAAGAATTTTTTTCAGAAAGTCCACTAAGATATAGTGTCAGTTTGGATGCCTGGGTGGCTTAGTTGGCTCAGCACCCAACTCATGATTTCGGCTCAGGTCATGGTCTCATAGTTGTGAGATCAAGCCCGCTGTGGGGCTCTTAACTGGGCATGGAGCCTGCTTAAGTTTCTCTGTCTCCATCTTCCTCTGCCCTTCTACCCCACTCATGCACTGTTTCTCCTAAAAAAAAAATAAAGTAACAAAAACCAAAAAAGGAAAGAAAGAAAAAGATAATGGTAATCGCATTGGACCAGGAAGAGACCAAAACTTTGCTAAGATACTTATTTTGCTGTGAGAATTTGTATAAGTCACTTTACTTCTCTGGGTCTTAAGTACATAATCTGTAAACTGAAGAAGCTGATCTAGATGAATCTAAGGGAGAAGTTATTAAAGTGGGGTTCATGGACTTCGTGCCTTAGCACAGCCTTGGGGTTTTCTATAGAGCAGTTTCCTGAATCAGCACCTCAATAGGTGATTTGTATTTAAGCATATTAAATTTCGAGGATCATGCTTTTGCATTTTGAGTCTTCCTTTGAGGTTGGGCTTAATTTAAATGAAGACTGAGACAAAAAATAAATGTACCCTTCATATTTTTGGATAATAGAACAGGAATTTTGATTTCTAAATTTGTTTTACATTTCTATATAAATGTCTATGTATTAGAATTAAGTGGGATGTATGTTTGATCCCTGCAAGATTAGATGGAATGAAGGCCAAGGACCTTGAAACCATATTGTTAGAAAAGGGAGAAATCAAGCATTTGCTACATAATACAGTTCATTTGTAACCATGCTCACTGAGGCCCAATTTCTGGAACATATGTATTAGCTATAAGCTGCCATAAATCTCTCCTACAAGTCTATTACTCAACTTGTAAACATTAGTTCTTTGAAACCTACCATAAGATCTAGTCATGAGGTGTTAAGAGCTTTTCTTAACATTTTATTATGGCTGAGTTTCTTCAAAATCAGTCCGTGATTATTGGACTTTTTTTTACCAGCAGTAACTAATATATGTATGCAAAATGCCCTAGTGAATTATTACAATCAGCTTCCATAAAAGCCAGAACTTCCAAAATGTTTTAATTAAAAACTTATCAAACTCTATATAAGGATGTGCATACATACTCTGGAAAATAAATATAGAAGAAACATAAGCTGTAATTTCTGTGCCTAAGTCACTGAAATTTTACTTGAGGATTTTATAGAGCAGTGTCACTGAGCAAAGGTTAAAAACTAAAATACAACTTTTAAAAACTGACTAAAAATGAATACAATTGGTCTTCGAAGATCAAAGAAGTTTTATGGAAGGGAGGTAGAAAGGCAGGAAGACTGGTTAGGGTTTGGATGGGTAAATGATAAGAGGGAGTTTCATCAGGGGACTGAACAAGAGCAAAGGCAGCTGAACCAAGAAAGGCAAGCTAATTCCAGGAAATTGTGGAGAAGCTAATGACTTGCAAGTAAGGTGTTATTTGAGGGAATTGTGGGTATCTGTTTAGAATTTAGGTAGGTGGACCAAGGGTCAATGCTCCTTGATCCCCAGTGAAGAGTTCTGAAATTTATCCAGGAAATGTTTTATAGCAATTAAGAGTTCTGAGTGGGTTGTTGGTGAGGGGACCTGGGTGACTCAGTTGGTTTAAGCGGCCGACTTTGGCTCAGTCGTGATCTCACAGTCCATGAGTTCAAGACCCATGTGGGACTCTGTGCTGACAGCTCAGAGCCTGGAGCCTGCCTTGATTCTGTTTCTATGTCTCCCTGTCTCTCTCTGTCCCTCCCCCACTTGTGCTCTGCCTTTCTCTCTCTCTGTCTCTCTCTGTCTCTCTCTCTCTCCTCTCTCTTAAAAATAAGTAAACATTAAAACAAATTTAAGAATTCTGAGCAAGGGAGACCCATGAGTAAGATGGTGGGGTTTTTTTATATAAGTATGAATTTATCTGGAAATGGATCAGAGCAGGGAGATACTACAAACAAGGAGAGTAAGTAAGAGGCAGACAATGATTTGGTAGCTGTAAAATAGAAAAGCAAAAAGTGGATATGTGAAGCAATGGCGAGTTTATTGACAGAATTTATATATAAAAAAATAATCTTAAACTAACCGATTCTTTTGCATCGAATAATGAAAATAATCCAACAGAACTCTTATATTTTCATTTTTCTTCAAATGTTCAAAGTGCACACGCTCTTCCTTCATTCAACCAAGTATGTATTGAATGCGTAACACAGACATTGTTTTAGGAGTTCCAGGAGTTTGGGCGGGGGGCAAGGTATATAAACAACAAACACAATAAGTCAGTTATCTACTGACTTTGAAAGAGACAAAGGTATGGAAACAAGGGAAGTGGAACAGGATATGAGAGTGCTATGTTGAGGGCGAGTTGTACAGTGAAATAAAGGGGTCCTCACAGACCTACAAAGTGATGCTGAGCACGGCATCAGGGAGGAAAGAGGAGTCCTACAGAGAACTGGAAAGAGAATTTTTCAGCAAGAGGAAGCAACCAGTGAAAAATCCCTCACCTCCCTGGCATGCTGGAAGAGGCCAGCACGACTTAGGATTTGGTTTTCAAAGTCTGACAAATGTAGAGCAAATCACATTAATTCATGTGTTTGCAATTCTTTGAGACTTAGCCGTACTTGTACTGTTTTTCATGTGTCACAGCCCTCTATACAGCAATTCTGAACCTTTAGGGAAAATTATTTTATTTATATGTATAATATTTATAAACAAAGTTATTATTATTTATAAATATTATCTATTATATATATTCAACAGTCCTTTTCACACTTGATGTCAGCTACCATTACTATTTTTTATTAATACCATGATTTCTGTATGACGATTTCATTTCTGTAGTTTTCTGGGAAGTGGTTTTTAAACTTCCTTGCCCATTTTTAAATTTGTGCTACCACCATAGTTTGGAAGGGGTTTAAGACTACTTTCAAGAATGCATAAAATAAGACCCCCAGAGGGGCACCTGGGTGGCTTAGTCGGTTGAGCGTCCGACTTTCGCTCAGGTCATGATCTCGCGGTTCGTGGGTTCGAGCCCCGCGTCGGGCTCTTTGCTGACTGCCAGCTCAGAGCCTGGAGCCTGTTTCAGAGTCTGTGTCTCCCTCTCTCTGACCCTCCCCTGCTCACGCTGTCTCTCTCTCTCTCTCTCTCCTAGAAATAAATAAAAAATAAAAAAAATAAGACCCCCAGAAAAGAGCAGAAACAGAGGATGAGGGAATAAAGCTTAAAATGGACAGCAGCGTCCGTGTAGCGTAAGGTTTTCCCTAAACTGACTAGTGGACAATAACAATGGAAAAATCTTATAACTTAATTGATCACATCTATGAGATTAAAAAAAGCAACTAGATATACCACAGAAAAATATAACTGTGCTTTTTTATAAGATCAGGCATACATTTCTCCTATGGACCTGAAAAAAGAGGATGTGTGATGAAATAACAGTTTTTACAACATTCTTGCCAAGGATATGAATAGAGAGGAAAGAAGGTTTCATAGGAAAGGCAGTTTAATTCAAGACTTCAGTGGATTATCTTGAGCACCTCTGGGAAAGGTAGGGCATACGCATGAAATAATATTTGTTTTAGCAAAAAAGAATCTCATTTTCTCTCTTAGAATGTCACATAACTACATGTTTACAAACTCTAGAAATTACGTCTCTGTCCCTTGTTCGGTAATAAGATCCTGAAATAAAACCAGGGAACCTGGGATGGGATTTCTAGTTTTGTTGCACACCTTTATAGGAACACTAAAGAATAAGAGACTGGAACGTTTTGTCTGATGCTGGTAAACCTCTGAACCAGCGAACCATAGCACCCTGAAAAACTGTAACGTCTCAACCATTGGAGCGCTTACTTGTCTCGCTGTCCCATTTTCCCAGATTCGTTAAACCTGGGGTTGTAGGAAATATTAAAATATTAAGTATCATTCGTGTATGTGGCCAGGAAGGAACAAACCATTAACACTTCAGAATAATCAGAAAATAATATCAGCAGCTGTAGAGTGACTGCAAAGCAGCATCAAGATGAAAGTCAGAAATTAAGACCCTTTACCCACTAGCTCTTACGGGTTGTTTTGAAGCCATAGAAAATCTTCTCAGTGATATTATAGCATGTATTTGAGGCGGTGCCTGTTACATATCTATCATGATTTATAACGTTTGCCTCACTCTCATCTCTTAATTATATTTCATGGGTTAGATTTATGTGAACATCTCCACTCCCTGCCCACAATGAGGACACAGATGACCACTTGGGTACGTAAGAAAATATTGAATGAACAAATGGGAAATTCTGATGAACCTGATTTCAGGTCAGGAAATGACCATGCACAGTAGATACTACAAGCTTCTGTGAGCCCAAAGGTGAAGAAAAGTGATCTCCGATGGTGCCCTGGCTGACTTCACAAACACGAGTTACCTGAAATAATGCACAGCATATGGAGATCTTCACACCTTTGACAACTAACCATGAGCTGTGATTTGTGGTACCACCACAAACCAGTAAAAGGCAGCAACAGCCAACGGTTTCGTAACACCAAACAATAAAGCTTAATTGTGGTTTCAAGTTGTCAATAAAAGACTGACTTGGTTATATATGTAAAGGTGTTTACTAAAAAATTAATTATTTTATGCTAATAGTTCTGATAGACTGGCTTTGAACAATATCATCTTAACCCAAAGCAGCATTTATAACCAATTTGTCATTTCAGAATCAGTTCGTTCTTACAGAAGTTAGAAACAAGTACAAATTCAAGATTTTTCTCCAGTGATACTGGGAACACTTAACAAACGAAGTATTTGCTCACCCTCTATCTGGTCTGTCATCCAAAAATATATTACTGAATAGCAGAAGCATCCAAAAACTGTATTGATCCGAAACTGAAAATAAAAGAGTAATCACATTCAATGAAACACCAATTGATAGTGTTCTAAATTCAATAAATTCACCTTCAGATATCAGTTCAGATCATGACTGGAACTGACTTTGGCCATAGATTAATTAAGTGTACAAAGAAAGGGAAAACAATCTTGTCACAAAGTTTACACTATGCCAGGGCTTTCTGATTAAATTAATTTGTCATCACAATATGTTAAAAGGTGAGGGGAGGGAAGATGTTGATCTTAAGTGATGAAAATGAGTCAAGCAGAAAGGAGGAGGAGGTGATAGCCTTACACTTGGAGCCAAGTCTCACTTTAATTTTTTTTCACTGGTTATAAGCATGATGTGAGGATCCCTACTGGCTTTAAAAATTCCGGAACAGCCATTGAAGACTTTGTCTAGAGTTCAGAGGGTTTTTTTTGTTGTTGTTTTGCGTGGATCCCAAACCAGGGCTTGAACTCATGATCCTGAGATCAAGACCTCGGTGCATAATCAACTGAGCCACCCAAGTGCCTCTAGGGTTTGGGCTTTCTTAGAGGGGACATCATAATCTCTGGAGGCAAACTACGTCATTTGGATCTCCAGCTATTCTATTTAAGACTTGTGTGATCCTCACAAGTGACCTTGTCCTCTCTGAGACTGGTTTCTTATGGATAAAAAGGGGCTAACACACAACTCATGCAGTTAACAAAAAAAGGAATAAGTTACGTGTAACTTATTACCCTATGTGAGTAATAATGTTGTTAATAAAGTTTTTTGTAACATAAATACAAAAGCAAATCAAAAACAATATACTATTTAACTTTTATCACTTTGGATTGTTTAAAGACATGGGGCATTTGTAAATGTAATATTTACACTTATAACAGAACCTTTATTTAGCGTAATAAGATACTATGTAAACTGTAAATACTTACTATTATAAAATAATTGTTGCATGTGCTTATAAATTACCAGGTCATTTACCATATTTTTTTTCCTTAAAAAACATCATGTAGGGGCGCCTGGGTGGCTCAGTTGACTAAGCATCTGGCTTCAGCTCAGGTCATGATCTCACGGTTTGTGGGTTCGGGCCCCGCGTTGGGCTCTGTGCTGACAGCTAGCTCAGAGCCTGGAGACTGCTTCTGATTCTGTGTCTCCCTCCCCTACTTCACTACCTGCCTCTCTCTCTCTCTCTCTCTCAGAAGTAAATAAAACATTAAAAAAAATTTAAAAAACCATCATGTAGTAACTTTAAAAAAGAAATAACAATCGTATTTATTGAGAAAACTTTGTTGATGTTTACAAATCGTTGGTCGTAACAGGTTCCGGAGAAGCAAAGCATGAAGATTCTTTCCTGCTCACCTGCAGGGGCCCAGCAGGATCATCTATTTGCTGGGGATCTGCCTGCCTCATCACATGTCTCTCTCAGTGTGCACATCTAGAGTGTGTCCGCTCAGTACTAAATGAACATGTCCTATAACATTTGTGAAACTTTCACAACTTGAAATAGTCTCTGACAGAGTCATTTTCAAATTGCCCCATGAAGATCCACACTATGGATAAGAGATTGAGCCACAGTAGATGTGTTCCCATTACCTCATCTTTCTTTCTGTCCTTGTCATGCGATTATGGCTGAGGGCATTTCCCAGCATTCCTTACAGAGTATGTAGAACTTCCAGGAAATACCCTTATAGGAAAATAGTCATCCTATGATCCCCTTTTCTCCTTCCTATTTTGAATACAGGTGTGAAGGTCAGAGCTGGAATAACCACCTTGAACCATGACATAGAAGCTAGGTGTCGAGGGCTACAGAGCAAAGGATAAATGGTCCTGGCTTCCTGACATAACACGCCACCATAGGAGCCCTGGCCTGCTATGCTCCGATGATCAGATGAGATTATTTCAGATCTCCTTGCAATGGCTAAACTACCTTAATGAATAGAGAGCATCATCGCAAAACCTGTATCATTCATGGCAGAACAATCACAATGTAACTGAACTTACCAAAAATCATATTCAAGTATTATAGCAAAATTTGTTTTTAAAATAAAAACCAATTCATTTAAGTATTTTATATGTATTCTATTATTTGGATCTTCTAACCTACATGGTTATTTAATTTGTTCTTTTTTCTGTCCAAACACTTAAAAAATTTCTTCCGCCCTGTCTCACTTTTTAAAGTTTCATATGATAAATAATTAAAAGGAAACTGTTGTATCTTTTCCTAGTGAACGTACTCTAGACTCTTTGACCGGTGGGTTTTAAAAACAAAATGTGTTTTCCTATAAAACATAATCAATTACTAAATGCTTCCTACTATAGTATTACTCATTGATTTGCTATTTGGTTTTTCCCTCATTGATGGGTTATGGAATCTGAACAGCACATCTTTAAACACCGTGGTCAGTCTCACTGAATTATGATCAGATTATTATGATCCCAACTACTCATATGCAAAGCTTCATTTGAGTAGGCTTAGCCAAGACGTGCTGATGTAAGCAATTCTGGGAGGCTGTGAGTGCAGTGAGGCCGGCTCCAGATTTGAAGTCAGATATGCCTCACTGTAAATCTTGACATTGACACTTACTACCCTATTTCCCCTGGGTTATTTCTTTGACTTCTCTGAGCCCATGTCTTTAAATGGGGGTAATAGCACCTATTTCACAGTCCAGTTGAAAACAGTGCTTCATTCCTGGTAGGTGTTCAACAAACATTAACCCCTTTCCCCTGCTAGAATGTTCTGACATAATGACCCTATGTGAGCCTGAGCATTTTGGCTTTTGTTGCCTAGGACTTACTGTATTTGCCTGTTGCTGGTGCAGAGGTATTGCTGGCTTTGCTCAGCAGCCTCTTCAGTAGCTGGAACACTCACTTCCTTTTAAAGTTGATTGGCACTGAATTAGAATGAAATCCATTGGGAACGGAAAAAGAGCAACTTTGCATTTTTGGATGTCCTAGAGATGTGCTCTGTTGCTCTCCTCTTCCCTGATCCTATCTTGTCATCTCTTGGTGGGGTCAAGACAAATCTCCCCAGGTGCTTGACCTTCTGTGACAAACAGTGTCTTTGAGTAGCCCTTCTAACTGAAGATGGGATGTTGTGTAAGTGGCAATCTGTGGATGCATGTTATCATTTCCATTCTGCCACTGGCTAGGGGTGTGTCCCAGCCCAAGGGAAGAGAGCCAAAGAATATACACTGAGTGCATATCACGCACCTTGTCATATGCTAGACACTGGTGTCATTATTTGATTTCATCCTTAAAATAAGGGGCCTGTGATGTAGGCGCTCTTACATCCATCCAGGTGAAGAAATTAAGGCTTCCCTGCCCTGAGTACTTGCACATAATTATGAAGCCATGAACTGAACCCGGCACTCTCTGGACTTGAAGTCCTGCCTCTTTTGCTCTAGAATGCTGCCTCTTCATCCTGAGTCTCATTTCCTCTGCAAATGCTAAGGGATGCTCTCAAGTTCCTTATACGCTCAAATCCTATAATTCCATGCTCTTTACTGTGAATGCAAAACTTACTAAGTTTTTTAAAGATTTAGGGGCGCCTGGGTGGCTTAGTCGGTTAAGCGTCCGACTTTCGCTTAGGTCATGATCTCGCGGTTCGTGGGTTCGAGCCCCGCGTCGGGCTCTGTGCTGACAGCCAGCTCAGAGCCTGGAGCCTGTTTCAGTCTGTGACTCCCTCTCTCTCTGACCCTCCCCTGCTCACGCTGTCTCTCTGTCTCTCTCTCCTAGAAATAAATAAAAATATTAAAAAAAAAAAGATTTAATAAGTCTTCCCCCAATAAATGTTCAAACTACATTTGCCTCAGTACAGTAGTCACTTCTTAATTCAGAAGACAGAAAGAGTAAATACATATAATTGGGGGTAAGGAGTAAAGAATTAGGTACTTATCACTTTCTTGTAGTCGTCATTTTTCAGTAGATTGCTATTTAAAATCTAAATACTCTTATTCTTTTTTTTTTTTTTCCCCATTCTGATTATACAACAGAACACAAATGAAACAATTCGGAATCCATGCTGTGTTCAAAGAAGAAGGGGTTTCCATAGGTACAATTGAGCCCAACAGGAGATGCAGTTATAGACATGTTACAGCTGAAGGAGACAGGATACAAAAGATTGTGTTGAAAAGCCCCTTCATTATTAGCTTAACTCCATTTTAGTCTTCCTGGGTTGGCTGGGAAGTTAACACAGCCATATCCAACACTTAACTTCCTTGATTTGTCACACACATTTTAAATTTGAAGATGTCAGTCTCACACTGATTTACAAATAAAAAAAAAATTCTTACCTTCTTTGGTATCATAATGCTTTATTTCCTTTCTCTCAAAGAGCAAGGCCAGTTTGAGGGAGATTTTGCAGGACTGTGCTGAAACTCGACTATAATACCCTTTGAGTGGCAAATTCAGTTTTATATTTAATGGATAGATCTGCCTTAATCATAATCGGTAAGCCTCCTTCTGGGTCACCAAGAAATGTTGCATTTGGTCAGGATTTATTATTTCTATTCACTGCTCTTTGTGTACCCCTTTGAACAATAGGGCGAGGATACTCTTTCCTTTCCTTTTATTATCATCAAGTCTGTGCTTTTGTGAAACACATTTGAATTTGCATTTTTGCTCTAGTTCATAATATAGTAATATTGCAAGCTGCTAGGAATTAAAAGCATTTAAGAAAGCGACAGAGTGCATTTTCTCAATTATTCCATAAGCTGTAGAGGCAGATTCATGATGGAATGGGCATTTAGGTAAAGTGACAGAGGTGCAGAGGTTACAGCTTCTGAGGCAGATGCTCTGTGAAAATGTAACCTGGCCCATTTAACTGCAGTTTCTTTAACTGTACTATTTACGATATACTCTAGCTGACTTACTTTATGGACCAATTTTTTTGCGGATGTAAAACTCACCGTTTTGATTCCGCGTTCCAGGTTTTATTGCCACCTGAACTTCTGTGCCACAATGCACAATTTTCATGCACATGAGGTTTCCACTGGTGTCATGTGCAATGTGAACTTAGGGCAAGGACAAATGACTCAACTCTCCCCTGGAAATGGAATCATGGGGCCCCTTACACCCCTTCCAAATGTTGCAATTAATCAGCCCCACAAATATGTTTTGGGTGTGTACTATGTGCAAGGGTATAAATACCGCAGAGTGGCTTCTGGGGTTATTTGATTTACCAGCAGCCTGCTTCAATTCTCCCTAGCCTACCCCCAAGTTTTGACCTAATTAAACACTCTTTAACACCTGGTGCTTAAAAAGGAAGGCTCACTTAAAAGAGTGTGTGAACAAAAAGGAAAGGATAGAAAAGTCACCACTTCTCTTCCCCTAACACGACACCCCTGCTTCCAATATGGACGACTCACAGAATCCAGACAGTTGGATGTCTCCAGACGGACATGGAAACCACAGCCTCTGATGTCAGTGATCTCCTTGGGATGTAACACAGGTGCTGGGCTCCCAAATTCATTTGCTTTCTTTATTTTTCTCTGATAAAGTCAAGAGAGGTACACTTGGTCTCAGAGCCTCGTCTGAACCAGATAAATGTGGCCCTACAGCAGCCCCAGCCTTAGCTAGAGCTCAGTCCTCGGCTGCATAAGAGCTGTTTTATTTAGGCTAAACCCTTAACAAGAATATTGCAAAGCAGTGGGTTAACGTTTTGGGGACTGTTTCCTCTCAGTGAATGAGCAAGGACTCATATAGGGATGGATCCCACACAGGAAGGGAACTGCTACCATCCACATCTTGTTTGTTCAGGTAAGAGCTTTGAGACCCAATTTCATCCTTCTTGACATTCCCTGTCAAAACCACCATAGCAACCAGCAAGGGGGAACACACACAGAGTTCACGAAAATCCCAGTGGAAAAGCCTTACCATACAGGTTGCTGCCTCTGTGCCCTTTCTCTTTAAAACCATGGTCAAATCATTACAACTGAACTTCAAAACTACCCTGTAATAAGTGTGACTGACACCCAGGCATATGATTTGTTTGAAGGGGATCACATTATAACTTGGTCAGCATGATGCTTTAAAATGTAGAAAGGATTTCTGTTTAACAATCATAACAGTGGGTAACACTTAATGGGAACTTACACCAGGCCAAGTGTGATTCTCGGCATTTTATGAGCATCTTCTCATTTAATTCTTATGGCAGCCCATGAAGGGAGAAGCTGTCAGGGTCACATAGCCTGAGTTTAATCGTAGCTCCTCGCTGTGTGGCCTTGCTGCCTCTCTGTGTCAGTTTCCTTTCATCTTCACTACTATTGTGTGTGCTGTAAGTACAATTTCCCCACCTTACAAATGTGGAAATAGAGTCAAAGATATTAGTATAACGCTCTGCATTTGAATTCGAGTCCCCGAAAGAAAATCTCACATATTTTGTCGGCTCTCCCTCTCTACCACAAGCAAAAACTGGTTCAAACAGCTATTTTCACCAGACCACTGCAGTAACTACCCAGGAGTCTCCAGGGTTCACAGGTGCCCAGATTCCTAACCTTCCACCAATTCATTCTTGACATGGCAGCCAGCATGTTAGAAGCACACCTAACTATATATGTCATGAACAGATCTCATCCAATCTCGAATCTGTTGAACCTAACGAATCATATGTCATGTGCTCCTTTACACCCTCGGTGGCTTTCCACCATTCTTGGGATGAAAACGAAACCCTTAGCACGTCCTGTAAGGAAGGATTTGCCAACAGGTGTCCAGCCAAACTGATCTCACGACACATTGTCTCTTGCTGTCCTTATTGAATTAAGAAAGGTAAGACAAGTGGGCAACTTGTCATCTGAACTGCTTTGCAGGGACAAGACCCAGTACAGAAAATACTAGACATGATCAGCTCTCCTTGGGCACTCTTCACAACTGCCTGATTCAGACGGTCTTAAACTAATATATGCATATATGCCTCAATTTTGGGTGGAGAATGCATGTTCCCATAGAGTCAGAATTATAAAAATTAAGCTCCAAGACGAAAAATGCCTGTTTTGCCTATATGGTAGCAAAGCCACTGTCAAATTACAATATTTGACAATAATGACAGCCAGTGCTTAGTATTTTCAAACCTACCAGGTGACATTTTCCACATTTGATATATATTAACTCCCCCCAAAATTTATGTGCTGGTTACTAATATAATTCCCATTGCACAGATAAAGAAAATGAGGCTCCAGACAAATTCCAGCAAGGACAAAAAATGAAAAGGGTAGTAAACTACACCATAGTTTTAATAAGAAAATTCATATTCATAAGCTTCCTCTTTGTACTTCTAACAGTAGGATAGCAGTTTAAGTTTGGGTAACCAAGCATAGTTTTGAAGATTTTTTTGTTCCCTATTTCATACTTTGAAAAAGCACAAAAAAAATGTAGTTACAATCATTTCCTGATTACGAATTCAGTGCTTGTTTCTCAGCTTTTGACAATTCTCTCGTAACTATGACAATAAAAGAGTTTCTGCCTTCTCTTGATTTACATCTTGCTTCTGTGTATTCAGTCCTGTGGTAAGAAACCCACCATTGTGATCCACTCACTCAACAATCTATGATAGTGTCTGACTAGGTAGTGAGACGGCACCACACAGCCCTGTATCAAGAGTCAATTTCCTTACAGCCACCCCTGCTTCGGACATATTCTCCAGGAATGTACAGATACAACAGTCCTCAATGTCTTACAATTGTCTAGTTCTTTCTTCTACTGAATTGGGATGGCTTCCTGCTGCATGCGGCTAAGGCTCTGTTTAGATTTTTTTTATTTTTTAAAAGCTTAAGCAGATTCCACAGGTTTAAGAAGATCAAATCTCAAGTTATTAATATT
This sequence comes from Crocuta crocuta, assembly GCF_008692635.1. Taxonomy (NCBI): domain Eukaryota; kingdom Metazoa; phylum Chordata; class Mammalia; order Carnivora; family Hyaenidae; genus Crocuta; species Crocuta crocuta. The sequence goes on along the minus strand of NW_027530222.1, from coordinate 1,268,752 downwards.
TGAGCAACTGTAAAAAATTGAGCTAAAATTCCAGACAGTGTCACTGATTCATTTTTATCTATTGACTTTGTTGTTTCACACTTTGGGGAATATTTGGCTGGGGTCTGTTTGATTTGGGAAGATTATTAAAAAGTGTTTTCATTGCCTACAATGATTTTCAATAATAGGCCAACAAATGAAGGGATTTAAATACATGTTTTTATTGAAAGTTTAAAAATATTTTGGATTTAGAGGGATGCTCTAATATAAAACTGTAATGTTTTGCAAAAACAGAACTGTTTCTCAGTTGCAAATTAATGTAAGGAAGGTGGATAATTAAACACTGCTTATGTATTTGATATTCTCAACATAGGCTATAACCAAGGAACATGTGATCTATTTTTTCATTCCATCCTCTGCCCCACTATTTCCACCACACCATGGCCCCCCTACCATCCTGGTGCACATTTCTTCAAACTAATATTGTAAATATGCCATAATACAAAAAAAAAGTATAATGTGATATTAGTTGATATATGTGTACATATATACACACATAATGTATATGATAAAAGGAATATATGAGCACTGATTTTTAATCTTCATAATGGGCTTAATAGACTAAGACCCTTCAAAATATCAAAATGCTAAGCAACCAGTACAGCTCAGGTCCTTACCGAATAGAACCAACATGGGCTCCTGTTGAATGCTGTGTCAACAATTAAAAACCTCAGTTGGGGAAAGAGGGGATATTGGAAGTTGGGGGTTGCAGAGTGCTCTCTGTAATGGCTGTTTACCAACTAGTGCAAAAGTATTCCAACATTTTAACTAACTGAATGTCTGTGGTGGCACATTATTTACTGGGGGAGGTCATCAAGACGATGTGACCCTCCAGTTGACCTGTGAGCTGGACTGTGGAAATCAGAGGCTTTCCATCCCTTGTCCTTTGGAATCTGCATTCTTCTCGCCTTCCCACCTCACAGGAGCTGTCCCAGAGATGTAGCCTTGGGATAGTGATATGGTGTTGAGGCCATCTGGATGGTATACAGGACTCAACAGTACACAGGACTGAACCCTTTTAAGGCCTCTATAGAAACTTTTAAGATCTGGTGAGTGGGTGCATAGATCCACTCATCTTGCAGCCACTGAAGACAAGCCTCATATGAAGTTTCCTTGTTCATGAAACTTGCCACCTATGAAGCTGGAGTGCCCTGGGTCTTTCTTCAGTCTCTCCTGTCATCTGTGTATGGAGGCCAGTTTCAGATTTCACCTGGGAATCTCTTCGAGGAGGTTGTGAACCAAGGCCCTGGCTTACGAAGGTGAGATCAGCTTGTATATAGCATAGGAAACCCACCGCTTTGCATTTACCACTTTACGACCCTGTCTTTGTGTTACTATGTGACAGCCTAGTTCTAGAACAACACCTGCAGCTCTGGCTTACAAGGGAGAGTCCACACTGAACGTCTCATCCTGCTGATGACCAATGTGTTCCTTATTGCTTTGATGAATAGGATATCTCAGTACATAGGCAGTGGGTGGGTTTTTAGACTTCACATAATATATCCACTTCTATACACTCACTACTCTGAGCCCTTGTTTCCTTCTTTTACCAACTGCCATGGCAATACACCCTTCTACGTAGCATGGGCCATTGCACCTCTAAGCATGTTAGCATTTTCCCTGAAGGTCCTTGTCAGGATGCTCAATCCTGTAATCTAGGAGAATGAGCTCGCAACAACACATTCTTCCTTACTTAACTTTATATTCTGCCTCTCTTGATCCAGCAGCCTTAACATCTATTTCCAGAGTAACTATACTCTTTTAGTTCCTTCCGGTACATGTTGACCGAGTCCTTCATCTTCTTTGATAGTCCTTTTCCTCCCTTAGTGCTGAGATCTAGCACTTTCGTAGCCAGGTTATGTTTGATTGTATGTGATTTCAACATTAATTATTGTTCTGGAGGCCAGGATAGATCTGGAGGGAGCGTGAATGTGGTGTCTCATATTCCATAAGCTTCTGCATTTCCACCAAGCAATGCGCTATCCTCAGAGAGGGAAAAGTGGGCAACTTCTGCAGATCCAGAGGGTTCACTGGAAACTAGGGATTTAAGAATTTCAAGTGCATCTTACATCTCAGGATCGCATTCTTCCCCAGTTAAGATCCTAACCTTGACATAGCTGACTTGCTTAGGTTGAGAACTCACTCTTCCTTGGAGTTCTGTTTTGTAATTCAATTTGGGGCCTAGTTATCAGCATTACTTTTGCCAGCCAGTTCCAAGAGATGACAATCTCTTTATATGCTGTCAAAGAGGACATCAGGCTTGCATAGCTCCCCCTTTATTGCTCAGAATTTTACTATTTTTTTTCAAAGTATCAGTTTTCCCCATCAATAACCAAATAATACCATTATCCTTATAATTATAATAATTAACACTTTTCAAAACCTGATACATTGTACCCACTCATACATTTACTTCTATTTTACCAACTCTATTCACCACCAGGGAGCAATTTACCAGTTTCACTGCTGCCATTTGCCAGGAGCTCCATCTGCCATCAGTAACGGGGTCCTCATAGCCAGGAGACGGGCAGGTGGTTAAGCTCCAATATCCCATCTTATTGTTTGAACTTTCTGGCCACTCCTGGTATGAACTTTTGCCGGTTGACTTCCTAAGGAAACAAAATGTGAAGTGATGATTTGCAATGCAGGATAATCATCCGTGCCAGAAAGAATGCAAATATAACTGGGAAAGGGGAGAATTCGGACCATGAGGCAATGCAGTCTCAGTAAAGGTTTTCCTGACATGGGGCATACTAAAACTGGGGTAGCCCTTCAGAGTTGCTCCGAGTTGGGACAAAGAGGTAGAAAGGAATGAGACTTTGGTCAAGGCAATTCTTATTAGCGCAGGTCAGTGGCTCTCAAAAGTAGCCTATATCAGAATGAGAACCCATGAGAGCTTAATAAAATCAATTCTTGGGTCATACTTCCAGAGTTTCTCATTAAGTCTGTGATGTCACCTGAGACCTTGCATCTCTGACAAGTGATGCCGGTGATCCAAGTGATGTTGATACTGCTGGTGTAAGGATCATACTTTGAGAACCAGGGATCTAAGTCCTTTCTTGAGGGGGCTTGTCAGCTGGCAGCATGCCCACACCTGGGAGAACAGGTCTTACAGTCCTGAAAAGGGCTCCAGGAAGCACCTCACAGCATCTACTATCAGCTTGGACTCGGGGATGTGGTATATAATTCTGCCAACTCTATCACTTACTTTTCTAGGTGGGAAGTTCATAACTGGGGCAGTGCCTATCACGGTTATTTTCTTTACCAAAAATGCATATGATTTAGAAAGTTTCATCTTTTAAATGATTTTTTTATCCTAATGTCACTAGTAAAGATAATAGTAGCATAAAAATATTGCAATTTTATAATCTACCATGGAAATGAAACCATAAATAACACATACATAATAATCTGGCCATAATTATTGTTAACTTACTTTTCAATTATTATTTAGTTATGTTAATGATTCATTCAATTTTTAAGTATTGATATAACACTTTGCAACCAGTATGTGTTTAATAAATTCAGCGATTTTGTGATAGATAGCTAGATAAGCCTATTACTGTTTTCGCAAATGAAGAAAGAGTTATGTAGGAATATCTCAAGGACAAGAAAGAAACAGAAGTCAAAGTCTGAATTTTTAACCACAGGAATCACATATCCCAGCTACATCTACTTCCCATGAGAAAGAGAAATTTTTATCACAATCCATGGGAAATAAAGAAATAGCATCATTTTGGGTAAAACATCAATAGAATAAATCAGAAGCCTATATAGTATAATAAAAGTGGGTAAATTTCCGTTATGGTACACAGGAGAGTCTTACCCTGTTTACTTTCTCAATTAAGGATATTTGCTATTTACTTATTATATCTGCCTCATCACTCAGCACTGCTTTACATCCTTCACTTGCTATCAACTGTCAAAAACCTCTTCAGAAAATTTCTGATGGAACACATCTCCCCAGGGTGTATAGGGGCTTTATAAGTGTCAAGTTATAAACTTTTTATGGGTGTCTGATTGGTTAAGTTGAACTACATTTCCCAGAATTCTCTTTCCTACATGCCTCCAGTTAAAATGAACCCAAGAAGTACTCCTTTGAGAGATTTGGAGACATAAATGAAATGGCAGCCATTTTGTAGCTCACACACAATGACAGATCTGCTGATGCACTTTGTTGGCCTAAGGATCTGCAATTGCTCCAGCTGCCCTTGGATCTTCTCTTGGCTTCTCTGACTCCTGAGGCAAGTTTGTGGGCCAGAGATGAAACTTATCCTCATGAGTTCAGCTTAGGCTTATAGATTCCATATTATTCTTGTTCTTCCTCATTTTATATCCATCTTCCCTTCCTGACTCTACTTGGCCTGTGGACTTAAGGTTTTATCATCAAATGTGAACAATAAACCCTTACAGAGATTGCTTAACCAACTCCAGCTCCCCCAACTGCAGGAGATCAATTCCCTGTGACAAACCTTTATCTATCTATCTATCTATCTATCTATCTATCTATCCATCCATCCATCCATCCATCCATCCATCGATCCATCCATCCATCCATCTATCTATCTATGTCTTTGTCTTAGAGAAGTTCTGCTTCTCTGATGATATCCTGATTTGATACAGAATTTAGTACTGAAAGTGAGGTGGCTCCAGAGAAACAAAATCTTAGCGTTTTTTATATTGGTTCTGGGTTTCTGTAATTGATTCTCTGATGTGATTAAATTTAAAGATATTAGTGATTCTGTATGCCTTGCTAAAGGGGACACTGATAATCTATGGCATGCACAGACAACGTAGACACACAATGACTTAATTTTGATCTTTAGATACCTTTAATCAAGTATTTTTTGAAGGCAAAAATAGAACTACCCTATGATCCTGCAATTGCATTACTAGGTATTTACCCAAAGGATACAAAATACAGATTCAAAGGAGTACATGTACCCTGATGATTATAGCAGCATTATCAGTAATAGCTAAATTATGGAAAGAGCTCAAGTGTCCATCAACTGGTGAATGGATAAATAAAATGTGTATATATATACTTTTTCAGTCACCAAAAAGAATGAAATCTTGCCATTTGCAATCATGTGAATGGAGTTAGAGTATATTATGTGAAAGTGAAAGACAAATACAATATGATTTCACTTGTATGTGGAATTTAAGAAACAAAACAGATAAACATATGGGAAGGGATGGGGGTGAAAGAGAGCAAGAGGGAGGGAAACAAACCATTAGAGACTCTTTATGATAGAGAACAAATTGAGGGTTGATGGAGGAAGGTGGGTGGGAGGTGGGCTAAATGAGTGATGAGGGTTAAGGAGGGCACTTGTTATGATCAACATTGGGTGTTAAATGCAAGTGATGAATCACTAAATTCCACTCCTGAAACCAATATTACACTATATGCTGACTAACTAGAATTTAAATAAAAATTTGAAAAGAAAAAGGCAGGCTATGTTCTGGGTAATCAAATATTTCCAGTCTGAAAATATTATAGTAAAAATACAGAGTATAATGGGGTTACTTGGTTGTTTCTAACTGCTGGAGAACTTGAAACAAGAAGATAATGAACTCATAGTGCTTTAAATTCCCATCTCACGGCCTACATAAAGGACCTTGTATGACTACTCCAATGAAAACTCCTATTTCCTGTAACAGTGGGACTAAGATTTCTGAAGATTGGACCCATTGTCCAATCCTGTATGTGGCTAAAGTATAATGTAAATTAAATTATCAGTCTTGAAATGTCTCTTCTCTGAAAGTTATGGCATTGCTTAGGCAGGAAGGAGATCCTGAAAATGGGAATGGGACATTGGGGCAGATTCTGATGACCCATTCTCCTAAAATCCTTTAAGTCTTCTATGCTGGTGGAAGTAGCCCTTCCACCCCTTCCTAAGTAGGTTAGTCTTCCTTTTCCTGGGGAACCTGTAATGGCCTCCCCTGATACAGTTGCCTTGCAATGTACTGCTGATCATGCTCTTGACCTACCCTTGCCGCCCTTACAGATACATAGCCAGACCCAAGTTCCAGAAGGCCCCAAACAGTAGGGTACAGATCATTACCTGTGATAAGATGCAATATTCACCAAGAGAATGGCATGATTTGCAAATTTATTTTGACATAAACCTGAAGGATATGTGTAAGAATAGATACCACAGGTGTGGAATCAAGGTAGAAGGAATATAAAGTTGTATCAGGCCTAAAATATTGCTATAGTTCTGCTAAGGAGAGAGTCTAGATTTAATGTTTTAAGCAGAGAAGCTAAAAATGGCCCTAACGTTTTTTGTAGGTTGGTTGAAATATGGAGCTGAAATATCCTATGCCAACTAAGTTAAAATGCCATAACTTTCTTGGAATACTGTAGAGGAAGGCATCCAAAGGTGTAGGGTGATTAGAATATTAAAGTGGTTTTCTCATCTAAGACGTGCTCACTCACCTCTAGAGGATTCCGAGGACATATTTTTCATGAAGTTATGAGAAATAAATTTGCGAAGAGACCCTAGTATCCCTGAAAAGTTTTGTGGTGGCTCTTCTTCATAGGTCAGAAATGATAGTTAGAACTGGTCCCATAAAGCTGGGATGCTAATGTGCAATGGGGTTGAAGGTGTCACCGGGACCAAGTAGCAGTACTTAATCTCCCAAAGCAAACAGGTGCTGAGGTTACTGGAATGGACCCTGGAGCCAAAGCAGTCATTAGAATGGACTAACTCACCGGTTGGCCAGATTGCCATGATGTCCCAGAACTGAAAATGATGAGTAGCTTAATAAAGTCATACTTAATCTTTATACCTGGAAAAGTTCTAGTGAACAGAAATCTGAATTGAATTACCAAAACAGAGGCATAACTCCTCCATTGATTCCCAGTCTTGAGTCGGTTCACACAACAAGAATCCTGTGAGAAAAGACTCTGCTTCACAGACAACAAGTTATACTGTTCCTCTTTTTCCCAGAATTCCCCCAAGGGATCTGTGGCCATTTTCTCAGTATGACTATAAATTGTGAGGGAAAAATAATCAAACTTTATAAATATTAATGGAAACTGGCTTAGAACTAATACTCCTGTAGACTTGAAACATTACTGTGGTCCACCAGCTAGAGTAGGATCTTGTGGAGGTCAAATAATCAATGAAGTGGGCCCTTTGGTGCAAGACCCTCTCACAATGAAACTTGCAGTCTCGAAACCAACTCTGGGATTATTATCCTTGTTCCAGAATGCATCATCGGAATGTGTATATTTAGTGATGGGAAGGGTCCCCACGATGGTTTCCTAGCCCATGGAATTAAAGTTATTATGACAGGAAAGCTCAAATAGAAGCCATTATAACTGCCTCTGGTTATGAAAATGGAAAACCAAAAATAATACTGATTTGCTGGAGATATGGCGCCATGGTCAAGGGCTAGAAAGACACAGGGATGGTTATTCCCATTCAACTTGCCTGCTTGGCTAATGCAGACGACAGATGAATTTTGGGGAATGACAGTGGATTCTTACAAAGTTAACCAGGTGGTGACTCCAATTGCATCAGCTGTTTTGCAGCTTTTTTTTTTTTTCTTTTATCTGGGCCAAACCAACATATCCCCACCACCTGGTATGCAGCTATTGATCTGGTGAATATTCTTTTTTCTCTGTACTTGATAGTAAAGACCAGTAAAGAAGCAGTCTTCTTGCAGCTGACAAGGCCAGCCATATGCCTTCACTGTCTGATCTGAGTGGCATGCCGTTACTCCAGCCCTGTGTCAGAATTTAATCTGCAGAATATTGATCATAATTCTCTTCACAGGACATTGAGCTGGTCCATTACATTGATCACATTTTGTTTGTTGGACCTGGCATACAGAAAGTAGTAACTATCTAGACAAGTTGGTAAAACATTGCATGTGAAAGGGTGGGGAATAAAACCTATAAACATTCAGGGGACTGTCATGTTGGTGGAATTTCTAAAGGTACAATGGCTTAACAACTACTAAGTTATCCCTTGCAGAGTGAAGGAAAAGTTGCTGTAACTGGCCACTAAGAAAGTGGCATTCACCTAATGAGACACTGGATTTGGAAGAAATGTATAGCCCATTTGGGCATGCTACTCTGACCCTGGTACTGAGTGAGCCAAAAAGCTGCCAGTAATGAGTGAAGCACAGTATAAGAGAAGGGACTGTAATGCATCCAGACACCCTTGGTAGCTGCTCTGCCACTTAGGCCCTATGGTCCAGAAGATCCTATTGCTGCTTGAAGTGTCAGTGATAGAGATACTACATGAATCTTTTGGCAGACCTTTATCACAGAGAATGCCCTTAGAATTTTAGAACAAAGCCATGCTATCATCTGGTGACAACTTCCCTTTTAAGAAACAGCTTTTACATTACCACAAGTCTTTAGTAGTGACTGATCATTTGACTATGGGCCATCAACTTACTTGTGACCTGAACTGCCCATAATGAACTGCATGTGGTGCCGTGTTCAAACTATAAAGCTGAGTGTGCACAACTACACTCCGTCATCAAAAAGAAAAAGTAAATGCAAGGTCTTGTGCAAGCCACCCTTGAAGTTACACAAACCTAGATGCCCTTTGTCCCTCCACTTGCTACATTACCTTCTCTTTTTCAACCTGTACCTATGGTCCACAAGACCAATTGGTTGAGGAAGAGAAATCTTGGGCTTGTTTTATAGATGGCTCTTCATGAAATGCAGGCGCAATCTAAAAGAGAAAAGCTACAACACTACAGCCTCACCCATGGATGACCCTGAATGGTTGCAGTCAAAAAAAAATCCTCCCAATGGGTCAAACTTCAAGAAGTGCCCCTGGAAGTACATTTTTCCTGGAAGAAGGGATGGCATTATGTATAAATCTATACATATTTATGAAGTAGAGCTAATGGTTTGACCGGATGGTCAAGGACTTCAAAGGAATTGAATGGAGAATTGATTATTAGGAGTTCTGAGAAAAAAACTGGGTGGTAGACCCTTCCGAATATGCATTAAAGTTAAATATTTGTGTCCCTTACGAATGCTCATCAAAGAGTGGCTGTGTCAGAAAATTATTGTTATAATCAGGTGGATAGGATGATTCACACTGTGGATGAAGTTTGCTTACTTCTCCAGCCACTCCTAACCTTGCCTGGTGGGCTCATTGATACATGGCTATGGCAGCAGAAATGGCGGGTAGGCATGAGCTCAGCATCATGGACTTTCTCTCAAGGCTGATCTGGCTATCCCCACCAATGCGTGTCCAAATTTAGCAGAGAACTGCTACAGAGACCAGCATAAGCCCCTGATGTGACACTATTCCCCTGTGGGGTCAGCAAGCTATGGCAGGTTATTTACATTAGGATGCTTGCATTATGAAAAAAGCAGCATTGGTTCTTACTAGAATAGATACTTATTCTGGATGCAGATTTGCCTTCCCTAATGCTTCTGCCAAAACTATCAGTCATAGACTTCAGGATCCCTTATCCACCTTCACGGTATCCCACACAGCTTCACTTCTGACCAAGGAAATCATTTCGCAGAAAATGAAGTATGGCAATGGGTTCATGCTTATGGGATTCATGGCTCTTAACTTGTTCCCCGTCATCTCAAAGGAGCTGGCTCAATTGGGCAGAATTTAAAAACTTGTGCTGGGCAATAGCAACACCTTGAGGGACTAGTGTAATGTCTTCTTGGATTGGTATATGCCTAAATCGGCATCCAATGACACTGTTTTTCTATAACCAGGATTCATGCATCCATCCAGGAATCTAAGGGAAGAGGTAGAAGTGATTTCTTTCGGTATTACTCTGAATGATCTACTAGCAGCACTTTTTTTGTTTTCCATGTACGCGATCTGCTGGGGACACAAAAATGATTCCATTCCAACTGCTGCCTGGACATTGATTTCTTTAGGCCTCTGAATCAATGGTCAAAGAAGAGGGTTATTCCATTGGCTGGTTTGTTTGACCTTCACTATTAAGAGGCCATAGACCACTATTATACGATGTTTTAGCATCAAATACAAAGTCAACAGCCTTCCAGAGACTACTTAACAAATTTGAGCTTCCATATTATGTAAGGTCAAATACTTAGAACACAACTCTGTATCTGTTTATCTATGCATATATCTATCTCCATCGTGTACAGTTTCCTGATAGTTCTGTTGTTGTTGTTGTTTTTTGACCCTTACACAAAGTGTAAATGTAAATAATTACAAAGAAATTACAGTGGTACTTTGTAATAAGAATCAAATCCTTATGCCATTGGAGAGGATGAGAACTATTTTAGGAAAAGGGCTTTCATACTAATTGCCACTAAGATCAGATTACCACTAAGGTCAGAAAAGATACTTTCCCAGTAGGATCTAGTACGTGATTTTCACTGAAACAATGTGTGTTAACCTAAATAGACCTGCTACTTTATTTCCTAAATTGGTGCTGTAGCTTGGGTGAATCTAATTAGTCTAATAGCACCAAATCTTAGGAAAATGTTTCTTGTGTTTCAAACAAATGGCTGCAATATGACCTCTAGGAGAATCTATCTTATATGGGGGATTCTCTGTGCAAGGCATTCTATGGAAAGAATCAGAAAAGGTGATCGTTCAATAGAAAGGAAAAAATCAAAATGGAATTTCTTTGAGAACGTTTCTTTCTGATAAGAAGACATTCTGTACTATCCCTTGGCCTGGGAGAAACGGACAGTTTTCTTCAAACCTGTTTAAGACCAAATTTTTAGATCTGTGAACAACAATAAAAATGGGACTTACTCTGTAATATCACGTAATTACTGTGATGAGATAGTGGGATCAAAATTTCACTAACACAAGAAATACTCAGCTGCATTTTTCAGTGTCAGTAAATCTGAAACATACAGAGATCGTTCAGTAAAGGCCATGGGACTTCGCCACAAACTCAGGATGAAAAAGGCTTTGAACATGGCTTGCGGCCCTTGTGTCTGGACACAGTCTGTGATTATGGTAAATAAATGAGGCTGCCTAACGTTCGCTTCACAGTCACTTCACAAATATCCTAATTTTATCTCAGAATTTATGTAAACAATTTATTTTTGTCATTTAACACTTTCATGTTCAAACTTCAGCCATCTGCCTTTATGGGTTTCTAGGGCTTTCTGTCCTCAAAGTAGAAGCAGGTGTGGGTGTTCCATGTTTCGCCTCCCCTTTCAGTAACAGCCTCTTTTAATCGCTTCAATCCATCACAGTCTAACTATGATTAAAATCGTGTCATGAATTACCGGTTGTATGCTGGACTCCAGGAAACATGTAGCTTGAGAAGTGTTTATACGGAGAAGCGCAAAATAAAATATTCAACCCCCTTCTCCTCACTCTCTTCTTCAGTCAACCAAACTGTCAAAGCACGATAGCATCTGGAAGATTCATCCAAGTATTCATTGTCAGCAGATGCCAGAATGACCTCCATTCTGTAGAATTTCTAACTCCAGAACTGTATTTCCAACAAGGCTTGCAAGCCTCCTTACCATATTTCTTTGAGTATAATATCCCCAGGTATTTTCCATCCCCCTTCAATTTTGAGGAGCAAATATATTTTTTTTATTTGGTTGGTTGGTTTTTACTCCAAGTTATTTTCACAGCGGTGAGCTGCTTTGGTTGTTGACAAAAGTAGTTGCTGCTCTGAAAGAGGCATGAAAGACCCTATTTGCTGAAAGAGAAAGCAAGAGTGTGTATAGACTTTGTAACAATGCTTGAGTGATTTGATACGGAGGAAATTTAGCTGTAAAATGCCGTGACTGTAGTCCCTGGGGCAATCATAATCTATTCCTCTAACTTTTATCTTCTACTGACCATCTTCTCTGCTTACTCCTATTTTAGAAATAAATCACCCAGAGGTGCATGGGTGGCTCAGTCGGTTAAGCGTCCAAATTCAGCTCAGGTCATGATTTCATGGTTTGTGAGTTCGAGCCCAGTGTCAGGCTCTGTGCTGACAGCTCAGAGTCTGGAGCCTACTTGGGATTCTGTATCTCCCTCTTTTTCTGCACCTCCCCCGCTTACGCTCTGTCTCTCTCAAAAATAAACTTTGAAAAAAAGAAATAAAATATTCATTTATGAGCACAGAGAAACTAAGCCCCATGTAAACACAAAGTGTGGGAGGGACTAAGGTCATAAAGCAATTCTTGTTTCGAAGACTTCCCTCATTTCAGAGATTTCAGAAACGATTACAGAATTCTAAGCATTCAGTTCATCTCAGCGATTTAAGAATTCAGAGGGTAACTTTCTCAGTGTGAAAATCTGAAACATGTTTTGAAATAAAATCATTAGAAATATTGTTTTCTAATACATTTCTCAGCTTATCCATGCTGAGCCATGTAAATAGGGGAGGGGGGAGGGAAATACAATTAAATGGCGTTTTGCCCCGACCATATTGGTAATTAAAACATGATAAGACTAGTTAACAACTTGTGAGTTGTAAACTTTAGTGTGCTCTAGCACGTTATTATCAGTTGCCATTGCATTTATTTAAACTACTAATTAGAACTGTAACCATTGCCAAATAAAACACATATAGCCTGGTGGCTTAAAAGCCAAAGTCATTACATAATGGGCTATGAAGAGGAGTGTTAGAGAAGTCATTTTGTGCTGTCTTTCCTAATCAGTGGAATATGAATGCAATACAGCATGAAAAATGAGTAAAGGAAAGATGATATTGATATAGAAGGGAAAAAAAGATATTTCTGTCTCATTGAAATCCATTTGTTTGTTTATGATCTTAGTATTCATTTGGGAATTTACCAAATCATAAGATATTTCTGAGTGACAAAAAAGCTCTCTTTTGTTCTACGTTGTAAATTAAAAGAATGCTTGGTTCTGATTTTACACAGTTCACTTATTTGAAAAATGAATTGTGGTAAAATTCCTCTTTAGAGGCCACAACTAATAAAGAATATTTGGTGTGGTCCCTCAGAACATAAGCCTCGATGACAAACACTACTGGCTATGAACTTCAACTCTGCTACTTACTAAATGTGTGACCTTGGGCAAATTTCTTAGGCTGTCTGCATCTTAGTTTCTTTATCTATAAAATGGGGCTGAAACAATAGTCTCTATTCATAAAGTTATGTGAAAATAAGATCCAGTAATACACAGAAAATGCTTAGCACAGTGTCTGGCACATAATAAAAGCTCAATAAATGCTTGCTATTTTTAAAGTTGCAAGCTTATATAACCTTGCAATATTCAGAGTATGCTTATAAAATGTAGATCCATAATAGGTTGGTCTTTTAATGGAGCGAGGATCCGCAATTTTTGATACAGTATGATGACATAAAGAAACTTTAGATTGGGTCTGATGAGTTCATTGTTCCCTGAACATCCAAATGAGATGAATAGGGGCATCCAGAATCACACATGAAGCTAATCAGCTGATAATCTAACAGGCTGAAGGTAGGTAATGGTAGAGAAGAACTGTCGAGGCAGGAATTCCTCTTAGGAACAGGCACAGAGTGAGACAGATAGGGACACAGCACGAGTAAAGATACCAAATCTTCAAGGACACATTAACAAGAGGGATGGCTACATCAGATAACACACAATTAAACTGAAATCAAAGCCAGGAAGAAAAATCAATCATCAAGCAATAGTTGAGAAATGAAAGCAAACTGTAGAAATGGACCAAAGGTTAGCTGACAACCACGTTGGCTGAGCCACAGCAAGGAGTAAGGACAAACTGATGGTAAGCCCATCTGTTCACTCACCTACTATGTGTCGGGAGCAAAATGAATTGGGGGGAATAGAACAGTATATTCACAGAGAGAGAGTGTTGGAACTCTAAAGCGTTTTCAAATATGTTTATTGATCACTTATTTTGTGCTAGGCTAGATTCTAGAAACTGACTATGCAGTATTATTTTTTTTATTTTTTTTTACTGTTTATTATTGAGACAGAGAAACAGCACAAGTGGGGGAGGGGCAGAGAGGGAAACACAGAATCTGAAGGAGGCTCCAGGCTCTGAGCTGGCTGTCAGCACAGAACCCAACGCAGAGCTCAAACCCACAAACCATGAGATCATGACCTGAGCAGAAGTCGGACGCTTAACCAACTGAGCCACCCAGGCGCCCCTATGCAGTATTAAATAAAGGCAAAATGATACTCTAGTTGGAGAAAGACAGACATTTAACAAAACGTAAAATACATTACATGTAAGAGGACAGTGAGTGCTAAGCAGGAAGGGAAATAAGGAGTGTTGTAGGGGATGAGATTTTACTAGGCCTTGCTGAAAAGTGACACTTGGGTAGCAACTGGCAGGAGATGAGGGAGCCCAGAAGGCAGGTGTCTGAAAGGCACCCTTCCCCAGGGATGTGACACTGACCTGAGACCCTGCTGGCTTGCTACGAAACCCACTGTGTCAGGGGCCGCAGGAGAACCTGCAGTCCAGGCTAGTGGAAGGGCCTGATGGCACCCAAGGGTCTTCGGTTAGTGGAAACAGCACTGAGATTGAGAAGTCAGGCAGGGCTACCAGGCTATGGCCAAACCAGACTAAATCTTGGGCGCTGTAGTCAGAAGCTGAATCGCAAATGTCTCAGCAGCGCCAGCATATCCCTTGTTGGCAGATCTGAAGCTAGACCTGCACGCAGGCACTAAGCCTCTTCTCCTCTGCCAAGTCTGCAAGGACATAAAGGTCGTGCAACCCTTCTCCCTCTTCCAAGTCCAGCCACATACCCCGACAATATTTAAGGACAGGGTTCTGAATCACTGAGTATTTTTACTTAAGAGAAGCTGGACCCTACCTAAACATTATTGGGTACTAGATTATGTAACTTAAATAAATTATGTATGAATTCCATAAGTGAAAAAAGCTTTAAACTGAAGTGCACATTTGATTTATTTGTCTTATTTTCCTCCTTCCTTCGTCTATCCCATATCGGCGGGTGTGGCCCCAGAGGAAGATGTTGGAGTTGTACTATGAGTAAATGTACGACTCCAATCCATTTAAATTATCAGAGGAAAAATACAGGGATAGATGTTTCTTCAACTGCTACAGTATAAACAAGGCTTAAGTGTTTTCTTCTTAATTATCTATAAGTTTGTTCTAATAGCCCTTTTCTTTCTTTCCTTAGACATATGTTAATCCTTTTATTTTTCCATTTAACTATTTTTATGTTCTTGTTCCAAGATGAGTTTCAGAATAAGATGTTCTAGCAGCAGTACAAATAACAAATATTATTTGGCTCATTCAATACTTTCTATTCTTCTGAGGAAGGTACTTTTTCCCTTTCTGATTGATGTGATTCTAATGGGAGCTTTGGTGATGATGATGACGATGATGATGATGATGATGATGATGATGGTGGTGGTGGTGGTGATGATGTTGGTGGTGATGATAATTTTAAAATAATTATTTAGTATTTTATTAAGCATTAAAAATTTTTAATGTTTATTTTTGAGAGAGGGACACACACACACACACACACACACACACACACACACACACACAATGCCAGAGAGCAGAGAGAGAGAGGGAAGCCCAGAATCGGAAGTAGGCTTCAGGCTCTGAGCTGTCAGCACAGAGCCCGATGCAGGGCTCGAACTCAGAAGCCGTGAGATCATGACCTGAGCTGAAGTCAGATGCTAATCAACGGAGTCACCCAGGCGCCTCTTTATTAAGCATTGAATATATACCAGATACTGTGCTAATTGCATTAAGTACATTCATTCATTTAATGCTCACAAGAACTCTGTGAGTTGGGAGCTAGCATTTCTTCCCTGTTACAGATGAGGAAACGGAGATTTAGAAAAGTTAAGTAACTTTTCCAACATCACAGAGCCAGTAAAGTGTGGGGCCCAGACATGTTCTCATATCACCATCTCCCCTTGTTCTGTGGTGGCGGCCAGCACCAAACTGGCCCAATGATCTTACCTTCCCCCAAACCTCAGCTGACTGTTCTAAAGGGGAGCACATGACCCAAGCTAGTCACTTGTCTTTTCCAAACTGGCACTAATGAAGAATTAGTGGTACTAGGAGGAGGACGTGGAGAAAGATAGTTGAGAGTTTTAGGCACTACTGGCAGCCATGTTTTCCATCAAATGGAAGAAGCCAGACTAAGAAAATGAAACCAAGACTAGCGATTTAGAGAATGTGGGACGATTCTATTGTTCTAGCCTTAGGCTTCCACTGCCCCTGAGGTCTAGCAGCATTCCTGCTATTACATAATACAGTTCAGGTTGGGTTTCTTTTTCTACCAAAAGTCCTGACGAAATGAAAAAAAAAAAAAAACCTTAAATGTTAAATGCTTCACCTTGATCTAGTAACTTCAGAGTTTCAATTTTATAACTTTTAACATCATGCTACACATTAAGATTTTCATTATTTCTAGTAAAGATAATGTTACTTTGTCCAGTATACTTGATGGTCAAGATCTCAGTAATTTTTCTTTTTTGGATTATAGTATGTGAAGGGACTTGGAGAGAGCATCTTTGTTCATCCAAATCTGCAAAAAATTACTCATTTTTCAAGGTCTAACTCAACACTCTCACTGAGATTATTTTTTTCTATGTTCCACAAAGATTGAGTTCATTCTTCCTCTTATCTTTAAAATATTTTTTTTCTATGATGTCAATATAACATCTCTTATATGGGTATTTGGATAGGTTTATAAAATGTATGTTGTAGATTTTTGGCTTTGTGTTTTCATAATTAGCATATACCTAACATTCTTTAGATACTTAAGATACATTTGGAGCGCCTGGGGGTCTCAGTTAGTAAAGTGTCCAACTTCACTTCAGGTCATTATCTTGCGGTTCATGGATTTGAGCCCTGCATCGGGCTCTGTGTTGACAGCTCGGAGCCTGGAGCCTGCTTCAGATTCTGTGTCTCCCTCTCTCTCTGACCCTCCCCTGCTCATGCTGTATCTCTCTCTCTCAGAAATAAATAAAACATTTTTAAAAAGATACATTTATTACATAAATGAAAAAATATTAAATTTAATTTAAGATAAGGAAACATAAAAATGAGATGTACGGAGAACCTTAGAAACTTGCAAATTGAGGCCTACAGAATTGAAGTTTTTCTTCCAACCTCACATAACTAATTATCAGCAAAGTTAAAATTCAAACACAGCTCTTCATTCAGCTATGCCAAGCTGTTGCTCCAAGAAAGCGTTTTCTCAAATTAAACCTTGTGTGACACACTTCTGGTTTGAGAGAAAAGAGAGTTCCTCTACCCACGAAGCATGGCTCTCTTCATCTTCCATAGAGTTCGACAGAATGGAGACTCCTTCTCCCTCTTGATTTGTCACCTGGTGAAACATGCTTTGGCTTCATAACCCTAAAGGGTGAGTAGTATTCTGAGCATGTGTCATCTGGTGGCATACTCTCTATTTTGTGCTTGAAATATTTAAATTGCTATACAAAAAAAAAATTGCTCTATGTTGGAGATATTTAAAAATAAGATATTTATCACAATAACTATATTCTTTTTTTAAAGTTTTTTAATGTTTATTTATTTTTGAGAGACAGTGACAGACAGAGTGTGAGCAGAGGAGGGGTAGAGAGAGGGAGACACAGAATCTGAAGCAGGCTCCAGGTTCTGAGGTATCAACACAGAGCCCAACGCAGGGCCTGAACCCACGAACCATGAGATCATGACTTGAGCTGAAGTTGGACGCTTAACCGACTGAGCCACCCAGGCGCCCCATAAATGTGTTCTTAATCTTCTTTGTCTATTTTGCCCATGCCACCATCCACCTCCCTTCTGGAAACCACAGTTTGTTCTCTATTTGTCTGGCATTTTGTTTGTTTGTCTCTTGTTTTCTTTGTTTGTTCATTTGTTTCTTAAATTTCACATAAGTAAAATCACATTATATCTTTCTTTTTCTGACTGACTTACCTCACTTAGCATACTACTTCTAGGTCCATCCATTGTTGTTGCAAATGGCACGATTTCATCCTGAGTAATAATCTATTGCATATCTATACCATATCTTCTTCATTCATTCATATATTGATGAACACTTGGGTTGCTTCCATATCTTGATATTGTAAACAATGCTGCAATAAACTTAGGGGTGCATATAACTTTTTAAAATACTGTTTTTGTTTTCTTTGGGAAAATAGTAGTGGAATTACTGGATCATATGGTAATTCTATTTTTAATTTTTTGAAGAATCTCCATACAGTGGCTGCACCAATTTTCATTCTCACCAACAGAACACAGGGATTGTTAAGATACCCTTATTGTGATGAGTTCTGAATAATGTCTAGAATTTTTGAATCATTACATTGTACACCCTAAATTAATATAACATTGTATGTCAATTATACTTCAATATTAAAAAAGAAGGTAAGGTATATTAATACAATGGAATATTACTCAGCCATAAAAAATGAAATCTTGCTATTCATAAGAACACGGACGGACCTAGAAGATATTACACTAAGGGAAATAAGTATGACAGAAAATGACAAATACCATAGGATTTCACTTATAAATGGAATTTAAAAAACAAAATGAACAAAAATCCAGAAATAGATTCATAAATACAGATAATGAACAGATAATTGTCAGAGGGAATCAGATAGGTGGGGGAATAGCCAAAATAGGTAAACAGGATTAAAAGGTACAAACTTCCATTATAAAATAACTCAAAGACTGAAAAGTACAGCAAAGGGAATATTGTCAGTAATGTTGTAATAACTTTTTTATGGTGAGAGATGGTAACTACACATCAGAGCGAACATTTCAAAATGTGTATAATTGTCAAATCACTGTGTTGTATACCCGAAACTAATGTAATATTGTATTTCAACTATGCCTCAGTTTAAAAAAAGGATTAAAAAATATGTAAGTGGTAGTTATGGATCTGTTTTGGATGTTCCAAATGTGCTTTACAGATTTGATCAGACTTCTTGGTAAGATTCTTGCATTTTCTTATTTTGAAGCATTGCATAATTTTCTTTGTAATTAGGGTAGAGTTGTATCTGGGAGTCTGTTTTATTTCCATGTGTGTTATGTAGGACCCATGTCATCTTGGTGTTCAAATTTTTTTTAAGTTTATTTATTTTGGGGGAGAGCGAGCAGTGAGAGAGGGGAGAGAATCCCAAGCAGGCTTCATGCTGTCAGTGGAGAGCCCGATGTGGGGCTCAACCCCATGAATCATGAGATAATGACCTGAGTCTAAATCAAGAGTCTGAGCCACTCAGACACCCCTTAAGTCTTCAACTTTTGTAATGATGATGATTACTGAAGAGAACACTTTGCACTGAGAAGAAACTCTGATAATGAGAGGTTGATTGCACATTGGCCCAAGTGAAGATTGTCAACCATTGAATGCTTGAAGGTTTATATCCTTAAAGTAATAAATGTACTTATGAGTATAAACACCTCTGAATTGGGAATAATATTTCCTCTGGTTACAGACTCAGACACTGTGGTTTGTAGATGCAGATCACAGAGGAAATGAGAAAAGGCTAATCTGAGAGTGGATTATAAATGAGATTACAATACATACAGATTACCCCTATGAACTTTCAAAAAAAGTTTACTCTTTTGAACTGGAGTTCAGACATGCATCATCTATTCCCAAGTTGTGTGTGAATCATAAATTCTTTCTTAAATTCTATAACGTGGGCAGGACTCTTGGAAACCTTATGGGGACTACAAATACTGCAAGCATTAGGTATAAATTTTGGTACCAGTCACACTATATGACAATGAGTATAGTTGCTGAGACTGGAAGAAGGAGACAGATAGACACACTTGTCTTTTTGTGTTGCCTGTGACCTCTAAGACATTAAGGAGAGAACTGAATTTATATCATTTATATCAGAGCCAGTTATCAAACCTAATTTTTATTGCAAGATTTCCTTTCTCTTCTTTTATATTTTTTGCTACATTATATCAACAAATTTAAGAGATATTTTTGTTCATGTATGAGCAATATATTTTGAGTACAGCTCTTATTAAATATTTATAAAAACACAAACATTTTATTTTCCTGTACACGATTATTAGACATTTTTTCTTGGTATATATTTAAAATGATACACTTTTTAAAAAATTATGAGAGCATAGACTTCAATTTATACTAATGCTCTTGAAGGAGAGAGATTAAAACTCATATTCCAACTATGTTTGAGAAGACTGACATATTTTATGTTTCTTAATTATCTTTAAAGTTCCCAATTGCATTACTGTTGAAAAGACTCAATTTACTATGTGCCAATGAAAGAATAAAAGAACCTCCCAGACAACTGCTATTTCAGATGAAAAAGTATTTCATTCCTTTGTGCTGTCAGAATATAAAACTTTCATGCGAAGGGCGTTTTTAACCTTCTTTTGTTCTACTCAAAGTCATGGCATCGTTTGGGTCAAGACTGACATTCAATGCAAGTATAAAATATTAATTTAATAAAATTTTCCAGTATATAGATTTTCTGCACTTATTAATTGGCAATGCCTTTAGGTCTTTGTCTCTCAAAAATATTTTAAAATATATGAAGGCAATCTCCAAACGAGCTTGACAAAATTGATCTATCTCTTGAGGTCTTTTACTGGCCTACTGAGATTTTTTTTAACCCTTTCACATTTCCTGTTCCTTCACCAGAGGGTCACTTCATTCAAAATCTTATATTGTACCCTCTGTGACCCTTTTCACTGTATGCCTTTTGGAACTACTAGGGAGAGTTTGATGAATCAATAGTAGCCTAAAGGAATGGATGCTGAATTTTTTCTTCATCTTAAATGGCTCAGTAACAGAAAGCCTACACTCTTCTCCATTTACATTTGGGCAGATTTCAATCTTCTGCAAACCATCACAGCTATAAACCTACTTGCATGTTCATTATACAATTTTTTAAATTTCTTGTTGGTTGTATTGGCGTTTATCTTTTTTGGATGGCTGTACAGAGACTTCTTTTAATCACAGGTCTGAGTTCATGGCATGCTGTCACCATCACTGCTCATTTTCTTTTTAAATTGTAACTTGTTATCCCTCCAACAGCCACTTGTCTCATTCCTCTCCTGTCCCCTCCTCTCACCAAAGACATTATTTTAAGATATTGTTCATTTGTATATCCTACCCATGTTGTTTTGAATCTTTTTTTTTTAAAAAATGTATAAATGGTACTATAGAGTATAGTTCTCTATTTTAAAACTCAGGCATCTATTAATGTCCATCCATGTCTGTGAATGTACATTTAATTCATTGCTTCTAACTGTGGTATGGTATTTTATAGTGTGTGTCCACCATACTTAATTACCCATTCTTCCAGCAATGGACAACCAGGTTGTTTGTACCAACCCACCATGACCCCTCAGGGGTTGAGAGATGGAGATAGGAAAGAACCATGGGTGGTGGAAGTGCCCAGACCTAGACAATCTGCCTATACCCCTTGTCATGTTCTCCATACCATACATGGCTTTGAATGGCACTCTGTTTTGCCTCTACCATCCCTGGTGCTGGCCAGAGATACTCTCCCCTGTTTCACAGTGAAGAACGGGCCAACAATGATGTACTTAGGGGTTCTTTCTTATTGTTAATTTTTCAGTGAAAAATGTTATCTCACTTCTGTGGCATATCAGGCATTGGGTTTCAATAAAGGGAGCTAGCAGCCTATTCCCTAGTGTATCTAGGAACCAGAAATCCATAAATATTTTCAGAAGACAAATTCTTGTTTATAAAGTAGGGGTGGGTTTAAACATTTGGGAGATACAGACTTGAAATGTACTTCCACTGGACACTTTTAACATGCATATCTACTGTAAATAAACATTAGCACTATTAACCACATTAAGAACCACAACCCTCACAGGAAAGAATGAATAGCTGTACAAATGACCACAGATTTATTTGAAGTAATAAGGGGAAAAAATGACTATGGGAAAGATTTCTCAAAATTATTGCAACAATATATTTTCTGGTCATGTTCTCACCTTCTAAGCAAATTTTGATCTTTGTGATCTCTTTTATGTCTTTGATCTCATACTTTGAAACAATTCCTTTTTCTTGGTGGAAGAAACAAGACTTGACATACAAGCACTCATCTTCTCTGCTTGGTGAACTCTGACTAGAACGTTCTAACACTAGAGTCTTCCACTGGGGACTGTAGAGGTGGGGGGCAGGAAGAAAGAAAAGAAAAAAGAAAGGAGAAGGAAAAGGGAAAAAAACAATAAACAATAAGATACTTTCCTTGATCTCATATTTCCCCTCAGTTACTGTCTTATATTCTTCACAGCCCAATTTCTTCAGAGATGTCTTCCCTTCCCACTGTGACTTCACTAAAATGAGTGTCACCCTAAGGAGTCAAATTCAACACTTCATTCTTTGCTCTCCATTTCCCCATGTCAACTCACTGACATTATGAACCACTTCCTCAACCTCAAGCTCTCTCTACAATGCATCTTGTCCAGTTTTAATTGCTAACTCTTGAGGAAATTCCAGTTTCCTTTGTCTCCTAACACTGCCAGCTTGGAATGTTCTTGAGCCCTCTGTCCAAGGAGCTCTTCTTGTCGCTCTACTCTTCCTCCCTGAGCAATTTCATAACCTCATTTACCATATGTCTATTTTTCAGGAATTTACAAATCTGTATACTCAATCCAGATGTCCATATGTCCAACTATGTATTAACTCTCACCTTGGATAGTTCATAAGCACATCAAGCTAAGCTTGTCCAAACTGAACTTAAGATCTCTCCAGCATCCCATTCATGTCCTGCAGTCCCTCCAGCCCCACATCCTCATTGTTTCTTGTCCAGTTTTATGACATGTGCCCTGTTGGGTATGGCCATTGATCCAGTCATACAATCTATAAATTGATGAGCTATCCTTTAAAAATGCCCTTTTTTTCAATCCTGATGGGTAATCAATCACCGAATCTCATCAATCATGTTTCCAAAAAATATTTAAAATATATCCATCTTTTCACACTGTTTCCTCACTTTCATTTTTGTGTCCTTCCACACAATGGTCAGAGCAAATTAAATAAACACTAAATCAGATTTTAAAAGACTATCAAATAGTTCCATAGTCCACATGGTACCATCAGACTCTCCATGGATTAGGTCCTGCCTTTCATTCATAATTCTGCTCAGCACTCTCTTTATTGTCATCGGACTATTGGATTTGCTATAGCGCAGTTCCTTGTGTTCTCCCACCTCTCCGCCTACGGGGGTGACTTTCTCTCTGCCTGGAATACTCTTCCCATATCACATTCTCCCACTTTACATGAATAGCTCTTACCCTTTAGCACTTGGGTTTTTTTTTTTTTAATTTAAAAAATTTTTCTTATTTCATAAAGAGAGAAAGTGAGGGTGGGGAGTCTTCAGCAGGCTCCCTACTCAGCACAGAGCCCAACACAGGGCTCTATCCCACGACTCTGAGATCATGACCTGACCTGAAATCAAGAGTTTGATGCTCAACCAGCTGAACCACCTAAAAGCCTCATCACTTGGTTTAAACTTTACCTCTTCAGATTAGATGCGGATTTTTTTCTGAAGGGTTTACAAAGAACAGTGGCACTTCTTCATCATGTTAACTTGTTGTTATTTTTTGTTCATTGATGCTACATGCCACAAGTTAACTAATTCTCTTATTCTCCTGGTATAGGTGCCTGGCACTAAAGGTGCTCAAAAATATCTGATGAGTGAATGAGTGAATGCTTGCAGGACAAATTGCATCCTTTAAAATTCCCTCATGTATAATCTCCTCAAGAAAGCCTTTCCTTAACTTTCTGTTTTGGCTGTGCCCTTCCCATTATAATACCATTAGGTTCTCCATGACTCTATATTATGTATTTCTAAATGAGAATGGAAATATCTGCTTTGGGGTCTGCAATCACTAAACTCTGTCCTAGAACCTATAGTATTAATTAGAACTGACTGCCTTGGCTTGAATGCCAGCTTTGTTAGCAAATAGCTATATAATTTTGGATAAGCTCTACCTCAATTTCCCCCTACATAAAAAAGAGCTAATAACAATTCCTACATTGTAATTTGTTGTTAGAATTAAATGACAACACACATAATAAGTGTTCAAAAAATGTTAGTTACTATTATTACTAACTCTGTGTATTCTGTGTTGTTTTGCTGTGAATGAGGCAAATTGCTTTAAGGCAGTAAAAAGAGAGAGAGAAAAACCAAATTACAATTTAAACTAATCCATTTATTCTTTTATATAAAATATGTATTTGAGTACCTATTTCTAAATTCAGTTCAATTCATCTTCCACACTACAGAATTATATTGTAAAAATGTAAGCTTCCTTTTGTTACTTTCTTTGTCAAAATTTCTTCTGTAATTCCTTATCACTTATTCAAAAAAATACAAACGTTTTAGCATGGAGTAAAATGGTCCGTGCAAACCTTTTCTCATTTACCTCCTCAAAAAAAATTTCCATCCTGTTAGTGTTTCTTGCTTTAGTCATATTTATCTGCCAGTAAGAGAGGGGGGAGGGGGTGAAAGAGAGAGAGAGAGGAGGGAGGGAAGGAAGGAGGGAAGGAGGGAGAGAAGGAAAGAAGGAAGAAGGGAAGGAAGGAAGGAAGGAAGGAAGGAAGGAAGGAAGGAAGGAAGGAAGGAAGGAAGGAAAAAAATAAATCCAATGTTCTCTCACTCAAGCACATGATCTCTACATGAACAAATTCTCCTTCCTTTTCAAAGTCTTTCTGAGTCTTTTCTCTTCTACCCCATCTCCTTTCCACTCGACAGAGAATTATATTTTCTCTCTTTCAAATTCTCATGCCGTCTTATGAAGCCTATATTATGATACTTGTCATATTTTATTATAATTATTAATGGGCCTATTTTTTCTCTACTGGATAAGGAGCTCCTTGAGGGAAGCGATGTTGCAGAGGGTGGCCAACCAGAATCCAGGCCTCACGTTTCAATTCTAGCTTCATCTCTTCTAGGCTCTGTGACCTTGAGCAAGTTTACTTTGGCCTCCCTAGAAAATAGAGATGATGTTAATACTTATCTGAAAATTAACTAAATACTGAAGACCTAAGAAGAGCTGAGTAGATGTGAGCTATTATTAATAGCTGTTGTTGGGGTTACCTACTGGCACATAGCAATCCCAAACCCAGTAGTTTGCCCCGATAACGCATATGTTATAATAATGGGGTCGGAGTTCTCTGAAGGGTCTGGGTAATTTCCTGCTCCTTGTAGCACAGAGACCAGCTGTTCTGGGCAGTCCCAGACAGCTTCATTCAATATCTGGTGGTTTGGTGAGGATGGCAGGAGGACTGTGCTCAGCAAAGCAGCCGACTGGGGTGCCTACACACATGGTCTCTACACCAGACAGCTTCAGGGTAGTCCGACTTCTTACATGTTGTCTGGCTTCCCCCAGAGCAAAAGTTTCAAGAGAACCAGGGAGAAGATGCATTGTCATCTATGACTGGCCTCAACATTCATGCACTTTCATTTCTACTACGTTCTTTTTTTAAACTTTTTTTTAATGTTTATTTACTTTTGAGAGAGAGAGAGAGAGACAGTATGATTGGGGGAGGTGCAGAGAGAAATAGAGACACAGAATCTGAAGCAGGCTCCAGGCTCTGAGCTGTCAGCACAGAGCCCGACACGGGACTCAAACTCATGAACTGTGAGATTATGGCCTCAGCTGAAGTCAGACGCTTAACCGACTGAGCCACCCAGGCGCCCACATTTCTACTACCTTCTAATGGTTATGAGAAGGTTCTAAGGCTAGCCCAATTGAAGAGCATTCAGACTCCAGTTTCTGACAGTAGTAGCCAGATCACATTTGGAAGAACGTGTGGGCAGGAGATAGGGCTGCTGCCATTTTGGGAAGATAGAGTTCACCACAGTATTATCAGTGGTTAGCAGGAGAGCCAGACACTCAATCAATATTTGAAGAATGGATAAATAAGAGATTCTAGGGGAAGAAAAAAAAGTAGAACACAATCTTTGCTTTTAAGGATATTTTAACTCTGTCCTCGCTAGCTGCTGGGAATCAGAGATAATCACAGTCTGAGTCTGTGTGAAACTGAAGAAATGGGCTCCATTCTTCTTTTTTGTCTTTCACTTCTAAAATAAATCTCAGTGCGTAGTATTTTGAAACTGGAAATGAAACAGAGCTTTTTTTCCCGGTCTGATATCCAATGTTCACCCCTCCTTTCCCATATCTACCATGTTTTCAAATTTAATTAAGTTTTGTATCAGTTGTCTTACTAGCTCAACACAAAGAGATAAAGTCTTTTTCTTTTACAGGGAATATTACAGGAAGTTTTATGACAAAGCATTTACTACTTAATTATCTCTATGAATGTAAACTAACTTTAAGATAATAACTAATTAAACTTGTGAGTGTCACAAAATATTTCAGAAGTCCAAAATTATATTTTTAAATGAATAAAAACTAAAAGTCATTGATCTGAAAGTCTCTTATCAAATTCTTAGTGCAAAACAAAAAGGCCCAGAATAAAAACTCCAGTGTCCATTCATGGAATCCCCTGGCCCATGTGCCCAAGTGAGCATTTTTAGGCTCTACTTTCTGACAAGGGTACTGCTAATAATTACACTACCAGAGAACATATTATGTTTTCTAAGTCCGTGGTTAGTATACAAGATGTTATACTGAATTTGGAAGTAAGTTGTTGTTGTTTTTTTAAATCGCAGCAGCATCAATAGAAAATACTGATCCAAAGATACATAGTATATGATAAAAGGCATGTCTAAGTAATGGCTCAACAACCTGAAATATAACAAGACAAAAAAGAATTATTTCCCAAATTGAGTATGGTGTCTGATGCCTGATGAAAACAAGCCCCAGTTTCATTATTTACGTGCACTGGTTAGTTGCATCTTTTTTAGAATTTGGAATGTCTTACTGAGCAGTAGATAAGCCAAGACTCTAAATTCAAGATTTTCCTTTCTCCTGGACCACAGCCCAGCTCAGTGAAGTAGAGAGTTGCATTTATTACAATTCAACAGCACCTAAGGGACATAGACGAAGAATATGCATTGATTTAATGTGACTATTGGCTGCTATGATTTGGCAGAATCTAAGGAGCACAGAAATTATACTACTTTTTTAACATAAACTCAAGCAAATGCAAAGGAAAGCAAACCAGTTCAGCTGCATGAAATTTAATGATATGTTTTGCTTAGTTCCTTGTTTTGCCATTTAATCTCTGCATTTGTCATTTAAACTAAAAATTGGTGAAAATATACATGTTTGACCTTTCTATTGATTGTATCTAATTGTGTTTAAATACAGATGAGTATAAACAATCCCTGAATGAATGTATTCAAACAATGAACATGTGTAACTAGTTTCTGAGTGAGATTTAGTCAAACATTACTGAGTCCTTGAGATTCAAGCAAGTAGACATAACTTTTCAAGAGATTCTAAAGAAATTCAGCTAGGTGCCTGTTCACTAGAACTATCTGACCATGCAACGAATGTTGGAGACATACCTCTTCCTACTGATTTGTCATTGAACTGTCCCCAGGTTTACTTTATGCATGGAATCCCTGTCCTTCATGCCTTGGGAGAAAAAACAAAGAGCTTGTGGCCATCATACATCTTATTAGGTCTGAAGAGAAATGGGCATTGGTTTGATCTCAAAAAGATAGTTTTCTTTCCTCTTCCTTCCTCACTTCCCTCGTCCTTTCTTTCTTTCTTTCTTTCTTTCTTTCTTTCTTTCTTTCTTTCTTTCTTTCTTTCTTTCTTTCTTTCTTTCTTTCATTTTCCAAAGTCCCAAGTTTATCTTTAAGGTATAAAACACTATTCATTAACTAATGAATGTATAATTTAATCTGTATTCAGCGAACATTATTGAACTCCTATCAAGTACCAGGCACTCTAGAAGGTAAAATCATTACTCTAGTGTCAAATTATAAACAAAAGAAAGCCATTAAACTTCAGTTGCTCATATGGGGCAGACATGTAATTACAGGCAATTATATTGTGCTATATATGATAAATATATGGTATATACACCCAAGAACATATATTAACTGTGTGATCCCAAAGGAAAAGGGCACTCATTCTTTTCCTGAAAAAAAAAAAAAAAGTCTTTTGGGGGAAGGTGATAATATGTGAGAAGGAAGTCTAAGGAGATATAAGGAAGGATCAGAATATGCTTTGATTTTTTTTTACTATTTTATTTTTAATCAGATGGTATGTATTGCTGAATGGAATTGGACTTTATGTCTCCTTTATTCTCAGCTACAGAGTTGTTATTATTAGCCCGCAAACTTCCTACCTCCTCATCACCATTGGGAAAAAATGTGTACACATTATATATGGAGTTTGTGTGCTACACAACATAATTGATTTTTGACATTTAGAAGTTAGTTACTTGCAGTTACAAAGATGGGAATGGAGGGGAAAGCTATTAAAGAAATCATAATGGCTTTTTAAAAAATCACCATTTAAATCACTGGTTCTACAGTGACAGAACAGGAAATGAGGTCATGTGGCACCATTTATTTTATATTGGAAAGGTCTTCCTTAAAGGCAATTCCTAGGTGGATTTTTTCAACAAAAACAGTCCCCAAGGCCCTTTCTATTAACATATATTTCCAGATGGTGGTATCAGTTGTTGTCATTAAATTTTTATATTCACTTTTCCATTTATTCATTTGATGACTATTTATTAAGAACCATCAGATCAGGCACAATCTCAGGTGCCTGAGAAATAGTAAATGTTTAATAATGGTGGGGGGAGGGGGTCTGGATTTGTAGCACTTGCTGCTTTCCCTGGTGTAAATACTCTCATGATGGTTGATTTCAAGTTGTCGACAGGACGCCACTGAATGAAGAGCTGGGAGAAGATGTATAGAATCAATTCTTGTGAGCTTGTGTGAGCTCACTTCAGCACACCAGTGGATACACCAGTGAACAAAGTACATGGAAATCACATCCTCATGGTGTTGTAGGATTTTTTTTTTTATATCAACGCCTGGAATTTGTTGTCTCGCTGCTTTGAAGAATGAAGAGGTGGACACATAATANAGTGGATACACCAGTGAACAAAGTACATGGAAATCACATCCTCATGGTGTTGTAGGATTTTTTTTTTATGTCAACGCCTGGAATTTGTTGTCTCGCTGCTTTGAAGAATGGAGAGGTGGACACATAATGAGCAGCAGGCAAAAGTTCATTAAAGTATAAATCAGAAAGGAAGAATAGTAGGAAAGCTCTCTTTACTGAAAGGGGACATTCAAAAGTGAATGCTCGTGACTATAGACAAGTGTCTTTGTTTTATAAGGTAGTGGTCAGCCCGCCCTTCACTTCACTTCCCCCTTGGTCCTTCTCAGGTCCTACCCTTATTGGCTGGAAAACTCTAGGCACTGGGTTGTCCATTCCTGATTGCTCAATTCCATTAGATGAGGGGTGGTCTGTGGCCACATCATTCCTTGTGGGTCAAGGGTTTTATGGTGCACTGCTTATTTTTAGTCAGGTCTTTTGTCAAATTCCTGAGGGTAACCTGAGGGGGTGTAGGCGGTGTCTGTTACATTCTTAAGAGAACACCTACTCCAAAGAGGGGTTTACTTTGGTCAGGCATGCCCAGCATTGTTCCAAAATAAGTGTTTGTCCCCCACCCAGGGACCTCAGGTCCTAACCTTTTCTTTTCTGACTACTGAATCCCATCTTTTTTTATCATAATAGAGCTAACATTGTACACTGAACTATTTAATCTTGGGACTCTGCCACACCCCTTTGAAATATTAACCTTTACAAACTAGGTAACGGGAAACACAATCAGAGATGTTAAGTAACTTGAACTAACTCACACAGCTAAGAAGGTGTTGAATCTAGGACTCTTATCTAGAGTTTCCGATTGTGATAATTGTGTGTCACATCATGTAACCAATTCCTCATGATAGCTCATTGCAGTGTGTTGAAAACTGCAGGGTGTGATCAGTCAACATTATTAAAACCAAAATAGAATGAGAAAAATTAAAATACATTGTTTGGTATAAGGGATAAGTATTGTTTGTAAAACTTTGTTTTCATTTATGAGTGAATATGAGATCACAAATTAAAATCTGCCTTTTCCTCTGGCTTACAGTCAAAGTAAGTTTGAAAACAGCTTTCCTGACTTAAGCCTCCTAAAATAGCCCTTTAATTGATGTGGTACAAAGGAAATGCCCAAAGGGCATAATTATTGAGCACCCCAGCGAATTGAGTGTCCTCTCTGGGGAGAGCCTCAGAAACACAATTGCCCACTTGAGGTCAAAGGGCAGCTTTTCTTCCACCTTGAATCCACATTTAGGCCTTAATTACGTTGCTGTTACTAACCGAACCCCTCTCAGAGTAGCAGGGGGATGCTTTCGGTTACAGAAAATGAGTCAAAGCCTATGTTGTAAGAACATTGCAGGCTTTTAAATTTTATCTCCTGGCTTTGCTGTGGACGGTATTGTAATTCAGTGGTTAGCAGTGAAAATATTAAAAGAAATCGAAGCAGCAAGAAAGAGGAAAGCCTGTCAAGGCCAAATCCATTGTATGACTACGAGGCGGAGACAGAACAGTGGTTGTGGAACAGAGGAAACAGCATTGCTGAGCTCCACAGCCACAGGGGTGAACCAGAAGAGAGGCTCTGGGGCTGACCCTGACTCTTCTTTTGACCCAGAGTGTCAAAATTTCTGTGACTTTACTGTGAATTTCTTTTGGAACTCCCCTTCTATTTGACCAATTTCGTATAAAATAACACTCAATGAAATGGATTTGGGCACTTTCCTGGTCATAAACCTCTGAAGAACAGAAACTTTGCCTATTTTGTCCCCCATCATCTCCACAACACCAAGCTAATAACCGTTGTTCCATAAATAATTGTTGATTAAATAACTATATGCCTGAATAAATATAAAAAAGAACTTTGGAAACGATATTGTTAGTATAGCTTTTAAGCTGTGAATTTCATAATGAAATAAAAAAAACTAACTTTTTTGATTTGTTTTCTGGTTTATTATTTGCTAATTGTGGTTACAATATTTTATTTTTTCTTTTTTTAGTGTTTATTAATTTATTTTTGAGAGAGAGAGAGAGAGAGAGAGAGACTACAAGCGGGGGAGGGGCAGAAAGAGAGGGGGTCAGAGGATCTGAAATGGGCTCTGTGCTGACAGCAGACAGACCAATGCAGGGCTCGAACTTATGAACCACAAGATCATGACGTGAGCTGAAGTCTGATGCTTAACTGACTGAGCCACGTAGGCATTCCTGTGGTTACAACATTTTAAAATCATAAAATTGTTATAGACTCTGTAAAAGTTGTATTGTGGTAGGGTCCCCTCCATAAGGAAATTAAAAGAAAAAACCTCAGGGCAACTTGATTATATGCCTATGTGACAACATCCCTTACGACCTTGTTACATGAGACCATTTCATGGGAGACAAAGAAGTAGAAAATATATAAAAAACTACATCACGTGGCATTCGGGACTTAGTTCTTTGGGCATGAACCCAGCCAAGTGGTGCCCGCAGGAATAAAGTCTCCTGGAAAGAAAAGTCTCGGTGTCACGACTCTGTGTGAGAATCCCGGTGCATTGCAGCTGCTATAACAAATTATCACAAACTTAGTGGTTAAAACAACATAAAGGTATCACCTTACATATGGGTTCTAAAGTGTAGAATATGTTTCACTGGGCCAAAAGAGAGGTGTCTGCAGAGCTTTCTAGAAACTCAGGGGGATCCTCTGTTTTCTTGTATCTTCTAGCTTGTAAAGGCTACCTACTGCCTTTGGTTGGGATGTTGCCCTCTTCCGTCTTCACAGCCAGCAATGGCCAAATAAGTCCTTCTCTTATCATGTCACACTGACACTCACTCTCCTGCCTTCTTCATCCACATTTAAGGACTCTTGTGATTACGTGGGCCTGCCTAGTTAACCTAGGATAAACCCCCATCTCAACGGGATTAGGATTGTGGTGCCAGTGTTCTACCTACTATAGCTTCTAAACACTGGGATTGAAATTCTTGTTCTGTGGTCAGCAAAGGGTAAATTCAATAATAGCACCTTGTCTTCCATTGGCTCATCCATCCAGTCTGAAACTTTTACAGAATCCGAGAGGCTTGAGTCACAGAGTTGGGCTTCAGTCCCTGCTCTGCTCCTTCTAGCTTTGTGACCTTGGTCAGGACAACTAGCCTTTCTCAGTGTCATTCTGAGTGTGTGAAATGGCAATGTGTGTTGCAGAAGTTTTGTGAGGAACAAAGAAATATGGGCAGAGGCAATATATTTAATTTATAGACTTATTAAAATATTGATTTATTCTCACTGTTAGGAGAGAATAGAAAGAATGAAAGAGAAGCTAAACCTCTTGGTTCTTGCTTCCCTTGCCTCAGTGGCAATTGATGGCCACTTTAACGCTCTAGCTGAAGCCATCTTGAAATTTTTATTCCAGAAGGAGACAGGACTGCTCAGGAAGGGGAGAGATGGAAGTGAGCATCTGAGATGATGACAGAGGTGGCCAGCTTCTGAGCCTAAGTGGACACGGGTATTGCTAGCAGTCAGGAGTTTTGTTTTCCATTTGTACCAACACACCAGCACCTCAAATGGTGATGGCTGCATGTGTCTCAATGGGAAGTAGGATTCCTAATACAGATTCCTATCGTCGTGTAGTGGGTTTCTTGCACAGAGAGTTGTGACGCTGAGGCTTTTCTTTCTGGGAAGCAAGTTTATTTGTGCCGGCACAAGCTCAGTTGGGTTTGTACTGAAAAACTGAGCCCCGAACTCCACATGGAGGCATGGAACTCCACGTGGAGGCATGTCTTTGATACATTTCCTACTTCTTAGTCTCCCATATATGAGTAATGTATAGGCATACAGTCTGATTGGGTGGTCTCAGGTTACACGGTCGTGAGGGAAGTCATGTACGCACACTAGCCAGGTTGCCTTCCCTTATCTTGAGGTCTATTCCTTTAGGGAGGGGACTTTATAACAGTCACTCGTGGCATAGTGGTAAAGTATGTGCATACCGTGAAAGCGCCACAAAGATCTGGGCAAGGAGAAGGAGCACAGTGGTTCACACAGACTTCACTATTCTTGAGTTGTGAGGGGGAGGGTGGGGGTGGATTGAAAATTTTGATTTCAGGGGCACCTGCATAGCTTAGTCGGTTAAGTGTCCAACTCTTGATTTCAGCTCAGCTCAGGATCTCACTTCGTGGGGGTGAGCCCTGCATTGGGCTCTGTGCTGACAGTGAGGAGCCTGCTTGGGATTCTCTCTCTCCCTATGTCTCCGCCTCTCCCCTGCTCACTCATTCCCTCTCTCTCTCTCTCAAAATAAATATTTAAAAAATAAAATAAAAATTTAATTTCATAAAAGAAGGGTATTTGCTCTTTCTTCTTTTATAAAGCTTCTCATTATGTAAGAAACTTTTTTAAAAAATAGCATTTACCTGATTAATTTTCAGTCTATGTGATCTAATTTGATTCTTCCCAGATACTCTCAGGCTGAATGCAAAGTAATAAAAACTTTCTGATTCCCTTGAATATTTTTCCACCAATGTCCTTCATAAATAAGGCTTTTTAAAAACCACATGGCAACAGGTGTTGGATTTTTACTCTTCATGAAATGAGTCAAGTAATACTCTCTTTTTATTTGAAATCTTCACTCCTGTTCCTGACATTTGCCAGTGCCAGTGTACTAGTTGCTACTTGCTATAAAATGCAAAAGCAACATTTCTGAGAGTCTCACTCAATATGATGAAGAATACATTTTAATGACTTGAAGGACACTTACTCTATTTAACCAAAGTGTGTATGCATCTTGATATTATTTTAGTTTAATTTTTTAAGTGTACATTACTTATCCAACCAATTGGAACTATTCTAGTGTGCATTTATTTATGAATACTTTTAAAATTCCAAATGGCTCATAATAGCATCTTTGAAACTACAAGAGTTGATGCTGTAAGTGAATATTAAGACTCATAACCCAAATGAAAAGCTGTTATTGCAGAATACTCAAGTCATTTTCTAGAGCATAACATCTTAGCAATTTTAAAGATGTTTATTCAAAATACCAAGAAAAATTAGACAACATGATGACAGTCCCTTTGCAAACCTCAATTGTTAAAATCATTCTTGAACCACTCTACTGGAAAAGATCAACCAAACCCAAAAGTATTCATTAGCATCACAATAAACAAATGCTGACTATGGTAATAAAAATGCCACGAGAATTTTAATAGCCAAGGAAAACAATCTTCTAAATAAAAAAGCCTCAACACTCTAGATGTATAGCTAGATTATTCTATAAAAGGGGAGGAGGTATAAATCTCTTGTATGGGCTTGAGAAAGACAGTCGTCTGGTTAATACGGTTCATGTGGTTTACCACTACATAGTTCTTGGAGAATCATTCTCTTCATTGGAGAATGTTCTATCTACGTAGTAAATATCTCATTCAGTAATATGTGTATTCTATGAACCATCTCATTCTATTTTTTAATACAGTGTGTGCTTTTTGGGCTGGCATGTATTTTTCTACTAATTATTAAATATCAGTTTTAAAGAAATTTGTATACAATCTTCACTCTGTTTAAATTCCTTTTAGAGAATGAAAACATGCCAAGCAGTGGCTCTAAATGCGTGACTCTCACACTGGGGGGAGTTTTTGCCTTCAGAGGACATTTGGCAATAGGAGGAGACAGTTTG
The DNA here is from genome assembly GCF_008692635.1 of Crocuta crocuta. Taxonomy (NCBI): domain Eukaryota; kingdom Metazoa; phylum Chordata; class Mammalia; order Carnivora; family Hyaenidae; genus Crocuta; species Crocuta crocuta. Next base: position 1,234,172 of record NW_027530222.1, on the reverse strand, counting down.
CGTTTCAAAATTGGACTTAGGGTGGGGCACCTGGGTGGCTCAGTCAGTTAAGTGTTTGATTTTGGCTCAGATCATGATCTCAAGGTTCCTGAGTTCAAGCCCCATATCCAGCTCTGCACTGATAGTGTGGAGTCTGCTTGGAATTCTCTCTCTCTCCCTCTCTATGCCTGTCCCCCTCTTGTGCTTTCTCTCTCTCTCAAAATAATAAAATGAACATTAAAATTGGATTAGGGATGTACTTCTGGGTCCTGAAGTGTAGAAACCAGAAATGTGCTGAACAATCCTACAATACATAGCAGAGCCCCCACAGCGAAAAATTATCCAGCCAAGGATTTGTGAATAGTGCCAAGACTGAGAAGCCTTCTTTCCTTCTATCTTTCCCTCTCTCTTTCCCTCCTTTACTTTTCTTTTCTTTTCTTTTTTCTTTTCATTTATTCTCTCTCCTTTCCTTTCTTACTTCCTACCTTCTTTCCACCCTACCTTTCTCTTCTTCCTTCCTTCCTTCCTTCCTTCCTTCCTTCCTTCCTTCCTTCCTTCCTTCCTTCCTTCCCTCTTTGCCTCCTACCTCATCTACCTCTCTTTCATAATGCCAGAAAAGTCCAGCAGGAATTGAGAGCACACTGCATCTCTCTCCTCCAACCCTGCAGGAAGAGATACCATTCTTTTGCCTTGACCCAGGCTTCTTAGGGCCCAACTGTACCATCCAGAGCTGAGGCAGTGCTGCCAGAATGTCATAACCTGGCCAGATAAGTAATAGATGGAGATGGGAAGGTAAATTGCTTCTGCTAGAGAGGACACAGAGGAAGCTGATAACATAAAAGTATTGTAGCGTGCATTCTGAGAAACCATTTGAAAAGAAATGTTTATTTATGAGGGTTCCAGAGAAAATGTCATTTATTGAATCTCATGATTTCCCTGCATAGATAGAGTAGAATAAGAACATTCAATCTGTTTTAATGTGGGAAGTTAACACTTTTATTTTTCCTCCTTTTCTTGCTCTCCTGGGACTGTTTCAGACAAGGCTGTATTACTTATATTTCTAATTATTTCAGATCTTGTATTAATGGACCATCTCTGTCTGTTATTAAAGAAGAAGATTGATTTATTTGAATAACAAACCTGGTGGTGGGAGAAGAATCCATGGGGCATGGGCCACAGGAAGAACTTTGGAGATGAGAAACAAGTTTGCATTTTTTCTGCCTAAAATTTAGGAAGTACTTCCGGTAAATTTTTCAAAAAGCAAGAAGAGAGGAAAGAACTTGATGGGTGGACTTAACGGAGAACCACTGACAGGACAGAATCTTCCAGGGGCTTGATCTCGGTTCATCATCTGCTCATCTTTTAATCACGAAGGGCTTCTCCGGGCGAGCCCTGAGGGAGTATGTTGGCTGAATCTCCTGAAGCCCTAAGAAACCCTTAGGGCACATCCATCCGCGTTCACTTGGAATGCCCAGCAAGATAATGACTATTCTTAACACAAATATTTATTTGGTCCTGCCACTGTCTGTGCATACACATCCAATGTCTCAGAAAACTCCCACAAGCCCAGAGAGAGGTCCTGAGCTGGAACCATCAAAGGCAAAGTCTGCTTCAATAATTTTTTTTTTTTTGAAAGGGATATTTTAAGTGGGGCTTGGGACATTTAGGTGGCTCAGTCGGTTAAGTGCTGGAACTTTGGCTCAGGTCATGAGCTCACTGTTTGTGGGTTCAAGCCCCATGTCGGGCTTTGTGCTGACAGCTCAGAGCCTGGAGACTGCTTGGGATTCTGTGTGTGTATGTCTCTCTCTTTGGCCCTCCCCAGCTTGTACTCTGTCTCTCTCTCTCAAAAGTAAATAAACATTTTTAAAAAATTAAGCATGACTTGAAAGAGAAACAAACACTTTTCTGGGACAAAACGTGGCATGCGCACAAATACAGATTTTTTTAAAATGGTTATTTTGCAAAATAAATAAGTAAATAAATAAATAAGAATAAATCTGACCCAGTAGTGGTTCTATTGGCAGTAACTAGAAAATGATTTCAGTCATTTAAGGAGTAATTATCTTACATAACGAGAAATTAGTGATTTAACTTCTGCAATGTCAAGTTTTGGCACTGGACTCCCCTGAGTTCAAACTGACGAAATAAAGAAACACAGCATCGCTGGTAAGTACAGAACGGTATGTGGCTGGCAAACATTCTATATCTGTGGAGTTACTTTTCTCAAACTAAAAACAAAACTGAAAAAATTAGTAATAAAGGTTGGGCTATGAAGTAGTTAAATATTTCTAGAAGGAAAAAACAAACCCCTTTCTTATTCCCTTTGGGGAAAACACAGTTATATAAAGTAAGCATTTNGAGCACTGGGTGTTATATGGAAACCAATTTGACAATAAACTACTTGTAAAAATATATATATATAAAATAAAATAAGCATTTCAATAAATAATGTTAGAGTACCCACAAACAAAAACTTTCCACAGAAGCGTGCACCCCCCTTTCTATACTATAGATTTGTATCGAAATATCGATCTAATTTTCCAGACACTATCTGTGAACACTGCAGCAACTCTGCATATTTGGTTCTTGTGTTTTCTCGGCTTAGACTATATGCACACGGTGGCCAGTGCAAATTGGAGATAAGAATGCCCGTTGCGAAAATATAGACTTGTTTCTGCAAATGCACGTCTGAATAAAAGCTGTCAATAACTATTCATCAATATGTTTCACTGGCCAATTTTTTTTCAGCATATGCAGTTCCTGTAATTTGTTGTGATAATGCTGGTTTAAAATAGCTACGATTCCAGTCAGTTCACATTAACAATAAACAGACAGACGGCTCACCAAAAGACGGATTTTCTTTTTCACTAGCCCAAATATGCCACACAGCTTACTTTTAAAAAGCTGAACACCTATGAAAATCATCTTCTGTGATGGTTAGTTTTTGCGTCCACCTGGCCAGGCCACAGTGGCCTGGTATTTGGTTAAATATGATCTTGGATGTTTTCTGTGAAGGTGTTGTGTGGATGAGATTAACATTTAAATTGATAAACTTTGGGTAAAGTAGATTACCTTCTGTAATGTGGGTCGGCCTCATCCAAATAGCAGCAGGCCTCAACAGAACAAAGACTGACCTACCCGCAGCAAGGAAAAATTCTTCCAGTGGGTTGCTTTGTTGCCTGAACCGCAGCTCTTCCCTAGTCTCCAAGCTGCCAGTTTACTCGATCAGATTTTGGACTCTCCAAACTGCCATAAAGGCATGAGCCACCCTCTTAAAATAAATTCCTCTCTCTCTCCCTCTCTCCAAGGACAGACAGACAGATAGTTAGATAGGTAGACAGACAGGTAGATAGATAGATAAATACAGAGATAGAGATATAAATAAGTTTCCTCTCCAATGTCACCAGCTTTCTTTACCTTTTTGTTTATTCAACCAATGACCTTGATATTTTGGACTTTTGAAAAGCAGTGTAAACCTATTTTCCACCAAAGGCACAACCCTCTCTGATAAGGCAAGAGGATTTGTAATCCAATTATTTTTCTTAAAGTAACCAGTTTCTTTTCTTTTCTTTTCTATCTCTTCAACTGACACGTTCAAAAAATCGCTTCCAATTTCCTTGAGGTCCTTAACTAGTTTAATTGCCTACTCAAACTCTTTCCTTTTTATAGAACATTCCTATAATTGAGAAATGTTAGATAATTTAAAATTAATCAGTATTTATTGAGTACCTAATACATCTAAGAAGTTGGACTGATTAGAGACATAACAAAAAAGCATAAGAGTAAGCATCAGTCATCAATTAATAGTTACACGAATCAGTATAGAACTAGCTATATCAAGTATGGGAGGGAGCCTCCCCCCTTCCCCCACTGGGAAGGTCATGACTGCTGATAACCCAATTTGGAACCAAATATGAAACATGTAGTTACAGTTTTATTTTGTTTTTCTTGAATGAGATGAGAATTTTGAACAATTCTGTCTGTTGCACTGAAAAATCAGTGAATTAGAAATTCATGATAATTGCTAGCAAAATAACAACAGGAACAAAACTGTTAAGTCTGATGGGGTCAACATAGGTAGCCACCTATCATTTTTAATTTAAAAACAATAAGACCTACTGAATGAACCTAATAGATTTAGGGCCCAGGTTTCTATTTCAAATGATCAATAATTGATATTTTTGTCTTCTAAGTTCTGAGATACCTAAGTTCTAAGTTCTAGATACCTTAAACATGGTAGGTCTTTAATCCATGCTTGTTGGATTGAATTGAGTCTTGCTAGAAGTGAGTTCAGAAGACAGAGTAGGCAGTGTGGGAGCTTCCTTTCAATGATCTCCTAAATGCTGCATTTAGTTTACATTTTTATGCTTACCCGTATAAATTTTGTGGCATAAGAATTAAATTCTAAGTCAAAGAAAACTGATAGATCTGGGGTAGTGCTTTTTTTTTTTTTTAATGTTTATGTATTTTTGAGAGAGACAGAGACAGAGATAGAGCATGAGTTGGGGAGGGGCAGAGAGAGAGGGGAGCACAGAACAGGAAGCAGGCTCCAGGCTCTGAGCTGTCAGCACAGAGCCCGACAGGGGTCTCAAACTCACAAACTACAAGATCGTGACCTGAGCCCAAGTCGGACATTTAACCGACTGAGCCACCCAGGCACCTCTGGGGATAGTGCTTTTTAACGTCTGTACCTTACTCTCTTTTTCTGAAAAATGAGCATAGTAAACTTTGCCTCTTCTATAGGAAAGATGATAAGAAAGTTTTTTTCCAAAATCTGTGAGCTTTGCATTATTCAGAGGCAAAATATTAATGTTGTTATTTGTAGTGTACAGGTTACCACAGTAGACCACATCCAGAACACAGAGATATAATCAGGTGTTATTAAAACAAAATTAGTAAAAAAAAAAAAAATCAACATATAGTTGGTATTAGCTGCTTCTAGAAATAAATCTCTCTATCCTTTAGGAGACAGTCTGCCAATGCTCTTGAATCATGTTATTTCCTAGATCAAATAAAAAAAATACCCAGATTACTTCTGTGAATATAATCAAAATAACCAAAATGTTTCTCAAAAAATATAACCCGATAGTATTTTAATAAACAATCCTATTATGCTTTCCCAGTGAAGTCATTTCCTCCAGATAACTATCTCCTACCTCTCATTCCTCTCAAAGGGAAGAGATTGAGACACATACCCACATCTATGATAAAAATGTGGTTCTGCATTGAAAGATACTCCCAGAAGTTTATACCCCTCAACACAGAATTCAAGTACACTAACTCTTTATTGCTGCCACTTACAACCAAGTCCTAAGCCTCAAGATAGGGTTGGAGGATTTTAGTCCAGGGACACCATGCTTTTGTCCTTCTGATGTTTGTGTGAGAATTTGAATTGAAGCAGTCTTGAGCTTTCAGTCATTATAACATCTGCTTATGGCTTGGGAGATGATGGGTGAAATATTGTTCTGTCTGGAAAGCAAGACTGTTCTATTTTAATTGGAATAAAACAGCTACTGTTATGGGGCTCTGGGGTGTTAACTGATGTCACTTGTTAGGGACAAATGCTCATCTAAGGCAACACAAAGAGCCTATCGTTTTTACGTACTTTTAAGTCTACTTCTTCACAACTCATTAAAAGATGTTGAACATTTAAATCCTTCCTGCACAATGAATATCAAGCAGCCAGCGAAACTCCCCTTGCATAGCCGCAAAAGAAACATTTTCCTCTAATCAATTCATTTATTATATTTGACTGTAATTGAAATATCACTCCAAAATCATGTGTTTATAAATATCAGCTGTATGAAACTGGCCTCCCAATCCGTCTCATTATAAGGGGAAGGCTTCTTTTCACCCTTTTTGGGTAGCAGACAGACTGGCCCTTTAAATGGAATTTCACACTTATCTCCCCTGGTGGGATGATTTTCAAACCTTCCCTTACCAGCTGAGTCCTCCACTGGCCTCTCTCTGGAACTAAAGAAATAGGGCTTTCAAAGCACATATGCTTCATGATCTGCCAGCTGAACCGCCAGCCTCCACTGGTGCCCATCTTTCCTGCTCTCCCTTCTTTATGCCCAGAGAGGCGCTGTGCTGCCATGAAGTCCTTCTCTTGCTGCAGAACCTCATTGGTACCTTGCCCCAAATTTCCTACCTTCCTTTAACCCTTCTTTCTCCTTCATTATCAACCCTTCCCTCTCTACCAGATGATTTCTGTCAACAAAGAAACGTATTCTCTTATCTCCTGTCTTGAAAGGAAAACACCTCGTCCTTCACCCACATTGNATGTGATGTATCACATTGATTGATTTGCGAATGTTGAACCAGCCCTGTAACCCAGGAATGAATCCCACTTGATAGCCTTTCCATATTTTCACTGCTTTTCACAGAGAAGCTCTGTCAGTGCACTGCCCTCATTCACTGGATCCATTTCATTCCTCAAGCCACTTTCATTATGTTGGAACTGCTCTTGTGTAAATTACTGACTTTATCATTGAGGCCAAATGCAATGCATACTTTTCTCTTGCTTGACCCCTCAACCACACTCAGCATAGTTCATCCTTCACGTCTTCTTGGCTTTTTGGATGCAGCATTTGCCTAGTTTTCTGGACTCTTCACTCTCAAGTCAACCAGCATGCTCCACCCTCTGCATTTGGAAGTTCACAGACTCCACCATTACTTGGTTTTAGGTCATGCCTGTAAGCTGATAACTCTCAAATTCAGTGTCTTAGTTCTCTCTTTTCTGGCCTCAATGTTCTGACTATCCATCTGACATCCTCACTCAGATACCTAATAGGCACTTCAAACATATTAGACCTTGAGGCAGCGTGAATAATGGCCCACCAAAGATGTCTATGTCCTAATCCTTAGAACTGTGACTATGTTACCTTACATGGCCAAAGGGACTTTGCAAGTGTGACTAAACTAAGAAGCTTATCCTGGAGTATTTTTCCAATGGCCCAGTATAATCAAAAGGGTATGAGGGAGTCAAGAAAGTCAAAGCCAGAGAAGGTGATGTGACCATGGAAGCAGAGGGAGAAAAGAGGATGTGATGTGAGGTCACAAGCCAAGGAATGAGAACAGCCTCTTGAAACAGGAGAAGGAAAGGAAACAGATTGTCCTTTGAAGGCACCAGAAGGAACCAGACCTGCTGACACTTGGACCTCAGCTCACTGAGACTGATTTTGGACCTCTGACCTTCAGAACTATAAGATAATAAATGTGTGTTGCTTTAAGCCACTGAATATGTAGTAATTTCTTACAGCATCAATGGGAAACAGGTCTCAATAACAAAAATTGGGCTTTTAATCCATCCCTAAACCTGTACTTCTGCAGGCTGAATGAACTCAGCCAAGGGCACCCGTATCTAGCCAGTTGCTCAAACCACCTTTTTCCCCCGGACTATTTTAAAGCAAATTCCATATATCACATAATTTCAGCCACAAGTACTTTATTATGTGTCTCTGATACATTTTGTTATTAAGATTTTTTAATGTTTATTTATTTTTGGGAGAGAGAAAGAGACAGAGCATGAGTAGGGGAGGGGCAGAGACAGAGGGAGACACAGAATTCGAAGCAGGCACCAGGCTCTGAGCTGTCAGCACAGAGCCCCATGTGGGGCTCCAACCCACAAACCGTGAGCTCATGACCTGAGCCAAAGTCAGACGCTTAACTGACTGAGCCACCAGGCACCCTCTGATACAATATTTTTAAAAAACAATCTCATTGCCATTTTCATACCTGAAGAATTAAAGATTTTTTTTTTTTGACATAGTCCATATTTGAACTTCCCTCATTGCTTCAGATGTAATTTTTACAAATGGTTTGTTGTATCAGACCCAATTAGGTATTCATATTGTATTTAGTCATTATGTCTCCTGAGACTCTCGTTCTATAAGAAACCGTCCCCATCATCTCTACCTTTATACACCATTGATTTGTTGGAGGAAATAGGCAATTGTGTTTCTGTAGAATTCTCACATTCTAGATTTGGTTGGTTGCCTACGCATGGTGTTGTTTAACTTATTCCTCCTTTCTCTATATTTCCCATAAATCTTGAGACCTGACTAAATTCAGGTTCAATATTTTAGGCACATGTATTGCCTATTGCATGCTTCATGTTTTAAGGCACACACAATAACTGTTTTTCCCACTTTAGGGATTAGTGTAGTTGATGGGTTCTGAGCGTGGAAGCCTGTTTCTTCATTACACAATTATCCATTAACCACTCCCCTCCTGGGGTTTGCAACTAGGATGATCATCTCAAAGATCTGTTATTTGATTATGGGCTGTGAAATGATGATTTTTATATTCTATTATTCCTACCACTTTATTTGCCGGAATTCTATAAATGAGAAATTTCCACCATCAACTATTGGTTATTGTGAAATGCAAGTGAAGAGGCTACTGTTATGGGGTTGGCCAGAGTTTTCAGTGGCATGGACTGAGGTGATGGCACTGGTGATAAAAAAATAAATGGTTTCAAAATATATTTTTTCAGTAAAGCCCTCAGGATTCGCAACCATTTGGCTGTGGCAAAGAAGTAATACAAGTGACCTCTCATTTTGTGGCTTCCATAACTAACTGGGGGTGGAGATGCAGCGGACCGAAGTGGGAAAAGTGGCGGAAACCAGCAACGGGAAAAGACGAGATCACTAAGGTGTTGTTGGAACAGAAGAGAAAGGGAGCCTTCATACTTGTTTGGTATAATGACTTTTTAGAGAAAAGGAGTTTCCAAAACAAGAAATGGCTTTTCTAAAATTTTACAAACATAGGAAAATTGTTCAGTAAATACTCAACCAGTTTTGTATTTGAAATACCACATCCAGCACCCGAATCCTGTTGCTGCCCCGACATCAGCAAAAGTTATTACAGCAGCATATTCGTCCTTCCGAAGTTAAGGGTCTGTCAGTATTTCCATTATAAACTCCAATTTTCAGCGGTTTATAACTTGGCTATTTTAAAATCACATCAGGCTGAAACTTGCAAGTAATAAAACATTTTAAAAAATAGATTTAATGCATTTTTGTCAAAATCTAGTTAAAATATTGCCTATTTTTCTCAGATAAAGTGACTTACAGTTAATATACTGTGAGACAAATGTTTAATTAAAGACACTTTTATTTCAAAGTTTCTGGAAATAATTATGCTTTATAATAATATCACATTTCATATGCATAAATTAGATAGGGATGGACCATAAACATTATACTGAAGCAATTTTAATTTTTAATTATTTAATTATAATTTACTTTAATTTTATGAGAAACTGGCATATGCATTGTTTTGGATGAATTTCTTCCCAATAAAACTTGTAGATCAGTTAAGGGTTTGGNAAATAACATGTATGATTTTATTTTTTAAATAGGTATATTGCTATTTTGTCAGACAGAACTCAGTCTCAAAGTTATTGTTCAATTAAAAATACACCATCTTTGGGGCACCTGGGTGGCTCACTTGGTTAAGCGTCCAAATTCAGCTCAGCTTATGATCTTGTGGGTTCGAGCCCTGCGTCAGGCTCTGTGCTGACAGCCCAGAGCCTGGAGTCTGCTTCAGATTCTGTGTCTCCCTTCTCTCTGCCCTCCCCTACTCGTGCTCTGTCTCTGTCTATTAAAAATGAATAAATATTTAAAAATTTAATAAAATACACCGTCTTTTGTTTGGGATACAGTATTTTGATACTCTTTTAGTAATAGAATTTTCTAACATATGGATGCCCCATTCATCTAAGGCCTTTTGTAAAATCAGTTAAGCCAGGAATTGTGTCTTAAAGTACAAAGACACTTTCTTTCCGTATGAGGAACAGGAAGAAACACATTGAGTGTTACAGAATAAAAACAATCAGGGGCACCTGCGTGGCTCAGTTGGTTAAGCCTCCAAGTTCAGCTCAGGTCATGGTCTCACAGTTTATGAGTTTATGCCCTGCGTCGGGCTCTGTGCTGACGGCTCAGAGCCTGGAGCCTGTGTCAGATTCTGTGTCTCCCTCCCTCCCTCCCTCCCTCTCTCTCTCTCTCTCCCTCTCTCCTCCCCTCCCTGGCTTGCACTGTGTCTCTCTCAAAAATAAGTAAACGTTTAAGGGAAAAACAATCAAATACTATATGTTGGGTAAGGTAGAGCATGTAAAGATGAATAAGAAATGTTCCCTGCCCTTATAGGACTTTAAAACTAATTTAAAGTAGACCTGGGAAGTCTCCAAAGAGCAAAGCAGGTTAAATATAATGTGAGGCTGTGAAGTGATTCCTTTCGTCGGGGAAGATGAACAAAGACTTAGTATGGGGGTAGAATTTAAGCAGGATCTTAAAGGTTGGACATGGAAGGAAAAGGGAGAAGATGGACATTCTAGACAGGAAAGGGTGGCAGAACTAAAGGAAAGGAGCTAGAGAATTGCATGTTTTGGGAGATGATGCCACCATATTGCTCAGAAATTGAATCACATTAGCCCAACAGATATTTGTTCTTGGTCTGTTTCAAAAGTTTCTAAAAAGCACGTGTGTGTGTGTGTGTGTGTGTGTGTGCGCGCGCGTGCATGCACACTGTTTCTGTGCACATTTGATGAACACAGTAAATTAGATAAATGCAAAATGAACTCTACTAGGTAAGTTCCTTGATGGCCAAGTTGAATCCTAGAAAGAAACTTTCACTTTGGAGGAAATTTGCTCATAGATTCTTCTTTGTGATGACAGAAATATTCCAGGTTAATATAGAGAATACTGATATCATAAAAACAGGATTTTTAGGGGTTCCTGAGTGGCTTGGTCAGTTAAGTGTTGGACTTTGCCTCACGTCATGATCTCATGGTTCATGGGTTCAAGTCCCAAGTCAGGCTCTGTGCTGACAGCTCAGAACCTGGACCCTGCTTTGGATTCTGTATCCCCCTGTCTCTCTCTACCCCTCCACTGCTTGTACTTTGTCTCTCTCTCTCAAAAATAAATAAACATTTAAAAAAATAAAAACAGGATTTTAAAATATTTTTAAAGTTTATTGTTTAATATATACAAATTGTGTCAATATATATTTTAAATGGCATTGCATTGTAAACATAACCCAAACGACTTAGTATATATAAAATATTTGTCCTATTCTGTTTGGAAGAGTTTCAAACTTGGTTATAATCTCATTGAAGGAAGCCTTTATGTGTGCAGAAATAAGGTCCATAGGATGTGTTTGCCCATACTGTTTAAAGATAAATTAAGCACTGAGGCTGACAATGAATGGAGAGGACCCAGGTTTGTGATTCCGTCAGTGGCTTTTGGGCAATTTTGTGGGATCTTGTCCATTCAGGCCTGGTCGGGGACAGAGGACTGGCAGATACCTACCAGTCAAACAGTAACTGGGGAGAAATCTGAGTAAACCAGTTGTCAAAATAATAGCTTTGAAAAAAGGATTTCATCAATCTTAATAAATTATACCTCGGTTTCGTATTCATCCTTTGTCATAGGTTTTGGTCTTTCTCTTTTGTTCATGGAAATCTTGAAAAGTAAACCAATTGTTTTGAAAGTCTTATCAACTCTTTTCTTTTTCCTGTACCTTGCAAAATGTTACTTCTAGAAATCCAACCAAGTACTCTTTGACAAGGTTTATTCTGTGAGCTCAACGAATACTGGTAGACCCAGGAGATGGCTCACTGGCTGTACACTCACTAGGGACTATTTAGAAGGCTCGCAAACCCAGTCATTTGCACTGTCCATGTGTGATATTTTTGGTATGCCAGGTATCACTGAAATTTCCATCTATAGACTGTGATTGAAAAAAAACGAAGCACTTGTTTTTTCCATCCATTGCCTAGAATGTTTACTCTGCCTTCTTATGTAAGTTACATTTGGTTTACAAGGCCCACTTACTTAACAAATATTTATGGAATGCCTAGTTTGTGCCAGATAATGTTTTAGGCCATGGATAGACCATGGAGAACAACAGAGACAAGATTCCTATGATCACAAATTTTATATTGTGAGAAAGACAAAAAACAAGTAAACAACTGCATTTCAGATAACAAGGGGACAATGGCATCTGTGGTGGGGAAGAGGACTATTTTCATTATGGTAGTCAGGGAAATGTCACTCTGAGGGGACATTAGAGCAGAGAAATGAAAGAAGCGAGAGAGAGTGAAACATGCAGTCTAAGGAAAAGATGTTCCAAGTGGAGAGTAAATAAGATAAAATCTTGACATGATTGAGAATCAGAAAGATTCGGTTCCATTCCTCCATTTTCAATGAGAAGCTCTGGTTTTCCCATCTTGCAAGGAAACCCTTCTAATCGTATATGTCTGTGTGATTCATTTGGCACTGAATGTATGTGTTGTGTTATAATTCTAGTTATATTTGGAACATTGAGATGCTTACTCTCCACTTAAGACTTCTCTCCCCCAGGCTCAGGACCTTGCCCTATATTTCTTGACATGCCAATATAAAAAATAGTAGTCCTGTGCAACAAGGACATTCAATAAACATCCATGATCATAATCTGATGTAATGATTTGTGCTATTGTCAAGTCTTCAAGAGACATATTAACTCTTGACTAAAGATTGAGTTGGGTAGAAGATTAAGGTTCTGACTATTTAAAAACTGTGTTTAATAAATATATATTGGTTTTGAAAAAACAAGCAAAACAAAAATATGCTGCTTAGAGATATATACATATATGGTTAAAATTATGTATATAATTATATACATAATGTTATTTATATAAACTAGTTTGGTTATGTTAGGTTTGAGACACCTATCATGTCCAAGTGGAGATGACAATTAAGCAGTTGTACATGTGAGTCTGAAATGCAGGAGAGATGTCACAAGTGATAATATAAATTGGGGAGCCATCAGCAGATTGATGGTACACTATTTAAAGTAACGTGACTGGATGAGCTGAGCTCACCTAGGGAAAGAATAGAGAAAGAGAAACGAAGAAGTGCAAACAACTGTCTACCAATAGTAAATTGGTGGACTAAATTATAAATAATGGACTGTACTATTAACATTTTCATATTGCTATTAATAAGAATAAATTATAGATACATATATTGACCTGATGGGATGTTTATTAGATGTATTTTAATCCTGAAAAAACAATTTTCAGAGTAACATGGATAATATGCCTACACATTTGTAAAAACAACTACATAGGTGGAATATAAGTGAATGTAGTAGAAAGATAGATACATTCTAAACTTGGCAATAGATGAAATTTTTCCTTCTACATGTTTATTATATTTATACCTTACTCATGCAGCTTTTTTTTTTAATGCTTTATTTTTGAGAGAGAAAGAGAGTGAGCAGGGGAGAGGCAGAAAGAGAGGGAGGCACAGAATCTGAAGCAGGCTCCTGAACCCACAGAGCCTAAACCCACAAACCGGGAGATCATGACCTGAGCTGAAGTCAGACACTCAACCGACTGAGCCACCCAGGTGCCCCTTCATGCAGCTTTTAAAAGACTAATCAAAGAGGGACATAAACAAAACAAAGTGTCTGTGGCTATTTAACTATCTAGAATGTAAAGTGATCTTAGAAAGGCTGTTTATGATCGTAACAGTAGCCATCAAGGCCCATGTATTCCCTGTGTGAGCTACTTCGCATCCCTCACCCTTTCTTTCTTGTATATCTGCTCCTCCAGTACCTTCACCCGCAAACTTCTTCACTGGTAATCCTTAGCTGGACTGCCCTCAGGCTGTGAAAGCTGCTGTGCCCATCCACAGGAAAGCTGGCTAGGAATTGACCAATGGGTGACAAGGTATGAGTGCTCCAGCTCCTTGCTCTCTAGCTGGGGACATTCCGAGATGTGACCTATGCTGTCCCCAGAGCATCTCTGCAGGACTAAGCCAAAGTTCCCTTTCTTAGGATTTGGTTTAATATCACACTCTAGTCTCTTCTCCTTCCCTTCCTATTTCTGCTTCCCAGCCTTCCTTCTGGCATGTTCTGGGAACACTTGATATGCACTGTTATATGTTTCCTTGTCTCAAGGCCTACTTCTGGGGATCCTGGCCTAAGACAATGATCAACCTACTTCAAATGATAGATGCAACCTTAACTCTTGAGAACTCTGGCATCACAGATGGGATAGTGCAGTAAGTCAGATGCTCAGACTTCAGAAGATGCGTCCTGAGCTCTGTTGCTCACTCTCCATGTGGCCTTGGGCAATTCACCAAACTCCATGCCTTTGTTTTCTCATCTGTAAGATGGAATTGATAATAGAACTACTTCATAGAGTTATTTCAAAAAGTTAAATAAAATAATGTACTTAAAATGCATATAGAACGTTAGGCACTCAATAATGGTTTAAAAATTAACAAAGATGCTTTATATAAGTATAGGGACTATCTCTGTGTGTGTGGTGGCATGTCTAATAAAAGGAGGAGTTTCCTTTAAATGAAAACTTATAATAGATATGGAGCTTTTCTTAGGATGAAAGCCATTCTTTAAAGAATGCTATTTTATTGTGTGTAACTCATGTGAAGTAAACAAAGTTAATACATCATTGATTTTAATGGGACTTTGCACAGTTTGATTAATATACCATTATTGCATAAAAGCATTCTACATGCTGAGTAGTAGCTGGTGCATTTGAATATCATTTGGTCTGAAGTTTCAGCATATGCTATTTTCACTATATGCCTCTATGCAGGCATTATCATCCGGTACACAATAAATCAGATAATGAATCAAAAAAAGAAAATGATACCTCCCTAACAACTATATCACGTATTTTAGCATTTAATATATCATTTTAATGTCTTCAATAACATCATGATGGGGATGGTATAATGACCACATCCTTTACTGGTCTAGTTTTACTTTTACAAACCCTTAACTCATTGCTTAGAATAATTAACTGTTCTCTTATCTATTTAAGAACTTACCATCCTGAAACCAATTTTTCTTGGGCCCCAAACCATGGAATTTATATGTGAACCAATTTTACAACAATGTCTGAGCTCTATAAAATCCCTCTGACTGGGAGTTTAAGCAAAGCTAGCCGATACTGAATTCTATTTATTACAAACAGCACATTTCCTGGTAGTTTTTCATTTCATTTTGTATTAAAATCCCCTTGTAATTGCTGTCATTCTCTTTATGTCTTCCCCTAATTATTCTGACTAGAGTAAACTCTCAGTTATTCGGGGACTTTATAATCTGTAGATTTTCCAAATCCTCTCTTTTTAATTCTGTCTTTTATTGTGTACATTCTTAACCATTTAAATGTCTCCTATTTTTATAATATTCCAGATGATAAATGATGGTAGAGTGAGAAGCTCATACTGAAATAAGCAGTTTGTGGGGCACCTGGCTGAGTCAGTTGATAGAGCATCTGACTCCTGCTCTCTTGTGAGCTCAAGCCCCACTTTGGGCATGAACCCTACGTAAAATAATAATAATAAAATAAGCAGTTTATTGTTTTTATCAAAATTCCTGGTAAAAGGTCTGATTTCAATTAATGCATCAAATAAAAGTTTTAACCATTTGTGGATCTTAATCTGTTCTCCAAAATCATTTATAATTGAAAGTTAGAACCCTATCCTTTGTTCTTTTTTGTGTGTATATCAAATTATTCATGTACATTATTATTTTATGAAGTCTAGTTGACATACAGTGTTACATTAGTTTCAGGTGTACAACATAGTGATTTGACAACTCTATACATGCTTGCCCTGCTAAATATAGTCACCATCTGTCACCAAATAACATTATTACAAAATCACCGTATTTCCTATGCTGTACTTTCCATCTCAGTGACTTATTTTATAATTGGAAGCTGGTACCTTTTTTTTTTTAATGAACGCTACACTTTGTTCTTAAATATGCTAATTTCACGAAGAGCAAAGCTCCAAGTGTTGTTTCTTTTTTAAAGGCCTAATGTCATCCCATTCCATACCACCCATTACTAAACTGCACATAGCTTGAGATAATGGGGGTTGAAGGTTTTGTTCACAACTTTGAAAAGATTAAGGAGTTCTTAAATAGAATAGTCCTTGAATCGGTTTAGAAATTAAGCTGCAATGAAAGGTTAAGGACAAATATCAAAACAAGCAATAGTTTGCAATCTTAGTTATGTTCTGAGCCCATGACTTCATCAAAAAACTTACCCTAAGGATATGGTGATGTGGGCAAAATGTATGCATTGGGATCCTGATCTTCATTTACAGCTTCTCTCACTAACTTCATGTCTCTTTGAACTGATTTTTTTTTTCAGTGTTTTATTTATTTTTTTTTAATATTTTTATTTATTTCTGGAGAGAGAGAGAGAGACAGCATGAGCAGGGGAGGGTCAGAGAGAGAGGGAGACACAGACTCCAAAATAGGCTCCAGGCTCTGAGCTGGCAGTCAGCACAGAGCCCGACACGGGGCTCGAACCCAAGAACCGCGAGATCATGACCTAAGCGAAAGTCGGACGCTTAACCGACTAAGCCACCCAGGCGCCCCAGTGTTTTATTTATTCTTAAGAGAGAGACAGACAGAGCATGAGTGGGTGAGGGGCAGAGCGAGAGAGGGACACAGAATCCGAAGCAGGCTCTGAGCTGACAGCACAGAGCCCGACACGGGGCTTGAAACCACAAAGATTATTACCTGAAGTTGGATGCTTAACTGAGTCACCGAGGCACCCCGCGAAGATATCTTTTATGTTGGCCTCTGACTCTGGAGAAACACTATCCTCAATCCCATTATCTAACCATCTTCTGAATAAGCAACTCTTTTCCTCTCACTCTATACAGGTCAGGATTTCTATACCTCTTTCCTGTCAAACTTTTCCAATGACCAAAATAATAAAATACATAGATTCATACCAAAGGATAGTTTTGTCCACCTGTAAGCCTCCCCAGCCCTATTCCATTTTCCTTTTAAGACAATTTGCATTAAAAAGAAAAGATCTGTGGGGCACCTGGGTGGCTCAGTCTGTTAAGCATCTCAGGTCTCCATCTTCAGCAGGGTTCCTGGAATGAGTCCCACGTCCAAAGGGGCTCTGTGCAGACAGCTCGGAGGCTGGAGCCTGCTCACGCTCTCTGTCTCTCTCAAAAATAAACACTAACAAAAAGAATAGTTAAAAAAAAGATCTACAAACCCAGTGGAATTTCAAACTCCTTTAATTTCTGGAAATTGAACAAAGGGCAGACTGTTCTACTGCCGTGCATGTTCCTATAAATGAATATAGTCAAATGGTATCAGTAAGTAGAGGAACAATGTCAGAACGTAACGTGGACAGACATTGGTAGGTCAGTTGACTCCTCCCACCAGGCAACAACCACCTGACGTAAGGTGCACTGACACAGTTGCTGCAAGTCAAAAACCTGTCACACCCTACATTCTTCCCCTTGGCACGGTGTGGCCACATGCTGTGTCTTGAAATGTTTATTAAACCTTCACTCCATTTTTGTGCATTTTGCTTTGTCTCAGTAACTCTTCCTCTTGTTCTTCCATCACATGATCTTATTTACTACAGTATTATTAGGATTAGCATCTTTTTTTAACTCTTATTTTTATTGGTATTCTTAGTACTCTTGGTTACAAAGTTACATAGGTTTTAATTATCCACCCAAACTAGTTTTCCCCAAAGTTCTCTATTTTTAGTGCACAATATTGCAGATTGCGAAGGTTTTCACAAATACCTGTATCATGTGATTGCAAGAACACTGGTAAAGCACTTTAAAAAGTGTGGAGAAGACTTACTTCCATCCCACTTTCCTTTTTGTGCAGGGGGGCAGCATGAACAAGGGAGGATTTTTTTCCCCTTCTTTACAGCTTTCTGTATTTGTTGTAAGTTAAAAAGCTACCCAATCAACTAAAATATTCATCAGCCTTTACTCCAAGTTATTATAAATAATGATGAACTTAATCATCAAAGCTCCCGAAAGGGCACATTTCCAATGTTACTGGTCATGTCTTACTGTTTATTAAAATTCTGTGTTTAGGCAAGTCCAGGTTCTTTGTTTCAGTGTCTCATCCTAAAAGCACATATAATGTTTTGAGGAACAGTCTCATTAGATCATCTTCCTCTTTGCTATCACAAATTTCTCTGAGGTTCTCATAATCTATGTAATAAGTAACATAGAAAGGAATTCTAAGGTTACAACTGACAAAGAGGATGGCTTCTCATCCTTGCTGTAGCAGAGGTTAAGATTTAGTTGGATTGAATCTTTCCAGGCTAAAGAATGTATGCAAATTACTGGTCGAGGTAATTTTATTCCCCTATCGTATCCCAGTCGAGGTTACCATTTGCTTATTTATCATAGAACTTGTTAGATAGTTGGTGTTTATGAAATCATTCAATTAGTGAACAGTTCATTGGATACCTCTCTGATCTCAAGCACAAAGTACCTATAACCACAATGGCAGAATGTATCTACTCTTCTTTGCCACTGCATTGAGGATTTTCTCCTGGAGGTCTCAGAAAGGAGGCCACACTTGATTAGCCCTGTTAGGGAAATGGGTACAGGGTATGTTTTGTGAGTGCCCAGTAATTAGTAATTGTCAACCTTGAGATCCTATGGTGGCTCTTTGAGGCCTATGAGGTATGTCCCCAATGGAACTTTCTTAAATTAAGAGGTTGTTTGGAGGTAGGAACTGAAATACTTGTGTTCAACTGTCAAGAATTAGCTACGTAACCATTGGCATCCTTTAGTATCTTAAGTCTTTTTTCTACTATGTAAAGTGAAGGTAATTACCTGCCTTTCCTAACACACCATCCCAATATCGTTTATCTATTTTTCTTTCTGGTTTATCTTATGAACATCTATTTGGAAGGAAAGGCTATGTTTTATTGGTTTGTATCCTAAGCGCTTCTCACAATGACTGTTACCTGGTATTTTCAATAAAATGTCCATTGGTCCAGTGAATTAATGTAAGTATCTGGAAAGTATCTGGAAAGTTTCACAGTGCTAAATAAGTGTAAGCTGTCTGAAAAAAGCAGGAAGAATGTCACCATTTCCTTCTCTCCTTAGGGCTGACAGTTCTTCCTGTGGCCCAAATTACCCTGGGCAATCAGCACCAGTTCACACAGAGACTGGACAGTGCCTGGATATTGGAGCATGTCACACTCTCATCCTTCTGGAAATGTTGTAACTCCAAAGGGCTTGGGTTTCCTTTGGATCACCTGGTGTCCAGACATACATCGCTCGTCATACACAGCCATGCTGATACTGCCAAATACCTGTAAAAAAATCAAAATGTTGAATATTTATTCTGTGGTACATTTTATAGGTGTCCAAATGCTTCAGGTTTGCATAGTACTTTTCTGTAATTACAACAGCTAACAACGACTGAGACGTGACTGTGTGCCAGGCACTATTTCCTTATGTGTACTAACTGCATGTATTTATTACATGTATCACATTTCTATGGAGCACGTATGACTGATATACATCTTGTATGAGAACACTGGAGAGAAACAGAGGTTAAGTATTTTGCCCAAGTTCACAGGGTTAAAGAGTGGTGGAGCCTAGGTGCCAGCAGGATCTGTCTGGGTCAAGTCCTAGCTTTTACTCATATGCTATGCTGCCTCTTGACTAATGTTTTTAGTAGCTATATTTTCTATTATAATTCATTTTTCTTTTGGGAAACTAACAAGAATATTACAGCTTACTTTGGCTACTTATGAAATAGTTACTTTCCACTTCTATCGTTACCCTAAGTTTTAACTGGTGTTCTTTGCATTCTTATACTGGTGATGAGGTGATGAGAACACTATAATATGCATAGATTTATAAAAGACATACTGTATTTAAAAAATGGAATTCGGGAGAATGCTTTTGTTTGCCCAAACAGTAAAGAAATTGTTATAGGAAGTCAAAAAATATCAGAAATCTACTCAAAACCATACATTAAAATTCTAAATAAATAAACGTTCAACTTATAACACAGAGTGGACCCTAAATAAAAGGACCTAGATTAGACCTCCAGCTTAAATCAGCTTGCTAAAACTGTACTATTTACACATAGACTGTTAACTATCAAAATAGTGACAGCTATCATTGCTGTTGCTTGCAATCTAGGATCTTGGAAAGTCATTTTGTATGTTTCCCTTCATAATCGAAGATCTCATGTGGTAACACTAAATTTTAGGAAATTAGTTGTAATACTTTAATGCCTTAATATGTGATGAATAAAAGAGAATAACTGAAAGAAAACTCAGTTGCAATAAACAAAGCTATGTTGGACTCTTTCAGAAGACCACTTTTTCACACCTGTTTTCTATTGGCATACATAAGCTACCGGTATGAAGAAAAAACATACATTAAGCATAAATTACCCTGCAATTATATTCTGAAATGGTTCCAACACTCTTCTTTTAAGAATTGACAAGATTAAAAAGGCAAAAGCATTGTAAGTTACAGTACACAAGACTTCTTACTTCATCTACAAAAATAGAATGCCAATGTTTTATTTGCCACAGGGATAAGGAGGGAAACATCCGTGAAATAAATTTGATAACATGACTCACACTTCATTACAAATGATTTTCCTAAATTCACAACTTTCATATTTGGCTGAGCTAAAAAGAGGGGGGAAAAAACCCAAAACTAAAAAAGGAAATTTCACTTGATGTAAGTAGGCCAGATCACATGATCTCTTTAAATGAGAGTTTAAATGAATGCACTTCTCCAGCTGGGAAACTATTTTCCTTCATTTAGAGAGGCTAAATAATTTACCCCAAATGATGAATAAATCCTTGGGTCAGGTTCAGAAAAACCTATCAGCCTGTTTAATAAGAATCACACAAAACTTTATTATGTAACAAATGTGAAATAAAACATTTCCTTGGTTAAATCTTAAAAGAATAATAAAATCCATACTACTTCACCATCTTTCAGATCTTTTTCTTTGTCTACCTTCTAGGTTTCTTGGGTGTGCTGCACACCTATATACAGCCAATTTTACTCAGTGGAGAAATGTGTTCAACATTAGCACCCTAAGGAAGTAGTTAAGTGTAAGAACAGGGTTATTCAAACTGCTTCCTCTTTCTTCCTCCCTCTCATCACCAGAAACAAACTTTATTTAAAAAACAATGAGGGAGAAGTACTGAAGCCTAGAAGCAACCTAGGAAAGGAGGGAATTCGGAGAATGATAGAATATGGCTCTGGAGAGCTATTTAAGTCATAGTGAAAATTTATGTAGTCTAACAAAACCCTTTACTGTTCTCCCTGGCTACAGATTTAAATGTGAGGTGTCAGGAATGTGCATGGAACCTTCAGAAACTGGTTTTTTCTTCCGTGTTTTTGCTTTCTTCCCGTGAAAACAAAAGAAATAGAAATACAAGTGCTTGGTACCACATGCTTTTAAGGCTCAACAAAGCCCATTGATAAAGAAGCTTTTTCCAAAGTTGGGGGCATCGGGATTCGCCTTTTAAATAAATATCGCCGGAAGAACCTCTTCGAAGGGAGACAGGTCACTCTCCCTCCCCAGGAGCCAAGGGGGTAAAAGGAGACAGAAGATATCGCCCCCTACTTGCACGTGGCATCTCCCCTTCTCCTTCGAAACCCCCTCCGCCTCTCCCACGCAGGTCCGGCCGACTCGGGAGGTAGCTGCGAGAAAAGGCAACGATCAGTCCTCCATGGCAAAGTCTTTGGTCTTCTCCTCCTGGTCGCCCACTTTGTAGCGCAGCAGCACGCGCAGGAGACGGTGGTTATCCCGGGAGGGCAGCAGCGTGATCTCCCCGGAAACGTCCGTATCTTGTTCCACTTGCACAGGCTCGTTCAGGTAGAGGAGCGCCTGCTTCCAGTGCGTGACCGGGTGAAAAGGCGAAGTGGACAGCACCAGCGGTTTCTCCGAGTCCCCTCCGGGGAAGGTCACCTGGAACCAGACGGCAAAGCCGTGCATGGGCGCCGAGCCGTAGCAACTGAAGCGGAAGCGCCCGCCCACCCCCGCCTCCAGCTCCTGCTCCAGGCCGGCGCGGGCCAGCTCCAGCCGAGCAAAGCGCTGCGGCCGGGCCAGGACGTCCTCCCCGGACAAGCCCTGCACCACGATCTCCGAGTGGCCCATAAGGCAGCGCGTGGCGAAGCTCTCCAGGCAGCTCATGTCCACACCATAGAGCTGCTTCACCTGGCTCCAGAAGCCGAGGCGCAACTCCAGCATCTGGTCGCTGATGGGCGCCACGAAGAGCTCGGCGGAAGCGGGCAGGAGAAGACCGCCCTCCTTCAGCCACTTGGTCCGCGCGTAGAGCACCGAGCTCAGCATGGACTCGTGCAGGAGTCCGTAGCCCATCCACTCGCTCACGATGGCATCCACCTGCTCCGGCAGCTCCACCGTCTCCACTGGCCCCGGCAGGACGTGCACCCGGTCCTCCAGGCCGTTGAGCCGCACCACCTCCCGGGCCTGTTGCCAGATGGCGCTGGCCTCCACCGCGTACACGCGCCGGGCGCCGGCCTGCACACAGAAGATGCTGAGAATGCCGGTGCCCGCGCCCACGTCCAGCACCGTCTTGCCCCGCAGTGCTGACCAGTTCCGCAGGATGCCCAGGCGGTAGGCATCCGTGCGGACGCGGTCCGCAATCATCTCCTCGTGGACCGAGATGTCCGAGTAGCACTCGTAGTACAGCTGGTCCCGCTCCCGCCTAGCCCTCCGGGGTCGCGGCAGGGCCGCCTCCTGCTCTCCGCCATCTTCCTCCTCAGCTCCCTCCCCTCCTTCGCCGCCGCCCCCCGACTCAAGCTTTCTTTTCTTGGGCTGCGACATCTTGGCGGCTCCGAGAGACTCCCAGCGGGCGTTGCGCCGCTCCTCGCGGGCTCCAGGAAGCGGGGGCTGCTGGGACTTGTAGTGCGCGCTCGCGCCTCCCACTTCCAGGAGGTTCGCGGCGCAGGTGCCCGCCGGAAGGTTAGAGCTCTACTCCACTCTTTTATTTGCGCTTTTGAGGCTCTGGAATGTTTTTCCCACCCTCCAGCCTAGGTTCTATGAACCTTTACCTACACCTCTTTCCCGTTAGCTCCTCAGTTCTCTTTTGCTTTCCCTCCCTTCCTGAGCCCACACGCCCACAAGACTAAAAAGCCATGTTTGTCTTGTCTGCTCAACTTTGTCTTGTCTGTTCAACTCCCTGATTTTATTCCACCCAGTTATCTGGGCGACGCCCTTCAGACACTGCCACCTCCCCTGGACCATCACTACTCTTAAAGATCTCCAGATGGATATTTAAAAATTGCATTGCCTGTTTCCTTTTCTGTTTTCAATGGAGTTAGGGTGCAAAGAAGGTGTAAATACAACAAAGAAAACCCCTCACGGTGTAAAACTTTGGTTCTGATTCCAGTGAGAACCCGAATTAACAAAAAAGATTAGGCCGGGTTATGTGACCACTCTTGAATTACCCACTCATACCAGCAACAAGGAATCTTCATTGCAGTCAAGAATTATGTTCTTGGTTTCTTTTTGAGGACAATACTTGACAGTCCTGCTCTGGTAATTCAGTGGCTCATTCAAGATTTAAATCTTGGAAGGGTTCAGACTAAAGAACAGTTGAAAAGCAAGGGTGATTTGACACAGTGAAACCCATACCATTGTTGTATTCTGGTAACCAATTAAAATGTTTCCCCTCAGAAATAACTGAGTCTTCCCTCCCTTATGCTCACTTTTCCACTGCAACTCAGTTCTTTCCTGGGTAGTTGATACTCTTCCTCTTCTGTTTTTGTTTGTTTGTTTGTTTGTTTCAGTCAACTATCAGCTGTTAATTTCTTCCCTCTGTGTTGTTCATAATAGAAATAAAATATCTTTAAAATATATGTGATGTCTCTATGAGTTTCTGTGTTCCTAACCCTGTGAGAATAAACTTTTCTCCTAGCTTCAAAAAAATCACATTGAGGAAAATTGACTTTTATTTTCTTAGAGTCTCAAGCCATGTCTATCTAAACAGCGGGCCTATATTCCTCATTTGGAGAAAAAGTTCCTTTACCTTTACTTCATTCTATTAAGCCCTTATTTAATGAAATGGATTTATTGACCAGACCTCCTCCGCTGTACTTCTAGCTCAGGGCTCTCAGCTCTTGCTGCTCACGAGAATCATCTGTGTAGCATTTAAGAAATACCTATGCCTGTGCCCCACCTCAAAGTTATCAAAACAAAACCACTTCAGTGGAGCCTGGGCATAAGGTTTTAAAAGCTCCACAGGGAATTTGAATGTGTGGCCGTGGTTTCTCACTAAGGTGATCTTAGTTAAATTCTTGCTGCATTATTTTCATTGGGTAAATGATCTTTTTTCCATGGCCTGGCCTCAACCACCAAGGCCATAAATCCTCAAAGCAGTTTCTTTATCTTTTTGCCCAATTTGATAGTTTTTTGTTTTTTGTTTTTTGTTTTAATAGAGGCACAGAGCAAGCCATGGGATTAGAGTTTTAAATGTGACCACTTTAATGTCTGATGTCTAGGTTGTTACTTAGTGCATACCTCTGCTTTCCTTCCTCCAAGTCCTTCCCTTCCCCTTTTAAATGTACTTCTCTAACCAATTTTCAATGCCCTTACTTATGGTCTCTTTTTAAGCAAATTCTAAATATAACTTTTGTTGGTCGTACCTCCAAAATATGTCTTGAGTCCATCCTTTTCTCTTCTTCTCCACTGCCAGCACCCTAGTCTAATCTTCCATCCTTGCTTGGCTGGAAATCAGTCTCCCAAAAGATGGCACAGCTTCTAAACATTCCACTCTCTAATCCATTGTCCAGATGGCTGTAAGAAGGAGCTTTACAGGACCCAAATTAGGCCATGTCATTCTGCAGTAACTTCCCATTCTAGATATTGAAACAAGCCAGTAACTTCAGATAACTTCTCATCTCCTCTCCTGCTACCCTGCCCAGCTCACTGGGCTCCAGATATTCTGGCCTTTAACAACCACCTCATTCCTGACTCAGCTCTTCTCTTCTGCTCTTCTACGCCTAGAACACTGTTTTTCTCTTAGTACTTAACCTCAGTGGCTTCTCCTCCATTAGGTCTCAACTTACATATTACTTTCTGATAAAGGGCTTCTTTGGCTACCTTAAGTATTATTTTCTAATACAGTTGATTGCTTTATTTTCTATTGTTCACTGCGTTTATTATTTGTATATATTTAGTTTATTTCTATATTTTTGTGTGTGAACTATAAATTCCAAGAGGCTTGCACTTTTGTTTCTCCCCATTGTAGTTCTTAGCACTAGAACAGGTTATGGCACATAGAGTGCTCAGGAAATAGTCTTCAATGAAGACTGTTGTGGAAATAGTTAAATAGTTATTTATGGGGAAGGAGAAGAGGGGGTTTTTTTGTTTGTTTTTTGTAGTTCAGTATGACAATGTGACTCTGATAAATGCTGAGATAAATCCAGATACATATTGAATTTAGGATGCTCCCAAGTGAGAGAATTCCTTTATTTTCAAACACTCTTAACCCTTCTGGACAGAAGAATGTTAAGCTTTACATTTTATGTCCAGAGTAGAGAAGAAATGGCCTGTGGCTCTTTCCCTTCGTGCACATTGGTTTGATATAGGGAGGGATTTCTTTACTCATCTTTTCTACCACACTGAGTTGTTTTAAAAAGGATGGGGACATAGATCATAGTTCTCTTAAGTCGTGTAGCTCCAGCAAACCACGTGGGTGGGAGGGGAGTTGGAGCTCAACTGGCAGAGCATTCTTTGTGTTTTCATTTCAGTGGTCTACTCACCACATCCGTTTGATGCTCAATCCCGATGTCTTTCAAACGAATGGATCTTCAAATTGATTCAATACATCTTCACCAGCATTAAAAAATAGAAGAAGAAATAGAATAGAAAATCTCAGGTACATGAAATGAGTAACGGTGAGTTTTATTTCCATTCTCACCGGTTTCAGTTAAATATACAGTATATGTATTTCTTGCTGCAGGTTATGGCTCCAAAGTTTGAAATCCATAGCTTGTTCTCCAAAGGTGCTGTGAATTTTACATTTCTGCACCTTTCCTTTGGGTTTTCCCTATCACCCATCTTTTTAGATAATGCTCAAATGTTATCATTTATTTGGAGCTTCTTCAACCAGTCTGTGACTGATAATACTAACATATAATTCTTTACTTATCCCATTGGACCACAGCTACTTACATATCTGGCTTTTCCATGTCAATTGGTGGATATTTGAACATCAAGATTTTAAATTTTAACTTTGATATGGAGGATCTAGTGCATTGTGCTGGAATCTGAATGCCTTTGAATTTCCCGATTGTTGTTCCTGAGTGTACATGGGATCATAGATGTGTTTTGTATGGCTAGGAGCACGATGATTGATTTTCTGTATTACATGCATTGATGTATTTATTCATTTATTCAGTAAACATTTTGGACTTCTACTCTGCATTAAATATTCTAGAAACAGGAGCTTCTGGGTGGCTGAGTTGATTAAGCACCCAACTCTGGATATTGGCTCCGGTCATAATCTTGAGGTTGTGAAATCAAGATCGAGCCCCATATCAGGCTTTGTGCTGATCGCATGGAGCCTGCTTGGGCTCTCTCTCCCCCTACCTCTGCCCCTCCCCATCTCCCTTCCTTCTTCTCTCTCTTTTTCTCAAAATAAGTAAACATTAAAAATAAATTCTAGAAACAAGGAACATATCAAGAAACAAAAGGACAAAAATCTCTACCTCCACGGAACCTCTATTTTTGTGATAATATTATGCTCTTTACCATTTTTATGTTGACTTTTTAAAGCAAATTATTATACCCCCTTTAATTCTCACCTTTTTTTTCTTATATTATTTTAATTGGGAGTTTTCTGATGTGATTGCTTCTCACAAATATTTAAATTTTTTTCCTCTTTAATTTGAAGGTCTGTTTAAAAATGTATTTTAAAGCCTGGTATTAGAATTGGAGGTAGTTCCTTCAGGATTTCAAGAATTCATTGTAATTCTCAAAGTGTGTGTTGGGAAAGGGTGAAGGAGCAATGACATGAAAAATGTTATAAATATCTCTTTGATATGAATATTCATTAAGTGATGTGGTTCTTACCATTCCATAGTTACTTGGAAGCTGTCAGCATAGAAAGAGGCACTTCTATCTTTAAAAAAAATCTTTTGTAGAAAATGAAGGAAAAGATGATGATTTTTGTATTTAAACAAATTGGAACATCAAACATAAGAAGCCTCGGTATATGTTATTCTCTTGATGTCTACAGTTTCTTTCCATGGTGTATTGGCCGAGCTATTAAACCTAATACTAAAACAGATGGATAGCAAATTCATAGCTCCCTGATGATATTATTATGAATAGTTGTAATTCTTTAAAAAAATGTTTGTGTTAAATTGTTTAGGTGGTCACAACAAAGATTTTATGAATGTAATCCATAATTATCAATTTGTTTTAAACTTATTGAGCCCTTTTAAAATTGAATGCATCATTTTAACGATTTCAAGTACAATGATTGGCTATGACATTTTAACTATTTCTACTACAAATCATACCACTGTAATGGAAATAGTACAAAAAAAACCCCAGGAATGTTAATTATAATATGGGGAAAAGTAATATATCAGTGCATCTATGGAAATTTGCTCATCTGCTACAGGAGTAGTAAGAATCAGGTAGCTTGAAGAAAACTAGATATCAAGGTTAACGAATATTATTTAATAAGCTCTTCCTCTCTTTTTTCTTTATGAAAACCTTCAGTATGAAAGAAAGTCAACCATTTGCTTCAACCAGATGCTTATCCTCTCATAGTATTTTGATACTGAGGACATTAAAAATGCGTAGAAGTAAATGTAGTCATGGTAGACCTGTGATTCTCAACGTATGGTTTCTAGATCAACAGTATTTTTTTTAAGCTTATTTATTTATTTTGAGAAAGAGCATGAGCATGAGCAAGGGAGGAGCAGAGAGAGAAGGAAAGAGAGAGAATCCCAAGCAGTCACCACACTCTCAGCGCAGAGCTGGATGCAGGGTTTGATCTCATGAACCGTGAGATCATGACCTGAGCCAAAATCAAGAGTCAGATACTTAACCGACTGAACCACCCAGGCGCCACTCTAGATCAACAGTAATAGCATCGGCTGGAAAATCACACCAACATGGACCCCACTAGGTATCTAATGAATTAGAATCTCTGCAGTTAGGGTTCTGCAATCTTTGTTCTAACGTCCCTTCAGGTAATTCTGGTATACATCGAAATTTGAGAACAACCACACCAGACAATCTGAAGGACCAGTATTCCCCCTATTGCTGTGTAACAAATTATTACACATTTAGCAGCTTAAAACAAAATGTTTTTTTCTTTCATTTCCTTGTGTCCATGAGTGATGAGTTCAGGCACTGCCTCACTGGGTCCTTCGCAAGGCTGTAATCAAAATGGCAGCCCAGCCACATTCCTTTTGGGAGCTTGGGTTTCTCTACCAAGTTCACATGGTTGGCAGAATTCAGTTCCTTGCCGTTGTAGGACTGAAGCTTCCCCCCCTCTTCCTGATTATCAGATTGGGGCTACTTTCAGCTGTTAGAGGCTTCTGGCAATTCCATGCCATGCCCAGTCTCCCTCACAATATGACAGCATACTTTTTCAAGGCCAGCAGAAGAAGCTTTCTGACCTTGGGGAGGGTGCTAGCAAAAATCATTCTCTCGTTCCCACCCACCCCCATCTCCCTTTTGACTAACTGAAAATCAGCTAGGAACTTCAGCTATGTCTGACAAGAATATTTTTCAGCTGCAGAAAATGGTTCTGGGTAAAGAGACAAAGGGTGTACTCTTACTGACACCTCATAAATACTGTGAAGTATCTGTAAATAAGTCTGTGTCTCTGAGAACTATGGGTGTAGCTCATGGCATGTGGAGATGACTGTATCAGACAGATCAGAAACAAAGTTTTGAACAAACTGTGACCATATCTGAGCAGAAAACTTTAATGCCACTAGCTGCACAGACTGCCTACTACCGTTGAATTTCTGAATCCTGTTAGGTGAAGAAGCATACTCCAAACAGGGACTACTTTTCTCGTCTGGGTCCAAGAAGTGAATACTCTTAGAATAAAGCCAAGTGGAGCTGGGCCTAAGTGAACCCAGGAGAGCCTACTAGATTGCAACTCCCATGTTTTGGAAGCGAGGGACAAAAACCTTTGGTCTCAGACACTGAGATTTTGGAGTTGTTGCTGCAGCAAAAACAAAGCTGTACATATACAAATATATGTACAGAAAGAATTACCATTAGAGAACCCCCAGGTCAAGACATAAAACACTGCTAGTGCCAGAAGTGTCCCTCTGTCCCTCTAATCCTATACTTTCCCTCTTCTCCCAACGTATATATCCTGATGATACCATAAAAAGATTCAGGGAACTTCCCGTATATCTGGTCACGCAGTATGTGCTTCCTTGTGTCTAACTTCATTTGCTCACCATTGTGGTTTGAGATTCATCTCTGTGACTATGTATAGAAATATTCTCTTCACTTTCATTGCTTTATTTTATAATATTCCATTGAATGAATATGCCATAATTTGTTTAACCGTTTCTGCTATTGTACAGATCCTCTGAGGTGGAAATTGTCATTCCTACAAGGAATTTCGTAGTGTTATTTCTTCCTGTACAGTCCTTTTGACTCTTACTGTTTTCTACTTTATATAAATAACTTACATGTTAAGTGCCTAATAGTAGCCAAAGCATATTGTGTTTAGCATGTGCTAGGCATTGCCTGAATGTTTTATATGCATTATTAATTAATCCATTCATTCAACAAATATTTAATAAACACCTGATACTCTGTATCAAAAGTGTGGAGATAAATAAGAGAGACAAAAATCCATGTTTTTATAGAGTTTATGTTTTAGGAATAATCTCTAATTCTCAAAATCTATGAAATGTATATTAGTACCCCTATTTTTACAGTTTGGGAATCCAGGCACATAGTAGCTATATTTGTTCCTTATTTATCTTTTGTACTGGATTGTAAACTCCTTATAGGCAGGAACCAGTTCCTTGTATATCCCCACAATCTTTAGTCGAGAAACGTATGTGTAATCATAATATTAATTATTTGACAATACATTTGACATCTGTTTCATGCTTTCTATATACCAGACACAACTCAATCTTCACAAAACCCATGCAGTAAGTATTATCTTTAACCTCACTTAGAAATCATAAAATAGGCAAAAAGAGGTGAAATGACTTGTCTTTGCTCTACATTATGTGTGTTGAAATCAATCCATGCACTAAGTATTATCATTAACCTCATTTAGAAATCAGAAAATAGGCAAAAAGAGGTGAAATGACTTGTCTTTGTTCTACATTATGTGTATTGAAATCAATCCATGGGATTGCCTGTAAGTGTCATTCCTTCATTTCCATTGCCATATAGAATTCGGTTCTCTATTACCTCTACAGTGACTACGGTATACATTGTGCTAAGTCTATGAATGACTTTGCATATGGAAGGTAACTGAGATTCTCATTTCTTCCATCTCTGTTCTGCAGCTACTCTATTTCTATACACCCAAAGAAAAAGGCATGACAGATATTGTGTTTTTATCTAATCTCTACATGTGTTTTACTCAGAAGCGTTGTGATGTGGGAATTGTTAGTTATGCTGTAGTAGACTGTTTTTGAAGAATCTTAGTTGGTTTGTTCACTTAATATTGTTGAGTTTCTTTCACATACCTAGGACTGTGCTGGGCTTTAAGAAAGGGAGGAGGAAGCAGTCTCAGTTTCCCCCCTAAGGAGCTCCCAGTTGTTGGAGGAGGTCATAGAGAGAACGTGAATGCTAGTTTACACTTGAGCTCCATTCGGGCAATCAGAGGCTCTTCTCCTTGTCCTTAGAATGTAGGTTCTGCCCTCTGTTCCTATAGCTGGAGCCACTTCAAGAGTAGTCTTGGAAGTGTAATGTGTTGTTGAGACCATCTGGACTGTATCCAACAGAACCCAGCTGAGACCTCTATAAACTGTTAAGGTCCTGCCAGGTGGGTGCGGAGAAGGACCGGTTCTGTGACTGCCCAACACCAGCCTTGTATTTAAGTTTTCTTGCTTATCAAACCTGTCAGCTACCAGTCCCCTTTCTTCAGGCCCTCTGTGAATAGGAGCCACCTTCAGATTTCACCCAGGAAGCTCTCAAATTTGTGGACCAACAGTGGGCGAGCCAGCCAGAAGGCCAGAAAAATGACTCTTGGGAAAGAGGCTGGGGGGCAGAACTTCTAAGCTGGCCATCAGCCTGTATGTGAGGAGGGGTGGTGTGTATGTGAGATGCTTATGGACCCCGTATGAGTACAGTGATGCCTTCAAAATGTGCTGGTTTGAGGAACTGTGGTAAAGAAGGGAAGTGAATGGTTGCTGCAGTGGGCTGGTCCCTACTGTGGGCAGCCCGGCTGGCCGCCAATGACAAATTAGAGACTGAAGCCAATTTAGAAAGCTGAAAGAGCTGAGGTTAAAAAAAGGTATGTGGGTGCCCAGCTTCATGGCTGGCAGACAAGGTGGGAGAGCAGGACGGTAAGTTGGAGAATTTAGCATGTTATTTTGCAAAGCTAGGAGGGTGTAAGCTGGTGTGGATTAAGGTCCAAGTTCTTGTGACAAAGCCTGATTGGGACACTAAGAGGTGGAATCCCTGAGAAAGCCAGGAGAGGGAAGAGGAGGATGTTGTGCTTGACAGTGAAACAGACAAAATGTTCCCCGCTGACTGACCCCTAATACAAACACAACAGCACAGCGCAGCCAAAACAACCCCAGCCAGCAGGGCAGACCCCAATTCAGGATACAATCATGATGAAAGAATATACTCCCACTGAGCTTATTGATTTAGCTTCCACGTTCCAGCAAAAGGCCAGGGAAAGTATTCCGGTGTAGTAAGTGTGGCTATGAGCTGGGGAGAGGGGGGGACGGCGATGACATTTTTCTGACCAGGTAGGAGGCACAGAAAGTGAGCAGCATCACCACGCACCCTGTCCTCTGGCAGGACCTGCATGGTGCTCTGGTATTCAAGGTACTGAGTCTGTCATAGGCTGGATTGTTCTAACCCATAGGAGGCCTGGCCCAATAAAGGAGATCTCTCTGGGTACATGGAATACTGGAAATCGATAGAGGAGGTGCAACACATTCTCAGGAAGTTGGAAATGACATAGGCCATCTATACCCCTGTCTTTGAAGGCTCTGATTGGGCTACATTCTCTGCAGGAATGGAAGCTGATATACTTCATTCTGCGTCCAGGACCTGGTATGGGACGCTGATGTCCATGCTGAGACCTGTCATGGGACAGGACATCTGTGATGTCGGGCAATCCATTGCTGATCTGGGGGACACTGACAATCCCAGGAAATTACCAGCTGTGGGAAAGACTTGAGATAGAGATGAGACTTGAAAAACCAGAAGGCTATCCCAATCAACTGTGAAGATATCCTGTAAAAGTAACTTAGAAGCAAATGTGGTTTGACCTCCTAGCTGCCAGGACCCCACTTATTAATGTAGACTGACAACCCAGTGCTGTGCTCGTTGACCTGTGGAAAGCCTTAAAACCTGAACAACAGTTCAAACCTGCCCAATCTGCCCCTACAATCCATGATGCCCTCATCTGCTCCAGTAGGGCTCAGGGGTACAGTCCAAGTATAAGATGCAGGCCAAGACTGCCTCCAGGTGAGGGCCAATGGGGGTGATTGGAGGCCTCAAGTTGAGTTCACTTTTACTGATCCCCCAGAAATAAACAAAAGGTGATGGCTCTGGTTGACATGGGGACCAAGTGTACTCAAATATATGGTAATCCGTAGAAGTTTTCTGGCCCCTTCCTCAACCATCTATGGTTTCAGAAAGTGAATGGCTATGGTTAGGGAGTTCCCTTTAACACTGTAAGTTGGGCATTCCCCCCCCCCCCTTAAAATATGAAGTTTTAATCTCTCTAGTACCAGAGAACACATTGGGCATTAATATTCTATGAGAGGTGCTTGGGTGGCTCAGTTGGTTAAGCACCTCTTAGTTTTCTCTCAGGTCATGATCTCGCGGTTTGTGAGTTCAAGGCCAATGTTAGGCTCTGCAATGACAGTGGGGAGTCTTCTTGGGATTCCCTTTCTCTCCCCATCTCTCTATCCCTCCCTTGCTCTCCCCCTCTCTCAAAATACATAAATAAACAAAATTAAAATAAAACATATTCTATGAGATCTGCAAGACTCTATCAGTGAATTCTGCCTCTGGATTAGAGTAATCAGTCCAGTGCTGAAGGGAAACACCAACTGGGAACCAGTTAGTCTACTACCCCCATGAAAAATGGAAACTGTCAAACAATATAAATTGCCTTAGGGCCTAAGGACATAGGAAAAACTATCCAAAAACTGTACCAATGGGGTATTCTGCACTCTGCCAATAGCACTTTCAATAGCCCTGTATGGCAAGTGAGAAGTCGGGTGGCTCATAAAAGATGACTGTGAAGTACTGAGAATTGAACAAGGTAGTGCCCCCCATCCATGCAGCTGTTCTCAACATTGCCACCATCTTAGATACGTGGCTATGATTCTAGGAGTGTTCCATGTTGAGCTGGACTTAACAAGTACCATTTTCAGTATACACCTGGCTGATGAATCACAAGATCAGTTTGCCTTCATATGGGAAGTTTAACAATGGGTCTTTCAAATGCTTTCCCAGGTCAACCTGCACAGCCCCACAATATGTCATGAGGCCTGTCCCTGTTTTCCTTCCCCACATGAGTAAAATGGGCCCATTACATTGATGATATAATGTTAATATGTGAAGACATACCTTTGCCATAGGACATTCTGCAGGCTTTGCTGGAAAATCTGTGAGGGAGAAGATCGGTCATAAGATCACAAGAAGTTCAAGGCTGAGACACCACATAAAGTTTTTGGGAGTTATGTGTTGAGGTAAGACATGCATTGTCCCAGAAACTATGATTGACAGACAACATGCAAGCCTACCCAACCCCTAAAAGCACAAAAGAGTTGCAAGCTTTTGAAGGAATTTGGGGGTTTTGGAGGAGTTTTATTCCCTGCCTGGCACGGTGTCTCCATCCCATATACCACTTGGTATAGAAAAAGCACATGTGGGATTGGTGATCGGAGCAGCAAGCGGTCTTTGAGAAGGCAAAGATACTAAGGAAATACTCTGGGCATCCCCCAAGCAGGGCTGCCACTTGAGTTGATGTGTCTGTGACTCTAGAAGGCATGGGTGGGCCCTGTGGCAGACACACTAGAAGGAGAGAGTACTCCTAGGATTTCGGTCCAGCTCAGACATCTGATACATCCCTAATAGCTCCCAGTGGTGTACCCAACATTCCTCTCACAAAGGAACAGCATATCATGGCAAGAACGTCCCTTCCTATCAAAGGATGGGTGGAGAATATGTTCCATTGACCCATCTCTGGCATGGCTCAAACTTCCATGTTAACCAAGTGACAAGACCCTTTTCAGTAGAAGAGCACCATGTGCACCATTGTCTCTAGAAACTCAGGTCCTCCTGAGCCCAAGTGTCCATCAATTTCCTCTGGTAGC
The DNA here is from genome assembly GCF_008692635.1 of Crocuta crocuta. Classification (NCBI taxonomy): domain Eukaryota; kingdom Metazoa; phylum Chordata; class Mammalia; order Carnivora; family Hyaenidae; genus Crocuta; species Crocuta crocuta. Next base: position 1,199,847 of record NW_027530222.1, on the reverse strand, counting down.
TTGTGTGGCTCGTAGAAAGGAGCAGGGGAAATTCCTGCTGATGCCTAGAATACAGGTGGATCTAGTCAGGCATCTGGATAGAAACAGGAACTAACTGCAACAACCAGTGGGCTGAACTCAGAGCCATTTGGTTGGTAATCACTCATGAGCCCTGGTCATAAATGCTTTGCACTGACATTTGGGCTGTTCTAACTGTATGGGTTGGACAGTGGGAGCTGAGGGATGGATGACCATGAATCAGCCCTTGTGGAGTTAGGATATATGGAAAGACATCTGGGTCTGCCTGTAAGAGCCTGAGGTGGTCACTATCTGCTACATTCCGATTCATAAAGTCCTGACTCCCATTGGCAATCAGGAAACCAATGCCCTAGCTCAGTACAAGCTCTAGCAACTGACTAGATATCACTACTATCACTAGATAGTAGATTGGGTGCATAGAAAGGGTGGCTAACATAGTGCTTGGGTAGAATGGCATATTGCTAGGGATGTTGGATTGCCCTTGAAATACAGTGACTTGTTAAATGCAGAAAAAGCATTATTTTGTGTGTTCTACATAATGTCCAAGGCAACTTCCAAAGGAGCCCGGGGCCATCACCCTAACTAGTGAGGGATTGACAAATTGATTATATTGACACCTTTGCTCTGAGTGAGGGTTCTAAACATGCTTTGGTTTGTGTGCACACTGTGTCTAGCCTAATCCAAGTTTTTCCCTGTCTCCATGCAAACCAGGCTGCTACCATTAGAAGATTAGAGAACCTGAGTACCATGTGTGGATACCCTCAGCAAATAGACAATGATTGGGGATCATATTTCAAAGGTCATAATATGCAAGACTGGGCAAGAGAACATGACATTGAATAGAGGTTCCATCACCACTATAACCTATAAGTAGTGGGGTTGGTAGAAAGGAAAAATGGAATATTAGAGCAGCAGATTAAATTATTAACAGATAAAAACACGCATTAGCTGTGGGGATTAAAGGATTGCCCCAAGCTCTAATACATTTGAATGCTCACCTAAAAGGGCCTGTTACCTCATGTGCCAGACTGTGGACCTTTGCCAAGATACCCAACAATGTAAAAGTATGGAAACAACCATTGCCAGACCATCACCAAGGCTCAACGTGCTATGCTGCTGAGAACACCATGCCCCAAGATGCCTGGGAAAGGTGTTGTTTACCAGAATTGCAATGGGATGGCCCATGGATCCCTGGGTGAGGAGGAACTACAATTTCCACTGGCATCCTGTTATCTGGCTGCAAGCCAGAATGGAACATGCACCACTAAAGAAGGGGAGAAGGTGGGGATCCTGGCCTGGCAAATCCCACCCCTGTCTGTCTTCTCATGCCTGACAGTGCTGCCTGCTTCAGCCAACATGTATGGTATGCACAACTACATCAAATTCCTAAAGCTGTAGCCATCTTAACATCTAAGGGTCAGGCCACAAGTATAATTTTTAGAGAAGCGGAAGACCTTCCCATACAAGTCCCTATTAAATGTCTGTCTTTTTGACCTTAGACTCCTGCTGCTCTAATGATATCTGGTCATGGACTGGGTACCGGATTTTAATACTTTTCTGCGCTGGGCCCCTTCATATATCTGGCAAAGGAATCAGTCCAACTGTTAGGTATGTGGGAAAGATGCCCCTCTCTAGCTTATCAGGATTACCATGGTGGGTATCACCACTCCAGGGAAAGCACTGGAAGGCCCTAACACCGTACATTAAGGAAGAACAAGCTACGACTAATACTCTCAATTCATAATGCCACCAATACTGATGCAGAAACCTGGCCTGTGATACACACTGTCAATAACACTGGACATAGGTAGTCCTCTTCTGTCACTCAAATTATACAGCCAGTCCTAAAAATACCACGAGTAGAGCTATGGGTGGCAACTGTCAGATTTGAGATGGGTTCATCTGGCTTACCTTGGATTATAGACATTTGTGTATCTGGATACTCCTATTTTGGAAACAGAAGAATCAATCTAAACATAAGCAGCTCAATTGTACCAGGAATATGGGATGGATATCACTGGACCTGTATAGTCATTCTGTCACCTTAAAGGATAGTGACTCATTTGGCACTAATTAGTCATCCTGCCTAGGTATTTCTTGTGTAGTCTCAAATGGGGCCACATGGGTATGTGACAAAAATCTTTGGCCATTGTTTCCACCTGGCTGGTTGGGCCACTGCAACCTCAGTTTTTGATGGGCACAGAGGAGAATCTGCCCCATGGTGGTAAAAATTGCCAACCTCCCTCTTTGCAAGGCCAAATGGGCATGTTCTATTTTCCACTGGTATAATCATTTGGCTGCTGTCTTTGTCCCCTCCAATGACCTGGAGAACCAATACACAGAAGCCCTTACTAACCTCACCCAATAAGGCTTACATGATAGCCGGCAAGCCCGTCTTTACTGAACACTGAAATATCTTTAATGAGAAAAGCTGTCGTCCAAAATAGGATGGCTTTGAACATTACTGCTGCCTTGCCAAGAAGTTCCTGTGTTTTTATCCAAAAAGAAGTTTGTGTGTTCATACCTGATGAGTCTGCTAATGTGTCATCTTTATTAAACCATGAGACACAGTGAATGTCCTGAGTGATCTAACACCCAGCCTAGGGAACTTAGTAAATCAGTGGGACGAATCATGGGGCTTTTGGTAGAAAAAGCTGTCATTGATTTTTGGGCATCGTTGTCTTAATCTGCGTTTTCTCTTGCATGTGACTGTATTGTTGCTATGGTATCTTCCTCCAGGTAGCCAGATAGCTGCCAAAGGAGCCACCTCCATGCTAACGAAACCCCTTGGAGACCGCTCAGGACACACTTAGAAGAGGGAGGCACATGAGATTATAAGAGGCAGCATAGAGGTGTGGAGTGCTGGAGGAGCTCATTGATAGGACGTGACCACTGGTTGACTGGGGAGCTGGACCTTGATAATGGGAGGCTCCTACTTCCTCCTGTCCTTTTGCCCACTGTTCCCACAGGTGGAGCCATTTTATTTTATTTTATTTTATTTTATTTATTTTATGACTTTTTAAATGTTTATATATTTGTTTTAAGAGAGAGTGCGAGTGGGGGAAGGACAGAGAAAGAATCCCAAGCAACCTCTGCTCTGTCAGTACAGAGCCCTACGTGGGCTGAACTCATAAACTGTGAGATCATAACCTGAGCCAAAATTGAGTCAGAGGTTTAACCAACTAAGCCACCTAGGCATCTCCAGGTAAAGCCATTTTAAAAGGACGGAGCCTTGAGTAATGTGCTGCTGACATCTGGAGGGGACAGATGAAGGAACACAGTTAAGACCTCTATACAAATTTTCAGGATCTGGCAGGCTGGTAAGGAGATCTACTCATTTCATAGCAAGCCAAGACAAACCTTATAAGTTCTCTTGCTTATTCAGCCTGCCACCTACCAATCTGGAGGGGCTGGCCTGTTTCTTCAGTCTCTCCTTGCCCTCTACAAATGGGGCCAGTGTCAGGTTTCCCCTGAGAAGCTTCCAGGAGCGCAAACCAACAACAGTACAAAGAACTCACCATCCACTTTGCAGTCTTTTAATCCAGGCTCATCTATGGTTGCAAATGATGCTGGGCACCTTTCTTAAAAAGGTGAGAATGATTCTTGTATTACCCAAATATCTTTCCTACATGGCTCTGCAGATATTTAATTGGCACTGACCCTTGTTGGCATTCTGGGAAACTATTGTGTTACTCTTGTGATGAATACTGTTATGTTCTCTGCTTCGTATTATATGCCTTAGGATATCATTGGATAGTGTAATGGCCACACTTAAGAATTCGATTAATTTTCACTTTCATGTATATTAAAGCCCTTTTGAAAGTGCTATGAAATGACAACATAATTGTTATTGTTGTTACTCACAACAATTGTTGAGCTGATGCTTTTTCAGCATAGTCACCGTGAGGAAATACCTGGATGATTGAATTCATTCTTTGCTTTTACAATGTCCATTGACTGAAGACTTTTTCCAAGGACAGGAAGCAAAATGTAACACAGGCTTCTAGGCTTCTCTTTAAATTCTCATGTATGGTTTACAGCCTCGAGCATGGTTGTCCTTTCTGACAGAACTACCTTTTATCTTCTTTTTACAAGATAAGATTGATCTATTTTTTAAGCTAATACACCACTGGCTTTATATCCTTGTTGTAGGCTTTGGGAATAGGTTAAAGCCTCTTTGTGTTGCATTATTTACTGTGCAGCTACATTCAAAAACACAATGAATACACTGAAATTAATAACTCTAGAAGGGTGCAAAGTGATAGTATTCACACTCAATTATAGAGTTGGTCTATTACATTAATATCATAGTGATGCTATTTGACTGCAATATGGTGAGGAAAAATAAAGTGGCAGGCTAACAGAATTTCAGTTTCTGAGTTCAGAAATAAAAGATAAATGGTTAGCGGGCATGGTTAATAGCTCAAATGCATATGCTATAAGCTCTTACTTCAATGTCAACTCTTAGCAAAGGACACCAGGCAAATGAACTTGAATATCCATTTGATTTACTAGCTTCTTAAAAACTGAAATAAGCTTTTATATACTTTGTAAAGTCTTACTAGCAAAAGGATAAGAGGGTGGGTTTTAATGGAGGTAATCCTCTAAGAAATTACTCCTTAGCAGTTAGAAATACAGAAAAGCAAGATAAACTTGAAATAAGCCTGATAAATCCTATCTTACTCATTGTCTTCCCTTAATAGGTACTTTGGATCTGGATTAAGCTGTGCTCAGTAGTCACCTGGAGAAATTCTATTTTTTATGTATCCTCCTTCCACCTCTCCTCTTACTGAGTGAATGATTGCTTTCCTACCTACAAGTTATGAATGAAGTCACTGAATGTAATTATTGGGTGGAGTTTTTGGATTAAGATCATGGATCTTTAATGAGCCTTTATGGGTTCTATAAGTGGTGATTCTTAGACCCACCTGGGCACCAGAATCACCTATGTAGTTTGTTAGAAATACACATGCCTAGGTCTCCCTTCCATAGATTTTGATTCTATATATCTGGGAGGAACCAAGGAAGGATGTAGTTTATGATACAGAAACAGGATTGAGAACCTTTACCATTGTTGGTTCAGAGTACATCTTATAAAGAGGTGAGAATTTTTTTAAAAAAAATTAATTATCCTATACCATTGATTTGAATTTATATTATTTTATATATATCTATGCATATAGAATTAATTTTTATTGTCCAGGTATACCTGTATATTGTAGAAGCATAAGAAAATACAGAAGCAAAAGGAACAAAATAATTTCAATTATGACCATTGTTAATATTTTAAAAGATACAGATGTACACTGAGATTTTAAATCTAGTATTAGAGCATTTGCCTTTGCAATTGGAAACAGAAACCCAAGGTGCTCCATAGAGTTGTTTGTCTTATGTATTGTTTGCTGTTCTTTACTGAAGGGAGAATCTCATCCATCCTTTCTTCCTCTACCCAAATGTTTTTGTGGTTTTTTTTCCTTCAAGGAATTGGCATATATGAGTTTAACAAGGAGGTTCAGTAAAACTAATAATGGACTTTTGGGATTATCAGTTCTGGAGACAGACCAAGCTGGTGATGGCAGTTCACTCATTCATTCATTTATCCATTCGACAAATATTTATTGAGCACCTACTAATATGCCAGATACTGTGCTTTGTGTTGGGGATATTCAATCCCTTCACTGGAGAAACTTCAGACTCTAGTATAGGACATAGACAAACAAAACAGACAAGTATTATGGTATATTTATGTGCTATGAAAGATACATATATAGGATGTGTTTAGTGCACAGATAAGGGATATCTAAATCAGAATGGAGAGTCAAGGGCGATGAATATAAAGAAGGGACAGAAGAGCAGGGTATCAGAGGTAGAAGACACTCATAGATGGCCATTTACTGATTTTGGAAATCTTTACCAAGGGTGTAAAAGTCTTCACTTACTGTATTTAGTGCCTAGAAAGGAAACTGGGAAAGCTCTTCTTTGTTCTCTGATATTATTTTTGTAGTATTTTGCTTCCTTTTTCATAGAAGCATCATCATGTATTGTATTTCCAAGGGTCTCAACAATATTTTGAAAATTTCTTTTCCTTGCATAGTTTCTGTTTCTTCTGAGAAGCATTTTTATTTTTGTTGTTTCGGTCCCCATCTTTCACGTTAGAGGTCAGATAGTTCTGAGAAGGCTCTTGCAATCTCCTGCCAGATGAGTTATCTGTAGGCCTGACTTTCAACTTCTGAGAAGGGGGGTAGGAACACTGGGGGTGCAGCACGCGCAATGTAAGTCACCAGGGAGAAGGGGTCACCCAGCGTCTCTGGTTTTGTAATGGTGGGATAACTGGGCCTTAAAAAGATTTTCCACCAATTTTCATATTTTGGCTTTATTTTCATCCACACCTCAGACAGGGGTGGGAGAGGGGCTGTCATGTGGCATAAATAGGGCTGCTTCTCACCTGCCCCATTACCTGCTTTGCATTTTGCCTTCCTGTGCCTGCTGTCAGTCACCATTAGTCAGGTATTTACTTTCTGGCTTCAAAATGTTTGTTATTTTTCTCTAACTCTACTATTCTCTTTGTCTTTGTAGCTTTGTGTCTTAAAACAAAGCAAAACAAATAAAACACCACCATTATGATACGGTTTCAGGAAGGAGAGAAAGTGAATTCATGTATTCTGTTTGCCCTTTGCCCTGCACCTAAGTGCCTCATTTTTGTAGGATAGTGTGCTAAGAATTTAATTAATACTATTTCCAGGTAAAACAGGCATTGTTATTGTATTACTTTTCAGATTAGGGAACTGAATTTCACAGCGATTAAGTGGACAGAGAAGTAGCTAATGGTAGAGCTGGGGCTAATACGTGACTCTCCGGTCTGCAGAGAGGTCCACACAGATGATGAGGTTTAGGACTAGTATGGCTACTGCAGACAAGCTCCTTCCTCTGCCCCTCATCAGGGTTAACCCTGATCCCAAACCCAGTTTTGGGAATTATGATAGTGAGGACCATGAAGGGAATGCTGGGCATGGTACGCCATGCGAGAGGCCCTGTTCCATAAAGAGCTGGCTTTTATCAGCTCTGTCATTAGCATGGATCGGACTGTTTTCTGATACAAATTCTTTCCTTTAGGAACTTGACAGAGTTGCATGTTGATGATCTATTTTAGTATTTTGCTAATTATGAAAGGCAGACCACCTGCTTTCAAAAGAAGGTGCTGGAATGGAGAATAATAGACATGTAAATATGGTGCCTTTTATGGGCAAAAGCAGATTTTTTAGCAGCATGTTTTAAAAAATTAGAAATTTAACAGCTGTTTTGCAAAATAAGTGAAATGCTTCCATCTTGCTAAAGAATATGCACAGGTAATTAATTTTAAAGCAAAACTCGTGACCTCATTTGACAGTAATAGCATCACTAAATTAATTAATAAACTAATTTTATCTGTCAAATTATTAACTAGATTCTAAACCTCTGTACACTAAAAACACTGAGTTTTTTTCTTTTTAATGAGAGGTAAATATAAATTAATAAGACTAATTTTCTGACGGAGTTTGTGAAATTGATCTCACAGTTTTATGCACAAAACTGGTTTAGAATAGAATATACATGACTTTTGTGTCAGGGGCGCCTGGGTGGCTCCATCAGTTCATCATCTGGCTCTGGATTTCGGCTCAGGTCATGATCTATCTCATGATTCATGGGATTGAGTCTTGCATCAGGCTATGTGCTGCAGGACCTGCTTGGGATTCTCTCTCTCTCTCTCTCTCTCTGATCCTTCCTTGCTCATGCACTCTCTCTCTCAAAATAATAAATAAACTTTTTAAAACAAATAGGCTTTGTGTTAGATGACTTTACCCAAGTGTAGGCTAATGCAAATATTCTGAAGACAATTAAAGTAGACTACATTAAGCTATGATGTTTGGTAGATTAGGTGTGTTAAGTTCATTCCTAAAAAAATTTTTTAAAATATTTATTTATTTGAGAGAGAGAGGCGGCGGGGGAGGCAGAGAGAGAGGGAGACACAGAATCTGGAGCAGGCTCCAGGCTTCGAGCTGTCAGCACAGAGGCCTATGAAGGGCTCAAACTTATGAAACGCGAGATCATGCCCTGAGCTGAAGTTGGACACTTAAGCAGCTGAGCCACCCGGGTCCCCCAAATGTACTTTTAAAGTGTGATATTTTCGACCTATCATGAGTTTATTGGGTTGCAATCCCATTGCAAGTCAAGGAAAATCTGTACATCAAATTTAAAATACAAAAGAGTAAAAAGAGATGATTGAAAAATCCTCTCTCTTCCAACAAGACTTCCATAATTTCCACACAAATTGCTTAGCCAGCAAGCAGTTTACCTTGGCCCCTTGTGTAGACAGCATGTTTTTGTCCTCCTTGCATATTCACCTGTTGAAGCTTTACCCCCTGATGCAATGGTTTTGGAGATGGGGGCTTTGGGAGGTAATTAGGTTCAGATTAATTCATGAAGGTGGTGAATGTTCATATTGGGCTTAGTGCCTTATAAGAAGGGAAAGACAGAGACGAGACAGAGACGGAGACAGATTGCCATCTCTTGCTCGTGTGAGTTGACAGAAGGTGGTGGTTCGTCAGCAAAGAAGAGAGCTCTTACCAAAACCTGATCATGCTGGTACCCTGATCTCAGACTTTCAATCTCCAGAACTGTGAAAAAATAAAGTACTGTATTTAAGTCATCCAGTTCCTCCTATTCTGTTATCACAGCCCAAGCTCACTAATATACCTTGCCCCGTTGCTTTTTGTCTTGTTCTAAACCTCCTGTGTTCTCAGGGTAAAATATATCCCGTGGGACCTTGAAAACATCCTCCTCTCAATATTTGGTAAACCTTTATGTCCCAAATTTTGAGGAGAAGTTGAAAATCCAGATTTTTATATGAACCCAGATTTCTTTTTTTTCTAATATTTTAATAGTTTTTGAGAAATAGAGACAAAGTGTGAGCAGGGGAGGGGCAGAGAGGCAGACACAGAATATGAAGCAGGCTACAGGCTCTGAGCTGTCAGCACAGAGCCCGATGTGGGGCTCGAACTCACAAAGTATGATATCATGACCTGAGCTGAGGTAGGACATTTAACCCACTGAGCCACCCAGGTGCCCCATGAACCCAGATTTCTATATAGTACTTTCAATATAGAAATATTATTCTATAATATGTTTCCATGCTGGTCTACCCACAAACAGCACACTTACAAATTTTGTTTTATTGTGTATGCCCTCTCTCCTAAGATCCTTGAAGGGAGTGTCTGTGTCTTATTTTTATTCTTTAGACCCAAAGGTCTAAAATGATTGATAATCAAATACTGTGTATTCTAGTTGATGCTGAATCTACTTGCTCTTTCTCTGATCACTCTCTTCTTTAGGTAAAGTGTTCCCAATTACATGCATTCCTTCATTCTTCTTCCATTATTATTATTATTATTATTATTATTTTAAAATTTCATTTGGTTCTCCTTTGATTTCTCAGATTTTGGTGAACTTCTGTTTGGAACCATAGTGGAATAAATCTGACCGTCCATACTCACCATTTTTTAACCATACATACACTTTTGGACCCAAAGGTGGGAGCATTGACATGGAGATCTGTTTTCACATGAAGGCCTTGAATTGTACCTAGAAAGGAATCAACAGATACTAAATATAAGGAAGTTTTTTTTCCAGCTTTTTCTGTTTTCATCACCCACTATCTTGATTGATATTTCAAAAATAGGGCTGTGCTACTGCTCCGTGGTCCAATTTCTCTTGCTCTCAGTGGGAAGGCTTTTCTTTTATTTATCTGTTTGTTCCTATTATGTAGAAATTAAGCTTTAAGTGGCTATACACCTGTTTCTTCATTCTGCAAGTGGTATTGTTCACTGTCAGTGGTTGTTTTTGATGCTAATACTGTTTCTTGCCTTGTTTTATTTGGAATCCTGACATGTTTGCAGGCCTACAGTAGCTAATAAATAACAATAATGAATTCTTTACCAGTTCCTGTTCCTCCCTCACCACAATCTTCCTGGAGTCAAAATGGAGAAATGTTTTTTTCTCTCTGGTTTCATATTTGTTATCTACAAAGTGTTCAATCAGGGTGTTATATAAAATGAAGTTAGTTGGCATTTCATGATGTAGTGCTGATATGATTTTCTTATGAGCTATTTTTCTGCAACTGTTTTTCATCATTTGATTTTTCAGATACATAATATGTTTTCATAGTTCAAAATTATATAAAAATGCAAAAAGATACACAATGAAAAGTTTTATTCCCACCTTTTCCTATCCTTTGCCTAGTCCCTACCTCCCAAGGTTACAGGTAACTACTTTCATTAAATTTTTTATGTATCCTTCCAGGTTTTGTTTATTTTTTATTTTTATTTTTTTTAATTTTTTTAATGTTTATGTACTTATTTTGAGAGAGAGACAGAGAGCTTGAGTGGAGAAGGGACAGAGATAGAGACACAGAACACAAAGTAGGCTCCAGGCTCTGAGCTGTCAGCACAGCGCCTGACGCAGGGCTCAAACCCACGAACTGGGAGATCATGACCTGAAGGAACCGAACTTAGATGCTCAACCAATTGAGCCACCCAGGCACCCCTTCCAGGTTTTGTTTATATACATGTTTCTCCATTTCTTAAACACAAGTTGCCATTGTTCTACTTCTTTTACTTTTCACCTAACATTACATCTTAGATCTTTTACTCTATCAAAATACAGAGGTACCATATTGTTTTATACAGTTGAACGGTATTTCATTTGATGGAGGTGCCATCATTTACTTAACTAAGGTCCTACTGATGAACATTTGTTTTGTGTCTAGTGTTTTACTAGGACATGCTACCTCCCAAAAGAACCCTCTTACAGACCTCACGTCACATGTATGCAAATAGATTCATGTACCATGAATTCCCAGAAGCAGTAATAACAAGGTCCAAAGGTCTATGCATTTGTTATTTTGTCAGATTTTGGTAAACTGCCTTCCATAGGAGTTGTACCAGTTTATATTTTCAGCAGCAGTATGTGAGAGTGCTATTAGAATTCTCACCTACAGAAACCTTTATCAAGCTTTTGGATTTTATCAGTCTGATGTGTAAATACAGTATCTCAGGAAAGATTTAATTTACATTATGAGAGTGGCTGGACATCTTTTCCTTTGGTTAAAGCCATGATTATTTCCATTTATGTATGAACTACATGTTGATAGCCTTTACCTATTTTTCTACTGGATTGTTAGATTTGTTAGACAAGAAGAACCATTTACCTGTACTATGAAAATAAAATTGCTTTTTGGCAATTTGAGATTTTTCTTGGCTTATGGTGTTTTTCTATGCAATTTTAAAAAAAATATTCACATTTTTATCTCTCTATGGATTTGGGGTTTTGAGATGCAATAGAAAGCCCTTTCCTACAAAAGCCCTTTCTCCTGCCCCCAGCTGAACAATTTTCTTCCGCCATTTTATAATTCAATTTTTTAACATTTAAATTTGTGTTTGGTTGATCCATTCATGAAACAGATACTTATTGAGTGTCTCTCATGTACTAGGAAATATTTTAAGTACTTGGAATATATCAGTGATCAAGACAGACAAATATCCTTGCCTTTCTGGAGTTCACATTCTAGTGGAAGGAGAGATAGATCAACAACAACAACAACAAAATGAGTAAATTACGTAATATGTCAGAAAGGAATCAATGCTATTAAAATTAAAATAGGAATAATCCATTGAGGGGAACCAGAATACCAAGGGGTGGGTATAAGTTGCAGTTGAAAATAAGGTACCCGGTACAGACCTCATTGAGAAGGTAACATCTGAGCAAAGCAAGGAAGGACGTGAGTGACTTTCATGCAGACCTCAGGGAGATGAAAGTGCTAGCTTGAGGCCCTAGGTCAAGAGCGTGTCTGAGAAAGGGCAAGAAGCCAGTGGGACTGGCGTGAAATGAATGGGGAGGACGATAGTTGAAGAGGAAGTCAGAGTTTTCTAGACCTTTGTAAAGACTTTAGCTTTTACTTAGAGTGAAATGAGGGATCACTGCAGAGGTCTGAGCAGAATGATAAATAGGAAGTATTTTATTTTAAAAAGGATAACATCAGGGGATGTAATTATTGAGAAATTAGGGGAAATAATCCAGTTCATATTATAGGTCAGCAAAAATAACAGTAATTAGTGATGTCGTCTGATGACAATAGGTTTTTAAGGAAGCTGGGGTTTTTAAGGAAGGAACAGTCTGAAGGCAGCAAGAAGGACTGCTGGTGACCTCTGTCACTCAGCTCACTTACAGCCTGGTGGCACTAGAGTTATGGGTCAAAACCAGCCACCACTTAAGAGAGCTGTAGAGAATGCCGGGTCCACTGGGCAGAGCCAGGTGTCAGTGGGTGAAGGAGGTGAAGGGGAGCAAGGAATTTCAAAGGGTTGAGTAGAAGAGCCTTGGCCATTGGATGGCCTGGGAGAATGAGACAGAGAAGAGAATGCAGGGATTCTCACTGTGACTGGAGTGTGGGTTTTATGAGTGTGGTGGGAGTCATAAATAGAGATGCCGGGCTTCATGAAGTAAGTTGAGAATGTTTAAGGCAGGGAGCCCCTTTGGGACTTAAGAGTTTAAACTGGAGAGCATGGGGGTGGGTGAGTTTCTAATCAAGCAGATAGAGGCCCTAGAAGGTATGTTTTTAGGCTCTTGACCTTGATTGCAGTGAGGGTGGTCTTATATTCAGAAGGTGTCATGTCTTGACTACATGTGGATAGCGTTAGGGGCTTCTGGAGAAGCACAGTGTTACCCTGAATATATCAGCTGCTTCACTTCTGATTATTTGGAAATTAATCCTGTTATAATGTGTGAAGTGTGGAACCAACTTCCATTTTGTTCTAGACAATTACCAAGTTGGCTCAAAACTTTTTTTTGGATAATCTATACTTGCCCCATAGATTTGAGATGGCACTTTCACATATAAATCTCGTATGTATTCTGGATTCTGTGCATCAGTGTATTGCTGTACTTAACAGCTATGTGATTAATAAAATAAAAGTCCTTTTAACAAGTGTTTACATAACATATAGAACCCTTTATTTTGTCAAAAGGGGGGTAATAAAAATTTACAATATTATTTGCTGGAGGGGCACTAACATTTCTTTGTCATAAAAGAACTCTTATACCAAAATATTGTGAGAATAACCTTCTTCATTATTTTCCTTTCCTGAGTTTATAACTCTGCAGATGTTGGTCACTGCTTGCTTCTGTGCTAGCATGGCCTTCACCATCAAATAATGATACAGCAACGCAGCGTAATTCCCAGGATTGATCTTATCACAAATTGCCATCTGCCATAAGGAAGTTAATAGTGCAAGGTTGAGCAGGTCTTTCTCTAGAGTAACCAGTAGACCCTGTAGGCAGCTAGTATTATAATTTCACCTGGGGCATGGTCTTTTTGTACTGCTATCAGCAGAGTGAGACTTACAATTGATTAGTAATAGTGACAAGGATAGTAAAAACAAATTACTGCTATTCTACTATGGCTACTACTTAAATAGGTGTCATTTTGGGGGGGCCTTATTAGATGTTTGGTACTGTGCCATGGCGGTTGATGCTGTATGTTTAAAATAATAAGAACTTATTATTTTGGTTTTACTGAAGAGTACTAAGGTTCAGGCAAGTTCAGCAACTTTTAGAAGTCACGTAGCTGGTAAATGGCCGAGTCAGGACGACATCATGGCTGTAGTCTACTCTGAAGTAGAATTTCTTTTGTCTCTTTTGACTTTATTACTAAATATTGTTAATTCATTTATTTTTTAAAATGTTTACTTATTTTGAGAGAGAAGGAGAGAGCAGAGGAGGGGCAGAGAGAGGGAGAGAACGAATCCCAAGCAGGCTCTGCACCGTCAGCACAGAGACTGAGGCTGGGCTCAGTCTCACAAACCATGAGATCGTGACCTGAGTTGAAATCAAGAGTTGGACACTCAACCAACTGAGCCACTCAGGTGCCCCTTAAATACTCTTTAGATTAGAGAAATATAGAGAAAATCTCATAAGAGACTAACTTTCAAAGCAATTAACATAAGAATACGTTATTTTAGTTTTATATAAATAAGTATGATTGGCATTTAATTTGTTCATGAAATCAATGCACACGTACTTTAATCCATCTGTCATATATTTATCTATCACCTGTCCATCTATCTACCCATCCATCCATCCATCACCTGTGATAGAATAAATTTGTATAAATGATTGTAAAGTTAGCAAACACATAAAGTAAAATATATTATATTTTAATGTTTTGAGAGAGAAAGAGTGCACAAGAGCTGGGAGGGGCAGAGGGAGAGAGAGAGAGAAAATCTCAATCAGGTTCTACACTTAGCATGGAGCCTGACTCAGGGCTCAATGCCATGACCCTGGGAACATGACCTGAACTGAAATCAAGAGTCAGACGCTCAACTGACAGAGCCACCCAGGCGCCCTTAAAGTAAAGTATACAAAAAAATTGTTTTTAAAAGTATTTTGTTTTGACCTTGTAAAAACCAAGATTATGGAAACCCCGATATCAAAAATATATAATCGAGTGTTTGTTACCTGGTTGTTATAAAACACATACCTCAAGAGACAGCATTTCCATTAATAACGCTTAAGGGAGTTTAAGAATGAAAGTCTAGTTTTATCACATTGTGAGGCCTGTATTCTGATTTCTCCCAAGTAATGAGTGGATTTGTAAGCCTTTTTCTTCCATTTTCACATTAAATGTAACTTGGATTTTAATTTTTCAGAGAAAATGCAGTTAAATAATTTTCTAAGGCATCAGAAAAAAAGTGCCTTTGATTTTGTTTTATAAATCACAGTAGTGTTTTTTCCTTGACATAATGTGTTCTGCATATTGTTCAGATTATTGAGTTTTACTCCGTATGATTATGCATTTTGTTCAAAGGCTTTTCTCTTTTTCATTGTGTTGGGCAGTAGGTGTTTTAACCCAGTGTGGGGCAATCTAACAGTCACAGTGACATGAATTCTAATCGAAGATAGATTCCCCATCGTGTTCCAGCTACCAGTGCCTCAGTTCTGTTCCTTGAATATGCTGATCACTCTCCCTCTTTAGGGCATTTGTATTCGTTTCCTTGTCCAAGAATGCATCTCCCCCAGATACCCACATCTCTCTTTCCCTTACTTCAGTCAGTATTTCTTTCATCTTTTAACTTTCTGGGGTCTTTTTTGACTGGACTTTCTAAAAGAAGGTCTCCTAACTCTGCGGCTCTGGATCTTGCTCTTCTTTGTGAACATAGTATATATCTCCTGCTTTATTTTGTGTATTTGTTTGTGTGTTAATGTCTTTTCCGCTAGAATAATAATTACACTCTCTCACAGGTTATTTTTTGTTCACTAATGTGTCTACAGGACCTAAACCAGTGTCTGGCACCGGTGGACACTCCCAAAATATGTGTTGTGTTCACTTTGAAATGTACAAACACTTGTGGATTCTCTTCCTTTAGTTTTCTGTTTCCCAAACATATGATCCATAGAGAGCAGCTTTTGTTTCCTTTTTTCTTTCTTTAAAACAAAGTACTCATAGGGGCACCTGGTGGCTCAGTCGGTTAAGCATCGGATTTCAGCTGAGTTCATGATCTCACGATCTCACGGTTCCTGAGTTCGAGCCCCATGTTGGGCTCTGTGCTGACAGCTCAGAGCCTGGAGCCTGCTTCAGATTCTGTGTCTCCCTTGCTCTCTGCCCCTCCTCTGCTCATGCTCTGTCTCTCTCTCTCTCAAAAATAAACATTAAAAAATTTTTTTAAAAATAAAGTACTCCTATATTGTAACTTCCTTCAGTGGTTCCTCTGCAGCAACATATGGAATCAAATGATTTCCTGAAACAAATTGTCACATTTTCTACCAATCTTTATATTTCACTCAACTTGTAAAGAACTATAAACGTATCACTGAAAAGAAACAAAGAGAATGTTTATCTCTGCATCAGAATCTGTAAAGCATCTATATAGCACCATTCATTGATGGTAACATTTGAGATTCGTTAGGATGACTAATGCTTATGAAAGCAGGTGGTTCTTTTTATTTACAAGATATTATTGTTATTTAACATTTTGGCTATAGTAACTTAGAAAATGCCTCGAACCAATATTAGCATTTTATGTCTATTTTTAACAGAACACTTTATACTGCTGAAAGCTCACTTCTAAATATTTAAACTTAAAATCATACAAAGTATGTTCTTAAGAGATTTGAAATTTCACTGTGTAGGTTACTTGCTTATTATTGGTGATATATTCTAAATGTTGGAACTTAAATCATGGGGGAAAACATTCTGAGATTACTAGTCTTTTTTACTGATAGGCAGTCTGCCTCTGTTGGGAGTTGGTTTTCATGCAAAGTCATTTATTTATTTATTTTTTGATATTTTATTTATTTTTGAGAGCGAGAGAGACAGCATGAACAGGGGAGGATCAGAGAGAAAGGGAGACACAGAATGCGAAGACAAGCTCCAGGCTCTGAGCTGTGAGCACAGAGCCCGATGTGGGGCTCGAACCCATGAACCGTGAGATCATGACCCGAGCTGACGTCGGATGCTTAACTGACTGAGCCACCCAGACACCCCTCATGCAAAGTCATTTAGACCGTTTAACAAGAGAGCAAGCCCATTAAAAATATGGAAGCTCTTGGAGAACAAAATCTAGTATACCAATTAGACCTATTATGGTAATCACAGAGCACTATAAACGATGCAAAAGTTATATTGGGCTCCTCATGGTACCAATGACAAAAAGCCAAGGAATTCTTATTTTTTCTAGAGATAATACGTGTGAGTAATTAATTTCATCATCATTGAGTTAATTTGCAATGAGTCAACTGCAGAAGACTTTTCCATGGACATAGAATAATGGTAGAAGATGGTTGTTTTATCACTTGATGGTAATACAGCTATTTGTCAGAGAATGCTATAGTAACAAAGGGAAAAGTACAAACACCTATTGACGAGAAAGAAGAAATATAAAAAGTTTCTTGAAACTGTGGTTTTTAGTTGCAGCCAAATCTCTGAGATTTCCCTGACTAGCATGCATGTTTGAGAAGATTGTTAAATGCTGCCTTAATATCTTGAGTTAAGATATTATTGATGGGTGATCAAAACATTATGATCTCTGTTTCAGAAGACAACTTCAGGCTGATGAACTGGTAATAGAAATTTTAAGCCTGTTCCTTGAGTGGCACTGATAATTTGTGAGGTGCTATGGAAAACCACCTCATTTAAGGAATATAAAAATGAGGTTGTGGTCAATAAAACCTTAAAGAAAATGTTATCCTTATAGACTTGTGAGAGACTTTTCAAGCACTTAAAAAAGGAGAATGTCAGTTAATGTTTATAAGCACTCAGAAGCAACTGAGGCAGGGTATTTAACTCTTCAGATGAATGAGGCAGAGAAGTTAAGAGATACCCTTCCCTAGGAGCTTTCAGTAAGGGAAGAGAAATATTAGATCAGGACTTGGCATTCCGAACACCTACTCTGGCACAAGATGGCTACAATGGGTGGTCCCTGATGCCAGGTGATTATTTCCCCAATCTCAGTTGCCTAAATGGTTTTTGAGTTGTGTGTGCCTTGAAGCATCACACATTGCAGAAGTGTATTTATTATTATTCAGCAAATTACAACAGATGTGCAAAGTCAGCTAGGGCTGAATAAGCGTGAAGGAAGGACAGCCAATAGCGGCTGTGCAGATGTAATATCTATTAGAGTTCTCCTCAGTCACTTTGGCAGGAGATGGAGGCCATCAGCAGATCTGCTGGGGGCTGCAGAATCTCTTACGATGGCCCCCTCCACCGCCCATCACAGCAGAGCAATGTCTTTGGTTTGGTTTTGCATTAGTGATTGTCATTTGCATTTAATGAGTTCATAAAAACAATGTGTATGTATTTTAATTGGTATATGCCCCATGACGGAATAAAGTGGTATAGGAAGATGAACCCAAACTGAACATAATTAATGAACTGTTTTAACCTCGTAAGATCTAGGACTTAGGAATCCCCATTGCAAAGACATAGCTAATTGAATTGCTTTTCCCCAATTGATGCAGCAAACATTCCTTAAGAGTGGATATTTCCTGACTGAGATCTTATTTTTTTAATGTTTTTTTTTTTTTAAATTTATTTCTGAGAGAGAGAGAGAGAAAGCATGAGCAGGGAAGGGTTAGAGAGAGAGGGAGGTACAGAATCTGAAACAGGCTCCAGGCTCTGAGCTAGCTGTCAGCACAGAGCCCGATGCGGGGCTTGAACCCACGAATCGTGAGATCATGGCCTGAGCTGACGTCGGACGCCCAAAGGACTGAGCCACCCACGTGCCCCATTAACTGAGGTCTTATTAAGCCTAACAACATTTTTAAATTCTTCTGACAAGATGCAGATTAGTAACAATTTAAAATAAATTCCTCAGCCTATGGACTGAACAGTTCAGTTCTTGGTCTATCTTCAAATTGCCTGTCCCATAGAGAGTTCATAATCTTAAAAATGTACTGGCCATGTAAGGCTTTTTTGCTAAGTTTCCACTACAGGCTGAGAATTCACTGAAAGCAGAAACTTTCTATTTCCTCTCTTTAACACTCCTGCTTAATATCACACCACAGGTATTGAATAAATGGTGCATGAAGCAAACAACTTTATATCAGATTGATTAACAGTCAAAGTATTGAGCAAGAGAGTGCTAAATGCGGTCCAGAAACAGCTAACTAGAAAAAGGACTATGTTTTTGGAGCAGTTACACAGGGAACATGGTGGAAGTTGTAGAAGATTATTCTGATTTTAATATATTTTTTTATTTTAATATATTTTTAATGTTTATTTTTGAGAGAGATAGGGAGAGAGAATGAGAGTGCAAGCTAGGGAGGGGCAGGGAGAGAGAGGGTGACACAGAATCTGAAGCAGGCTCCAGGCTCTGAGCTGTCAGCACAGAGCCCAACATGGGGCTGGAACTCACAGACCACAAGAGCATGACCTGAGCTGAAGTCGGCTGCTTAATCAACTGAGCCACCCAAGTATCCTTGATTTTACCATTTTTAAAGGATGAATAAAATTTCTGAAAAAGACCTAGTGAGCCTGTCTAGAGTCTATGAAGCTTTGGGCTCCTTTTTACTCCGTATACATTACAGAATATGGAAGAGAAAGGAGGCTATGTCCAATTAAAACTTGATTGCTAGGGTGCCTGGGTGGCTCAGTTGGTTAAACAGCTGACTTGGGCTCAGATTATGATCACATGGTTCATGGGTTCGTGCCCTGCATCAAGCCTTGCACTGACCTTGCAAAGCCTGCTCAAGATTCTCTCTCTGCCCTGCCCCCACTTGCGCTTTCTCTCCCTCCCTCTCTCTCAAAATGAATAAATAAACTTAAAAAAAGAAACAACTTGGTTGCTAGATGATGTCATTCCTAGGGAATGGTTTAAGATAATCAAAATTATGTGCTTATCATGGAAAAGTGGAGCTCCAAGGATGGAGAAAATCCATTTATTTATTTATTTTGAGAGAGAGGGAGAGAGAGAGAGTATGTATTTGGGCGAGCAAGGGAGGGACAGAGAGAGAGGGAGAAAGAGAGAATCCCAAGCAGGCTTTGCACTGTCAGCAGAAAGCCCAATATGGGGCTCGAACTCACAAACCAGATCATGACCTGAACTGAAATCAAGAGTTGGACACTTAACCGAGTGACCCACCTAGATGCCCAAGAAAATTCATTTACTAAGAGATCTTCCAGTTGGCTCAATTGAAAATAGATGAAGGATTTGAAAACATGTGAATATATTGTTACCCTAAACTGACCTAGAAGGAGGAATAACATGGACAATCTTCCCGATAGGTCATATTGGAAAGGAAAAGAAAGGTAAATATTTAAGATGACAGAAAATGGCACAATATGATTATATGAATCTAAAGATATTACTGAGACTTAGTAGATAGGATTGACTGCCAGAATTCTGGCTATAGAAAGATATAGATAAGTATTATTTAATAGAACTATAATTTGAGCCACATCTGAAATTTAACATCTGCTTATAGCCACATTGTATAGTAAAGAATTTAGGCTTGCTCCAGGAGAAGTTTTGTCCTTTCTTCTAGGACAAATCTATGTCACACCTGATAGGAGTATGTTTGTTTAGGGTGGGAGTCAGCCACACCATATATAAGGTGAGACCAGCCATGTCCCATAGTCTGAAAGTGGGGGCTGTCATGCCAGAAAGGGTGGGGCCTTTGGGTCCTATGGTATTGGTTTACCTGGAGCCTGAGTTCAACCATGTAGGACACCAATCAACCAATCTTGCCTTTGTAATGAAGACTCTCTAAAAAATTCCGGGCACCAAAGCATGGGTGGGCTCCCCTGGTTGGCAATACTCAGTGTATATTGTCATACACTGATGCCACAAGGTGGTGGTTCATCTTGACATGAATGGAAGCTTCATCTTTGGAACTTCCTAGATTCTCCCCTATGAGTCTCATCCCCATGGCTAATTTCACTTTGTATCTTTTCCATATAATAAACCATAACTGTGAGTATGGTAGCTTTCAGTGCATTACAAACTCGTTTAGTGAATTACCAAAACTGGGAGTGGGTTTTGGAACCCCCTTGTAGTTGATGCCTGAAGTGAGGGCTGTTTCCCCTCCAACATTTAGTTTGACTGTAATTCCTTGCAATTGGGGTCAGAAGTCTTGGGCACATTTTTCAGTGTGGAGGATTGTGCCTTCAACTTGATAGTTTTGCTAACTCTGGGTACACATTAACGAAGTAAAAAGATAGAGGTGAATTAACATCACCAATATATTTTGTCAGTATGTCAAAAATATTATCATTTCAACAGGTAATCAAGCAAAAATTATTAATCAGCATATATATACTATAGTGTATTGGCTGCTGGCTACCATGTTGGACCAGGTAGTTACAGATCAAAAATCTTAGAGTTTTAAGCCAAAGAGTTCAAGTACTGTCATATGTTAAGACAGCATTTACCTACCATAACAACTGATGGACAATATTTAGGCTCTGAGTAAAAGGGAAATAGAATATAAGTAACAGAAGACTGCAGTCCTAGGTCAAGTACATGGATTGTGTATCCTTGAATCTGGTTATAAATCTGGCATGCAGGCAGTATAGGGGAGCAGTGCTGGGGGGCTTTAGCTATCAGATCATCTGCTGATACTCTCATTTAGCTTACTGCAATATATACGATAGATTCTCGCTATTCACAAGGAATCTTTCTCTGTCTCTGCCTCTCTCTTTCCTCCTTTTCTCCCATTTTCCCTGTTCCCTCTCCTTTTTCCCTCCCTTCCTTCATCCTTCACTTTTTTTTTATTACTTTATTTCCTTCCTTTTAACAACTATTTATTGACTGCTTATTTACGTGTCATATATTATTTTTGCCCTAACAATTTTAAGCCCTGACCCCAGTGAACATCTGACTATGTCTGAAGACATTTTTAGTTGTAACTTGGAGCACGGTGTCCCAGGAATATAGTGAGTAAAAGGCAAGGACAATGGTAAGTGTCCTTACAATGTATAGGACAGTGCTCTACCACAAAAATTGATCCAACCCCAAGTGTTAATAGTGGTGAAGTTGAGAAGTCCTGTCCTAGAATGCTTTAGAGATAAAGGGAACCAGTTTTTCAGGCATAATTTTGATTAATAAGGAAAAAAGTAGTAGTTTAGAGAGTCTTTAGAGAAAGCAGTAATTAATAGTAACAACATTATAGTAGCTAACACTAGTGTATTTACTATTTTACAGGAACTATGATATACATTTTACTCATATTAACCTCTTTAATCTTTGCAACCTAGTAAGTATGTGTTCTTGTTATCCTCATTTCATGGACGAGGGCCCTAGCCCACTAGCGGAAGCTGCAAGTAGCGGCATTACCGTACTAGAACAGTGGGAGAAAAAGACAACTGAGTCACTCGAGTGTTTACCCTGGACACTAGAGATACCAGTTTCAAAAAACGGAAGGAAAGATAGTGGGATTCCTCAACCTGAGGCTGTAACAGGGGATGTCTTGGACAGGTTTGGAGTCTCTGAAAACACATTCTAACAATGATAGAGAAAATGATCTCATCAAAATAAAGAACGGCTGTTTTCTAAAGAGACATACTAATTCATCTTAGCACGTTTGTAGCAGATGGAGGCAGCATCCTCGTTCCCATGCACGGACACATGTGGGCCCTGTGCTTGCAGACCTAATCCAAGAGCTCTTGAGTGTAACCCCCTGCAACTCTTTCCTTGAGGCTTCTCTTGGGAAAGTGGAGAGTTCTTAGCCTACAAGAGGCAGCCTAGACATGTTTTTATAATTAGTTTCTTTGGCAGAGCCTTTACTGATACCTGACAAGAGTGTGCATCATATGTCCGCTTCCTTGGCCTTCTGAGGTGGTCTCTATGTAGTTAGTTTCCTAAGCTCCTTAGCAAAATTGAGCCTCTGTTGTCAACCCACAGAGGTATCCTGCCTCATTTACTCTGTCTTCTATGGGTGCTTCCCAGGATGACTCACAGTCTTTCTTAAGGTCTTCTGGTAGAACCCAGCCTAAGATGGATATTCTCAGATTGGGTCAGATTTTGAAAGAACATGGCAAAGCAAGAAATGAGGGACAGCCAGGTAAGGACGAATATGAGTAAACCAAAGAACTGTAAAATCCAGAACAAACTAAGGCTTGTGAAAATTGCTGTAGACAACTGAAATGGCTGTCTTAGGAACTAAAGGAAGAATGATAAAGATTTGAGAAATATAAGTTCCAACGTTGAAGAAACTAATGTCACTTCTAAGAAACAATATCTTTATTTTTAATAAAAAATGTAGAACAAATATCAGTGAAAGGGATTGAAACCCAAATTCCTTGGAGAGGTGTAGACTTTTCAGTCTGAATGGGGCATTCCAGACACATTTGAGTTAATCTATTTGGGGAAAGCCTTCAACTAATGATTGACAAGAGTTTGTGCATAACAGCATAGCCTTCTTGCACCTCTAAAATGCCGCTGTGCAATCTCTGAGTGCTTTTAGCAGTCTAAATTCAGAGAAATTATTTTTCAGGAAACAGAAATTTGAAGAAAATATTGTTGAAGCTGTCAGATACCTTATAAGAATCATGAAAACTATGTAAAAATAGATATAATCTATATTTTCCTAAGTGTGAAGATATTTTATTGATCAACTATATTTCCCCTAATGCATCTAAGCAGGATTCTAAAATGAATTATTAACAGAATAGTTTGTGAGCATTTGTCAAATAAACCTATAGTCTTTTGGAGTCTATATGGATTATTTGACAGTTTCTATTTTACCTGGACCTGTAGAGAGTAAAAAGACTCAGAAATCTCCCTATCCAGTGTCAGAAAATTTGGTAACACCAATTCTTACCCCATTACAGTTTTTAAATGATGAGAAAATTAGAAATATACATTAAATCACAGACCCGACCTTTACCTCACAGAAAAATGGTAGTATAAAGGATCTTAGGTAGACGGACATAAGTCACTTACTTTTTAAAAAACAAGCCTCAAAAGAATTAAACAGAGTGCATTTTGAAACATTATTTCATTTTATTTTTCCCCCTGTTGATTGTTCAGAGCTTGCTATACCCTAAAAGAACATGTTGTGCCCAAATCGCGAGTCCCAGAGACCTCCAAGGAGCCGGCACTGATGCAAATACAAAAGGGTCTTTATTACAAGCTCGAGCAGGGGCTCACCAGCTTACCGGTGTCATGGGAGCAAGGTGAAGCCAAGAACAATAGCGAACAGGGTTTTTAAGGAGTAAGGGATGGGGGTGTTACAGTACATGTAGCATCATCACATAAGCACCAATTACAATTACAGCTTTGACCATTCAGTATCTGTGAGGTGTTCATTACTTTTGGTGGGACCCAATCATGACTCTTGAGAATCCTTTGGAAATGACCAATTATGAGGTGAGTTCAAAGGGCCCACGTGGGGTTCAGGCAAGCGGTGAGAAATTGGCTAGTTTGTATCTGCAGTTCCCAGCCTTGACTCAGACCATAGGAATTTTTTTTGTTTTTTGTTTTTTTTTCTTTTTGATTAGCTGATCTGAGGGCGGTTTGAGGATGGCTTTAGCCTTGAACAGTCTGAGGCTTTTCTTGGGACTGGGACTGGGGCTACGTGCAGCCCGAGGTTTCTCTTAATGGAGGACTTAATTTTTGGCTCTTCAAACAAAGGAAATAAACCAGCAATGAGGGAACTACGTTAATTATAAAATAAACCATTTGAAGTGATTCTCATTGTATCATCTTAAATATTAGTAGAAAAATGCAATTTAGGATGATGATTAATGTTTTCCGGCCATAACATCAGTGACTGGAATGTCTGGTGACAGAAATCATAAATAATGGTATTCTACTGTTACTTTTGTGCCCTGATTTTTAACTCATTTGTTTAGACATCTTTGCATTTCTTTTGAACTGTGTGGAAGGAAGCTTCTGTGTGCATATTTATGATTTTGTATGAGCCCTCTATACATATTAAATATTAATCTACTTAAAAGAACACACTGTTCTCACATCTTGTCAGACATACTCCAAAAGAAGGGATAGAAAGAGTACAAACAGCTATGCTTCTCATTGCTACATTGTTTTCCCTATGGCTTCTATCACAGTTTATTCATCTCTAAATGTCTATATTTTAGTTTTTAAATGTCTATATTTTTAGTATTTCCTGGTGGTGGTGGAGATAGGAAAGAATGACAGCATGGGTACTGGTGCACATGGTGGTGGTTAGAGCTGTCAGTAATATGTCAGTAATTTAAAAAATTAGGTAGAGGAAATTAATAATTTAGCCACGAAGGGTTCAGAGATCTGCTTCTCATCAGCATGTAACTCAGAGTGAGGTTGCAGCCAAGTCGGTATTGTCCTTTCATGTTAAGTCTCCAGTGGCTGAAAATCATCATCTCATGAATGCCTGCTAGTGGTTTTTAGAGCTCCATATTGCTCTTTAAGCTCCCTCCGAGACAGAGCATGTGTAGATAGAAACTGGTTGTAAGCAACCCTACGATTTGCTACCTCCGTCAGTGTTTTCTGGGATCTTCTGATGTAAAATTGTTGAGCCAACAGGGACGTCTTACTTTGTCAACACATTTCAGCTAATTAAGTGTTGTTTGCCCCGTGGACATATTAAACACTATGTGGGTCAGTTGTTTTCTATTTCATTTTTGTAACTTTTGTCAAAGCTCAATCTCAGATCAGCCTCATAGCAGCTTTCTCACAAACACAGAGAACTGCCGGCAACTCAGCTGTGTGAGAAAATGGAGGGTTGGGTTGGTTACAGGAGGAGTCTCACCAAATGAAATTAACACAAGTATCCATTCCAAGTAACACAAAGAGGTGGAACAAGGCTTTCTTCCTTCCTGCCTGCCTGCCTGCCCGCCTGCCTGCCTTCCGGCCTTTCCTGCCTTCCTGCCTGCTTGCTTGCTTGCTTGCTTTCCTTTTTTTGTTATTGTTGAAGTTTTAAAATTTTAAGAGAAATTTCAAATATTGGAATGTTTCAAATGTTCATCAAATAATTAAATCACTTTAAGAATCAAATAAACTAATTCAATAAATAAAATTTGATGTGGAAAGTATTAGTCTTTCTCCTCTTTCTCTTGTGCATTTTCCCCCTTTCAGAGAAATCACTTTCTTATCTTATATTTAGAATATAGATAATATTAAGACTAGGGAATTTTATCCAGAGCTAAACTGTCGAGTAAACTGGAACACTGTTGTTGAGAATCCAAGGCTACTCTGATTCCTGTTCCTTTGCATAAGAAGAACTCTTTCTTTTTATCCCCCCTCTGGAAGCTTTTAGGGTTTTGTCTTAGTCCTTGTGTTTAGAAATTTCATAGTGATGTTCTGTAGTGTGGCTATATTTTTACCATTTTGCTGGGACTTGGTGGGCTTCTCTATCAGTTCTGAAAATTTTTCTTTTATTCTTTCTGGATGATTTTTCTCTATGTTCTTTTTTTTCTATGACTTGAAGTTTGGATCATCTATATTGATCTCATTTTTCTTATCCTTTTCCACCCTGTTTCCTTCCTTCCTTCCTTCCATTTGTGGCATATGTACTCAGAGTTAGCTATTGAGTTTTGTACATTACCTATCATATAAATTTTTTTCATCCCTGAAGATTCTCTTTTTGCTCTATGAGTTCTTTTTTCCCCCCAAAATGATATTCTATTCTTTTTCATGGTTGTAATACCTACTTTTGTTTCTCTGAGAATATTGATGATATAGGTTTTTTTTTTTTTAAATCTTCTTTCCACTCTGTAGTCCATTTTTTATTATTTTGATCTCAACTTCTCATGTAAGACATTTTCCTCAGGTACCTGCTCTGTGTTGTTTCATGTTCAAAAGTAGGGGGACTTGAACCTCTGATTGGGAGCTTTGAGACTATAAAGGGAGTTTACCATGTGTGAGCTTTGCTGTGAGAACACTTGACTGTTTAGATGTGAAGACCCTGATATTTCCATCTTTAAGGCTTTTACCTTAGGTTGTTCAGATTCTGGAGAGAATGATTCTCTAATCATCTGTCTGGAGATAAAGGATGGCTGTTAGCGTTCTGAGATTTGGAGTTTTCCGTTTTTAAACTTTCTAGAGATTCAGAGAGATAAATGGGGTGGGCTTTCAGCTTTGCCCAGTTCCTCTTTAAGGTTCAGTTGTATACCACTCTTCCATGTGTTTCTAGCTTCCAGACCTTATTGCTATTGTCCTCTCTCCAGTACTCCTGGTTACTATGGGAAAATGCTGAAAAAAAAAATCTAGTTACTGCTGCTTTGGTGGGTTTTGAAGGAATACAAAGTAGATAGGTGTGTGGAATTTGATGTTTTTATCTGGGATATTAATCTTTCTGGTTATTCTTTAGAGACTGAAGTTAGAAATCTGGAGATTATCCAGACTCTGTTCAGGCTTTCTGGGGAAGCTGTTCCTAAGTCTATCCAGTCAGATAGCCATCACTCAAAATTAAAACATATTCAAAGAGCAAGATTGTCTTTGGGATGATAATGGTTGAAATTGGATAATATACGCATGTAGGTTCATTGTACACACTCTTTACTCTTGTATCTATTTCAAATTTCCCATAATAAAAGGCTAAATAAAGGCTATTGTAAAAGTGTCTTAAAACCAAGAATCAAGTATTTTTTCTCTAAATTTTACCTGTCATATATGTTATGTATTCAAAAGAATTTAAATTATGTGCCTCTAGGAAAGTTGTGGACTTCAATCAAAACATCACAAGGCTTTTTGAAATAAATGAACTTCCTAATAGTCTAGTGTGTCACTGTTACTGGCTTAAGTGGACAGTTAATTGCTTACCAGTCCATCTTTTTAAGAACCACCTCTGTTTCTTTTCTTCCTCTTCTGCTTGTAACTCTAACTTAAGATCGTCTCCTTTTCAACTCAGTCTAATATACTCCTAGTAGTCCAATTTAGGTGTTGTTTTTTTTTTTGTTTGTTTTTTGTTTTTTTGCCATTCACTGCTTGCCTTCCATGCCAACTGACATATGAAAAAAATGAGCTTGGAAAGGATTTTATTGTCCCTTAATAAAATAAACTCAAGGTCACTTTTTAAAAGAAATCTATGGGATTATAATCTGTCTAAGGAAAAATACCCTTCTCATGGAATAAAACTTTACTTTAATATTTTATAAAATTTGAATTTTTAAAATACGGAGTTTTTAGTATTCTACTCAGAATAGTACCAAAATGTAGTTATGATACCCTGTAGCAGTATTGGTAAAAGTAACTCTTCAGACAGTAATGCACCTGACCAAATGTAGGAAAATGTGTCATGGAAATTAGGAAATTTTGGCTATTTATAGCAATTACTTTAGGACTTGGAAATTAGAGGCAATCAGGCAGAAATTCAAGATAATAACAGTAGAGAGAAATGTCAAATTTATGAAAATGCTCTTACCAATCACACTATGTCAACATTTATTAACAAAACTTCAGTTCCACTGGCTGCACTTAGAACTTAAGTTACAATCTATTGTTTTGTCTCTTCAATTTACTTTGGTTTAATTGATCAAAACCCAAGTATATTTATAAAATGACATATTTTCAACATGAGAAGTCTGAGAATATTGATGGTTCTATGTCAGGAGCATGTCCTATTGAAATAAAAAAATAAAAACAGGCTTTTTATTTTGATTTTTTGTGGGGGTTTTTTTCATTTCGTTTTATTTATTTATTTTTTGTTTGGTATGTGGGAAATGAAAAGAATCATTAGTTGGAACAAACCATTAAAACCACTTAGTAAAGTGATTCAAAGCCAGGGTTATTTGAAATGCATTTGGGCATTTTTTTATTGTTAATATGACTGAATGGAAGGGGCCCTATAGGCATTTAGTAGATAGTGGACAGAGCTGATAGAAATCTTACAATGTTTGGGATCTTTCAGGATAATGAGGAATTGTCTTTCCAATTTCTGATCAGGCCAGTTACCACCTCATGCTTGAATTCTTTCCACATTGTGGGCTCACTTTAAGAATGATAAATAGGAAATTCAGGTTTTAAAAAATGTATTGTTGAAGCATAATTGACATAGAATATTCTATTATTTTCAGGTGGGCAATGTATTCATTTGACCTTTCTGTGCATTCCTCAGGGCTTACCATGATACATGTATGATCAAATAGCCAAAGCAATCTTGAGAAAGAAGAACAAAGCTGGAAGTATCACAATCCCAGATTTCAAGATATACTACAAAGCCATAGCAATCAAAACAATATGGTACTGTCACAAAGATAGACACATAGATCAATTGAATGGGATAGAGAGCTCAGAAATAAATACACCCATATATGGTCAATTAATCTGCAACAAAGGAGGCAAGAATGTACAATGGGGAGAAAGACAGCTTTCAATAAATGGTGTTGGGAAAATAGGAAATTTGGTTTTATAATTACAACAATACAATTCTGAGAAGTTGGGGAATAGCTATTACAGTGGAGAGCAGCACACATTCATTGGGGTTGGAAGGTCACATAATAGAACAAAATCATCTATCTATCTATCCCCAAGGTTTCCTGAATAAAATATCTTTGATTTAAATTTATTCAAATAGATTAAATGATTATTTCTTGCAAATGGAATCTCCTTTACTCTGATTAATGAAAACCCAAACAAGCCCTCAGTTTCTGTAAATAATCTAGAATACAGAAAATCACAAAGAAGGAACAGCAGTAACTATTAATTTTATTATTCAGAGACATTATTATTAACAATAGAGATTAGGGTTTCTCAACAGTAGCACTATTTAAATTTTGAATTGGATAATTATTTGTTATGGGGGCTGTTCTGTGCATTGTAGGATGCTTAGTGGCACTCCTGGCCTCTACTCACTAGACTCCAGGAGCATCCATACAGTTTTGACAACCAAATATTTCTCAAGAAATTGCCAAATGTCCCCTGGGGAAGAATATCACCCCAAGTTGAGAACTGCTAGTTAAATGTATAATCTTTCATCACTGTGTGTGTATGTATGTGTGTGTGTGTGTGTGTGTGAGTATATGGCTCTGTGTGTGTGAATGGCATCAAGAATTCCAATGTTTAACCAAATGACACTAACTAGCTAGATGCCATAGTATATTTTGAAACATTTTCCAGGGTTGGTGACTTAATGGGACTCCGTGGCCCAGTGAATTACATGCATTCTTTTATATATGTAGCAGGAGGGCCTTTACTATTGTTTAGTCTTTACCAGTTGCTCATATTTTAGATGTGAAGCAAAGTCGACAAGGATGATGACCTGGATAGGTAAACCAGCCGAACCAACCTACTGCGGGCACATCATGGTCTCACACTAGAGTCATTTAGTTGAATTGCTACTGTTTTTCTTTTTCTCTCCATATTCTCTGCATTCTAGGCTGACATCCATTTTAACTCGGACTGAATATCCTCCATTGGTGGTTCTGTGGGCTGCCCACATGAAATGAAGGTATTTTTAATATAGCAGCACACATTTCCTCTTGTACTGTATTGGCAATTTCATATTCATTTTTGCTTAAGCTGGTCGCTAGGCTGGTTGATGAGAATTCATTCTCTGAAAGAGCATGATAACTATTTTCTACTTTTTCCAAGTGAATCAGACTGTGAATGCTGTTTTGTGATTTATTAAAACATGAAAAATATATGTTGGCAAGTAATAACATGAGGTAGATTTACAGTGGTGCATTCCAACAAAGTGCATCAAGACTTTGTCTTTTTTTTTTTAACTCTTTTGCGTCCATAGAGCTAGACTTACATGATAAATCCTTTAGATAATGAAAAGAACCCCTCCATGCTTGAGCCCACATTTCATTTCCTTTGTCCATGAAAAAGGAGTCAGCCAGGCTTCTATGGACNGCCTTCCTCAAATTATCTTGGAAATAATAAACTACTAAAAACTGTGTGATCAAGTTACTGGGGAATTCAATGTACTCTAAGTAAGAGATGCTAAGATTGGAATAAAGCCACACATCCATACACACACAGACACACAATCCTCTTTCATAGTGAGCAAAACTGTAACATTAGGAAATCTCAGGTAAAGTGAGAAAGTGTGAACATATCTTCAGAAGTTCACTCTTGTGTCAGAAATGATGAGCTCTATGGGCACCTGGGTGGCTCAGTCAGTTAAGCATCTGACTTCAACTCAGGTCATGATCTCACAGTTGTGAGTTCAAGCCCCACATCAGGTTCCTCGCTGACAGCACAGAGCCTGCTTGGAATTCTCTATCTCTTCCTCTCTCTCTGCCCCTCCCCCGCTCTCTCTCTCTCAAAATACATAAGCTTAAAAAAAAGAAAAGNACATCAGGTTCCTCGCTGACAGCACAGAGCCTGCTTGGAATTCTCTATCTCTTCCTCTCTCTCTGCCCCCGCGCCCGCTCTCTCTCTCTCAAAATACATAAGCTTAAAAAAAAAAAAAAAGAAATGATGAGCTCTCAACTACTACTCATGCACTCTTCTCTCCTTCCCAGCCTCTCTGGCATGCACAATTCTAGCCAATGAGAGGAGCGTGTACCCCTTGCAGGATGAAGAAGAGCCGGTGAGCTACCTCATCCTTATGATTTCCTGCTGTGGTAAGCTGAGAGCCTGCATGTTCTGGATTGCATGGCTGTACAATGGAAGCGACCCATGGGGCATCTGGGTGACTCAGTCAGTTAAGCATCTGACTTTGGCTCAGGTCATGATCTCACAGCTCGTGAGTTTGAGCCCCGCCTTAGGCTTCATGCTGACAGCTCAGAGCCTGGAGCCGGCTTTGGATTCTCTTTCCTTCTCTCTCTGTCCTTCCCTTGCTTGCACTCTGTCTCTGTCTCTCTTTCAAATATAAATAAACATTAAAAAAATTTTTTTAAAAAGGATGGAAGGGACCAAGATCTTTGAGTTACCACATGGAAGTAAACTGTGCCAATCTTGACCTTATACCAGAATAAGAAATTATTGTAACTGTGGTCTGGCCTCTGCTAGCGTAAGATATCAGTCAACCTTAAAGGATTAGAAAATGAGGAGGAAATATGATTCAGACACAGCCGAAGAAGTGATGTAACGCAGAGCAGCAGTTAGCTCAGTTTGAGAACTACAGAAACATTTTAAGCAACAGTTGTTTTCCTTGGAAGCAGAAAGACTGATTTTGTCTCAATCTATGATTTGTGGATGGAAATAAAATTTCCCAACAAATTTCTGGGAGAAGAACTTTGCTGTGTTGGCATTTAATGCTTCTGTTTAAATTGTTTCTAATCACATTTTTTGTTTTGTTTAGCATATCTATGTGAAAGAGTCCCAAAACAGAATCACAATCTCATAATCAGTGATGAACTTTTGTGTCTATTTTGTTATGATTCTGTTGCTGTGTGCTAGGAACTTAAAGCAATGATTTTCTGACTCTTTTAAAATTCAAATCGATCCTCACTCTTAATACAAATCACACAAGTTAGGAAAAAATAGTTCAAAAATTTTTTTAAATTTATACTTGGTTGGGCTCTTTCTTTTGAACTTTAATTGTTATGTCTTACACAGAAGGGAAATCTCCAAGACTAGCTCCATTGTGATTTTACAGTTTTGTCAGAGGATTTACTGCTATTGTAGTACTTGACTTCAACTAATTATAGAGACAATCAGAAGATTGACAGAAAATTTAGAGATTCCAGATATTTTCACTTTGATCTTCTTTAAAACAATCTTAAACATTTCCAAAGTTACAGGAAGGAAGGATTCCCCTACTTTGTCCCTCTCAAAAGTTGACAGGGTTAGCAAATGAGTTAAGCCTGGGAAGAAGGCCACCTGGCTTTTGTACATTAGGCAAAAAGGAATAAGTCAAGCCAAAGGGATTTCCCCATAAGGAGACTGTGGTAGTGAGGAGGATTCTTGAGGACGGATAGGGATAGGGAATATAAGAAGCTGGAATCTAGCCTAGATCCACACACAGTTTGAAGAGTTTAATTTCACACCAAAATGAGCCAAGGCTTATTGGAAGCTTTACACTTTAGCAAATGTCAGTTGAGTTTCAGATTTCAGAAAAGAGCCTAAAAGAAAAAACAGAGCATTGGCAATGATGGTGACTGGCTGGTAATGGCTGCAACTAAGTGATGGCCACAGAAATTGCTTCACCCTTCCTTCCTCGCTGAGTCAATCTAATGATGCCGGGGTACATGTTTAATTTGTGAAAGTTGGTAGCACTAGAGAACATCATGAGTTTTAGCTCTTTGAATGTTCTTCATGTTAAAAAGCATAGACTCCATTAATGATTTAAGAAATATAGAGGAAATTGAGGGCTTTTTAAAAAGCATCTATTTAGTAATCCATTTATTTTATTCAAATATCTTGCCATCCACAATCATACAAATAATTAAAGAGTCAGTCAGCTCTTGGCCATCAGCTATAATAATCTTTCTGTATGACAGCTGTATTGTAATAAGGTAAATTGGCCTTTTAAAGGCTTTTTCTGGGCAATAAGCAGAGATGTTAAATCCAAGAATTTGGGAGTCGAAAAGGAGGGATAGGCAGGGAAATGTCCAAGTGCAGGCGGGTAAGAAGGACCGAAGTTTTTAAGAGAGAAGCAAAGCTTTTAGGTTTAATCCCCATGTCTCAGCAGAACATTTAAAAATACACTGGGCACCTGGGTGGCTCAGTCAGTTAAGCATCTGACTCTTGATTTTGGCTCAGGTCATGATCTTATAGTTCATGAGACTGAACCCTGAGTTGAACTCTGCATTGGCAGCACAGAGCCTGCTTGGGATTCTCTTTCCTCTCTGTCTTTCTCTCTCTGCTTCTGCTCTGCTTGTGCTCTCTCTCAAAATAAATAAACTTACAAGTACACTGGAAAACAGACAACTTCCTGCTTATTATCTGTAAAATATTTAATGTTTGTAGCTTATGAGGTACATTCTTAAGAAGGTGACTGGGACAGAGAAAAAAATTCCAATGGATGTTCCATATTTTTTTCCTGTTGACTAGAGCAAATTGCTGTTCTTCAGTGTAATAAACATTTGATATCACATTTTAGGTTTTAGCTCCAGTGTTTTTTAGATTCCAATGCAATGGGCCTTCTGTTTGCAGACACATACATCCCTTCTTTTATGTGGCTGTTTTGTGGGTTTTCAGAGACTCTTCTTCATGGAAGAACTCTTCCTTCTCATGACCTACCATGGGAAATGCTCTTTCTACCACCAGAGAAGTATTATTTCTCTTCAGGCTCTGTCTTCTGGCAGTTCATCCTACACAGATTTTCCTCTTGGGTTACTTTGCCCCTCTTAGGCCTCTAGAGTAAAGGGGAGTTTGCTTAAAAAACCATGCAAGTCTGGCTTTCCACAGATCCATGATGCCAAGTGACAGTGTGCTGCATCATAGCCCAGTCTACATGCCCTGACATCAGGGTGGCTCCATGTAGCATCCACCTTCAGACTTCTCAAGAGAGAGTCAGGTTCCAGCAGCTTCGTGATCTGCAGACTCCAAGTGGTACAAGTTAGTTTTCCAGGTGTTTGTGTAAGTGGCCCCCAATTCCAGCCCAGTTGGCCTGGTGAAGATGGGGCAAAGGGAAAGTGAACAGCACTGCAGACATCTTCCAATGAGCTTTCCAATTCTGATCTACTACTAATGAATCCCTGGCCTTCTCTCATATGGCCTGGAGGGAGCCTATGTGGTAGCAGAACAGGTTTGCAAATTTTTCATTGATGATCTGACATATCTGTTTTTATTTTTATTTTTTTAATGTTTTATTTATTTCTGAGAGAGAGAGAGAGAGAGAGAGACAGTGTGAGCAGGGGAGGGTCAGAGAAAGAGAGAGGGAGACACAGAGTCTGAAACAGGATCCAGGCTCTGAGCTTGGTGTCAGCACAGAGCCCAGCGCAGGGCTCAAACCCATGAACCGTAAGATCATGACCTGAGCCAAAGTCAGACGCTTAGCCATTTGAGTCACCCAGCCGCCCCTAACATATCTGTTTTTAAATATGGAGGTACTTGCGTCTATTGCACTTGTGCACTATTGGTGGGAATGCAAATTGGTGCAACCCCTGAGGAAGATAGTCTGGAGGTTCCTCAAAAAATTGAAAATAGAATTACCATATGATCCAGTAATTCCACTACTGGCTGTTTACCCAAAGAAAATGAAAACACTAATTCAAAAAGATATATGCATCCGTATGTTTATTGCAGCATTATTTACAATAGCCAAAATATGAAAGAAACCCAGTAGATAAATGGATAAATAAGATGTGGCACATATATGAAATGAAATATTACTCAACCATAAAATAAATGAAAATCTTGCCACTTACAACAATATGAATGGACCTAGAAGATATAATACTAAGTGAAATAAGTCAGAGAAAGACAAACAATTTCACTCATGTGGAAATTAATAAACAAAACAAATGAACAAAGGAACTGACAAAAAAATATACTCTTAACTATAGAGAGCAAATTGATGGTTGTCACTGGGGAGGCAGATGGGGAGAATGGATGAAATAGATAAAGGGGATTAAGAGTATTCTTATCTTGATAAGCACTGAGAAATGTACAGAATTTATTTCAGAAGTACTTGT
The DNA here is from genome assembly GCF_008692635.1 of Crocuta crocuta. Classification (NCBI taxonomy): domain Eukaryota; kingdom Metazoa; phylum Chordata; class Mammalia; order Carnivora; family Hyaenidae; genus Crocuta; species Crocuta crocuta. The sequence continues at coordinate 1,164,836 of NW_027530222.1, read as the reverse complement.
GTCTATTGGCTGTGGTCTTGGGTTTTGTTTTTTTTTTAACCTGAAACTCTAAAAAGAGGAAGAGTCCCATTTTAACCATTGGTTAAACATGTCAAACTGCTTAAAGGATCTTATAAACACTAAGATAATAAAAATGGAGGGAACAACTCCCAAACCAGTTGGGGAAGGAAATGGAATAATAATAGCTATAATTTAATAAAAAATAAAATTGATGAATCCAAAAACGGTGGGAAACGACAAATACCAAAGTATAGAAATAAGGCTAATAGAACTAACAAAATGAGACATATATCCAAATATAACTATATTCACAATAAATGTGACTGGATTAACCTGCCAGTTAAAAAAGAAATAGTCAAACTTGAATTTGAAAAAAACATAGTTATATGTTTTTAAGAAAAACAACATATTTAAACAAAAACACAAATATTGGAAGTGAAACAATAAAGATGTACAACAGACAAATATGAAGCAAAATGAGGCTGCTATATTAAAATCAGACAAAATAGACTTCAAGGTGAAAAATTATCAAGCTATTAAGACATTTATGTGTGGTAGATAAATAGAATAGAGACCTCAGAATCAGATTCAGAAACCTGATTTATGACAAAGGTGGCATTTCCTATTGGTAAGGAAAGGTTAAAAAAAATGGTACTCAAACAATGATTTACCCATAAGGAATAAAATGTATATTGGATTCCTACCTTCCATCATACCCAAGAGTTAATATGAGAAGATGAATAAAACCTATTGTACAAATTAAATCTTTAGATCTTTTAGATGTTATAAAGAACTACTCTGTTAGAAAATCTAATAATTCTAAGAGTGGTATATAACAAATAGGACCCCAAAAGAATACATTATAAAGAAAAAATTGTTTTGTTATATACAAATTAAAATGTTAAAAAGTATATCATTAAAAGATGCTAATAACAGAAAAAGAAAAGTGTAAGCCATATACTAGAAGATAGTTTCAATGCATATAACCAGAAGAGAATTAGGAAGCAGAATTTACAAAGACTGTCTATAAATCATTATAATAAAGATTAACAACCCAATAGAAAAACATGACAAGATACCTAAACTTAAGAAGAAAGTTTAAGAAGAAATTAAAATGTCCAAACAAACATGTAAAAATATGTTCAGCCTAACAAGTAATTGCAAAATGCAAATTAAAACCAGAATAAGATATAAGTTTGCACCTAGTGGATACATAAAAAACTCTCAAAGATACCACGTGTTGGAGAGGATGTTGAACCACAGGAACAGTCATAACTAGTAGTGGAAATACATATTGATAAACCACATAGGGGATTGTTATGGACTGAATGTTTTTCTCCAGATTTATATGCTACAGCTTTAACCCCAATGCGATGGCATTTGGAGGTGAGGCCTTTGGGAAGCACTTAGGTTTAGATGAGATGTTAACAATGCCCTCCCCACCCCCACACCATGGGATTAGAGTTCTTGTAAAAAGAGGAAGAGATACAAGGACTCTATCATATGGTGTCACAGTAAGAAGGTGCCCATCTATAAGACAGGAAGAGAGCTCTCACCAAGAACCAAATAGGCTGGCACCTTTTGATTTGCCAGCCTCCAGAATGCTGAGAAGTAAGTTTCTGTTGTTAAAATCACCCAAACTATTGTATTTTAAAAATGATAGCTCACATTAATTAAGGACAGAGATCTGTTTCACAATGTGTGGTCAAGTTTAAGATGTGCAGATACTATGTAGTGGATATAACAAAAGAGCTGCAACATTCATTTCCACATTGGTATATTGTGCCATTCCGTCTGTTAAAGCTTGAGAGTGGAAATCAACAATTCTCAGACTCTCATGAAGTAAGAGGTCTAGAAGCACATTAGGTTTTGTCAATTGATATAGTTGGGCAATATTTAAAGAGTAGAAATGATATGCGGGCAGTTCCTGAAGTACTGTCTTGGTTGGCAGGCAAAGTCATGCAGACATTGGTTCCGTTTTCGCTTTTTGTTTTGTTGCAGCAGCGAATGTCAAGTTGCTAGGTTCATCAGAGTTAAGAGATAGCTGTAGTTCAGAGGTTATGGTTTCCCGATCCTGGGACACTGACACAGGTTTGTTTTTCGTTTTCATGGTTCCAGTAGTGGCCTATTGGTTTTCTATCTTCTTGTAGCCATGGTGAAATTCTTTGGATGGGTTCATTTGGTGGCATGGTTCTGAAATATTCCCAGAGGTCTGGAGCCCACTATTTCTGCTCCTTCAATGATTTTGCAATCAATTAATACTATATATCCCATGCTTCTCTCCTTAAAATAATTGGAGTTTTTTCTGTTTCCTACAATTGAACACTGACCAATATACCTTCAACCTATGAATTCCACATTTAGATACATTCACAAGGAAACTTTTGCATATGTACCCAACTTCTTAAGGAAAATACTGTGTCTGTGCTCAAGGAGACATGGTGGAGAGAATATTCATAGTGGCATGGTTTATAATAGCAAAACATACTCGACAAAAAAAATAGATAAAAACGTAGTATAATCATGCAGTCTCTTGCATATTTTATAATAAATTAAAAATAATAATCAAACACAAACACACACAAGACATAATATCTGCCTTGGTTAGCTTAACAAAATAGTGGCCGTTTTTAAGTGCAAGGCTTTGGCATCAGATGATTTAAAATGAGTTTCTTCCTCCTAAGTTCTTAGTTACACATTCTTGAGGGTTTTTTTAAATCAGCTTTCTTCTTTCTATGCACACTCTTCCAGGCCTTCTCATTCACTCTTATGGTTTTAAGTACATTGTATGTGATGATGATTGTCAAAGATATATTCCTGAGTTTCCAACTCATATGTCCAGCTGACTACTGGGTAGCTCTCTACTTACGTGTGTTGAAAACATTTCAGATTCAGTGTGGCTGCAAATGATCTTTGTTCCAAGATGAGCTATTTATTCTCTATTCCTTATCTCAATTTAAAGAAAATACTACTCTTTATTTCCATAAACTAGAAACGTGGGATTATCCCTGCCTACATTTTTTTTCTGATCTCCAATGTCCCTTACATACACTCACTAAGTCTTGCCAATTCCTTCTATTTCATGTCATTAAAATTTTTCTCAACTATACTGTCACTTTCTTCACATACGTACTATTGAAAAGCCTTTTAACTCATTGTCCTCTTGTTTTATTTCTTCTTTTTTTTTAATATTTTTATTTTATTTCTAGGAGAGAGAGAGCGTGAGCAGGGGAGGGTCAGAGAGAGAAGGAGATACAGACTCTGAAATAGGCTCCAGGCTCTGAGCTGGCAGTCAGCACAGAGCCTGACGCGGGGCTCGAACCCGCGAACTGCGAGATCGTGACCTAAGCGAAAGTCGGACGCTTAACCGACTAAGCCACCCAGGCGCCCCTGTCACCTTGTTTTAAATCTTACCCTACCTATCCATTCCACATAACACAGTTAAAGTGTCTTTTCTGTGGCAGAATCATTATGTCCTCCTGGTTGAAATCTTCCAGTGGTTTCTTATCACTCCTAATCATAATATTGAAGGCCCTTTATGACACAGTTTCCAGTTACCCCTCAGTGTTCCCATTTACCTCTTGCCTTTCAAGCTCTGCAATACAGTTGTACTATATCTTTTGGTTTCTTGGATACACTGTGGTCTTTCTGATAGTCACATGTGCTGTTTCTTCCGTGTGGAGTACCATTTCCTTCCCTTCCTACCCACTTAGTAGGTCTCAGGTAAGACATTAATAATCTTCAGTAGCATGTATCCCTAACATTGTCTTCCTTCCTCACATTACATTCCCCTCTCCACAATCTGTATTATAATAGATAAGCCCTTTTAAAAAATAATTATCATCATTATCACATCTACCATATTTAACAATTATTTTTCAATATCATCTAATGTCCAGTCTGTGTACAAATTTCCCTGATTAACTCAAAACAGTGTACAGATGATTTGCTTGAATTAGGACCAAACAAGGTTCACACACTGTAATAGGCTAGTGTATCTTATCTATAATGGTTCCCTTTCTCATTTTAATGCCATTTTTTGGAAGAAACTCATTGATTTTTCTGATGGGATTTTTATATGCTATATTTCACTAATTTCAGTCTCATGGTGACATTTAACAAGTTTCTCTACCCACTACATTTTCTATTAGCTAATAGTTAAATAAATCTAAAAGCTTGATTAGATTCTTATTATAATTTTAGTAAGAATACTGAACAGGTTGTGCTGTGTATTTCTTATTGCATTCATCAGGATCCTTGTATTAATTGGTTGTCTCTCTTTCAGGGCTCTTAAGGTTATCAATGGAGTTCAGATAGTTCCAGCCTAATCTGTCTTTTACAAAGTTTCCCATCAAACTTTCACCTAATGGCTTTCACAGTCATTGATGATTGTTGTCTAAATCCAGTATGCCATGAGAGTTGCAATATGATGTTGCTTCTCATCCTTTTATTTCTTCTGCATTTTTTGTTATTCTGGAATATAATCGATCTAGGAAAAAGCAGCATAAATGTTTGTTTTTTTCTCTTCATTTACTGACTTTAAGAATATTGGCTTGGTGCCTGTTATGGCCATCCCATGGGAAATGGGCTCAACTCCCTACTCATAATTTCATTTAATGTTGAGACAGATAATGCTACACATGTGTCAAGAGGGTATGAAGAGCTTTGTTAATCACACAGTCTTTCTGAGGAGAGCAGAGCAAGCTCTCATACAGGTCTGAAACTGGCTTTACTGGGCGTGACTGGCTTTGAGTTCTTTTGTGGTTTGGGAGTGGGGCTGAAGTGAGAGCTCCGGCAAAGAGGCTGCGGCTTGCCTGGTGTAAGCGTGGCAGGGAGGGAGCCCCTGGGTTTGCTCAGAAGTGGGACAAGAGGAGAAGGTATGCGTGTGGGGAGGAGTAGGACTTGAAAGCTGCCAATAATCAAAAATAAAAGAATAGAGTCAAACTCCTTACTACCATTCACCTTTGATATTTGACTGACAATTGAAATATGCCATATTTTATTTAGTTACATTTGAGCTAATTCAAGCCAGTATGGCGTTTATGAGGTCTGAAACCTGAGGCTGGTAAGGGAGGTGAAATTCTACTAAATGCTTTATTCAAGAACTCAATATTGTGTATTCTGAGAAATGAAATGAGCATCTTTACTTCTCTTTCCAAATAGGTCTTGTATAATACACTTCAATCCTTGAAGGCCCTGTTTTAATTTACGTTGGGCCACATTAATTATTTTTGACCAGGGGGTACATGGAATCCAATTTTATCAAGCTGATTTGAAATGCTAAAGATTAATTTTATTTAAATTTATCACTTGCTCGATCTGAGTGACCATGCCCATCCTGGAATATTTTAGGACAATGGGTGGTTATGACTATAGAGAATTTAGGCATGCAGTACTTCTGATGGCCAAGGTGAATCTTACCTGTTTGTCCTCTATTCTATGCATGGTGACTACCGTGATTGTATAGGGTATACATTATTGAAACTTGTTGAGTTCCCAGGTATAACTATAATTTGAATCCCAGTATAAATTAAGGTATGAAGATTTGCCAACTTGTAAATTTCATCATACATTAAAATTAATCCTGAACCTATGCTATAAAGACACAAAAGCGAATCAATATGCTTTTATATTGGGGGGAAGAGGATTTTTAAAATAAACTTTTTATTTATTTATTTATTTATTTATGTTTGTATGTATGTATGTATTTATTTGAGAGAGAGAATGCATGCATGTGGGGGAGAGGGGCAGAGGGAGAGAGAGTATTAAGCAGGCTCCATAGTGTGGAGCCCCACATGAGGCTTGATCTTATGACTATGAGATCATGACTTGAGCCAAAATCAAGAGATGGACAGTTAACTGAGCCACCCAGGAACCCCTGTATAAGCTTTATTAAATTTTTCTTTAACATTTATTTATTTTTGAGAGAGAGGGAGACAGAGAGAGCATGAACAGGGGAGGGTCAGAGAGAGAGAGAGAGGAAGACAGAATCCGAAGCAGCGCCAGGCTCTGAGCTGTCAGCACAGAGACCCTATGCGAGGCTCAAACTCACAAACCGTGTGATCATGACCTGATCTGAAGTCGGATGCTTAATGGACTGAGCCACCGAGGCACCCCTTAAGCTTTATTTTTTTAAGGCAAAATTAAACATAAGCTACAGAGATTTCCTACTTACTCCTCCCCTGACACATGCACAGCTTCCCCATTATCAGTAGCCCCTACCAAGAGTGGTACATATATTAAATGATGAACCTATATTGTTACATTTTTTTTTTACTCAAAGTCCATAGTTTACATTACAGGTCACTGTTAATGTTGTGCATTCTCTGGGCTTTGGCAAATGTGTAATGACATGTACTGCTACTGTAGTATCATATAGACTAGTTTTACTACCCTGTAGTATCATATAGATACTTTTAGTATATGTGCTCTGTCTGTTCTTTCCTACTCACCACTGGAAACCACTCCTGGCAACCACTAACTTTTAAACCATTTCCATATATCTGCCTTTTCCAGAAGGTCTTACAGTATGTAGCCTTATCAGGTTGGCTTCTTTCACTTAGTAATATACACTTAAGATTTCTCTATGTCTTTTCATGGCTTAATAGTTCATTTCATTTTTATCACTAAGTAATATTCCATTGTTTGGCTGTACCACAATTTATTTATCTTCTCACCTATTGAAGGACATCTTGGTTGCTTCCAAGTTTTGGCAGTTATGAATTAAGCTGCTGTAAACATCCATTGCAAGTTTTTATGGATAAGTTTTCAACTCCTGTAGGTAAATACCAAGAAGCGCACTTGTTGCACAGTATGTTAAGAGCATGTTTCATTTTGTAAGAAATTGTCAAGCTGCCTTTTAAAGTGCCTGTACCATTTTGCATTCCCACCAGCAGTGAGTGGGCCCTCCTGCTCCTCCACATCCTCAACAACATTGGTGCTGTCAGTGTTTTTGATTTTGGCCATTCTAATAGGTATACAGTGGTATGGCATTATTGTCTTAATTTTCAATTCCCTAAGGACATACTATGTTGACAGTATTTTCATATGCTAATTACCTTCTTCCTTGGTGAGGCACTGCTCAGAACTTTGGCCCATTTTTTTAGTGGGGTTGTTTATGATTTTATTGTTAAGTTTTAAGAGTTCTTGGTATATTTTGTATAATAGTCCTTTATCAATGTGTCTTGGACAGATATTTTCTACAAGCATGTAGCTTGTCTTCTCATTCTTCTGACTGTGTGTTTTGCATAGCAGAAGTTTGTAATATTAATGAAGTCCAACTTATTAATTTTTTCTTCCATGCATCTAACATTTTTTCTTTCATTTTTCAAAAAAGTCACTGTTGTACCCAGGCCTTCTAGGGTTGGCTTTTTTTTTATTTTATAGTTTTGTATTTCATATTTAGGTATAAGATCCATTATGACTTAATTTTAACAAAGAATAGAAGTTCTGCATCTAAATTCTTTTTTTTTTTTTTTTTTTTTTTTTGCATATGGATATCCCATTGTTCCAGCACAATTTGTTGAAAAGACTGCCTTTGTTCCGATATATTGCCTTTGTTCTTTTGTCAAAGCTGACAGATATTAATACTCTATTTCTGTGGGTCTATTTCTGGGCTCTCTATTCTGTCTCATTGATCTCTTTTGTCAATTCTTTTGCTAATACAATCTTATCTTCATTACTGGAGTTTTGTAGTAAGTATTAAAGTTGGTTAGTGTCAGTCCTCCAACTTTGTTCTTTTCTTTCAAAATTGTGTTGCCTATTCTGGTTGTTTTGTCTCTCCGTATAAACTTTAGAATCAGTTTGTTGATGTCCACAAAATAACTTGCTGTGGTTCTGACTGAGATTACATTTAATATGTAGGTATGTGGGAAGACATCTTGACAGTATTGAGTCTTCTTACCTATGAATGTGGAATATCTCTCCATTTACTTTGTTTTTCTTTGATTTATTTTATCAGAGTTTTGTAGTTTTCCTCATATAGATTTTGTTTATAGTTTGTTAGCTTTTTATTGAAATCTATTTCATTTTGAGATGTTAATGTAAATACTATTGGGTCTGTGTTGATGATCATGTTGATTGTTGATAAGCATAGTTTTTACTTCTTTGTTTCCTATCTAGATCCCATTCATTTCTTTTTCTTATTTTATTGCAGTGGATAGATCTTCTAATACAATCTTGAATAAAAGTGATAAGAATGGACATTCTTGGCTTTCTAAGTGTTTCACCATTAACTGTGATGTTATCTGTAGGTGTTTTGTAGCTGTTCTTTATCGAGCTGAGGAAGTTCCCTCCTATTCTTAATTTGCTGACATTTAAAAAATCAGAAATAGATGCTGGATTTTTGTCATATGGCTTTTCTGCATCTATTGAGTGGATGTATTATTTATTTAACAGTAACATCACAAACTTGGCAGCTTAGAACAACACATATTTATTATCTCACAATTTGGGTGAATCAGGAGCACGGACACTGCTGACTTACCTTAGTCTTTTGCTTGAGGGTCTCACAAGCCTGCAGTCAAGGTATTGGATTGCACTCTAGTCTGATGTGCAGCTTGAATCACAATGGATTGTATTCAAATTCAGACCCAAATTCAAGTGTTTGCTGGAAGTATTCAGTTGCTTACAGATTGGACGGGGGAGGCTCTCACTTTCTTGCTGGCTATTAGCTGAACACTGCCATAAGCATCTCTCTGAGTGGCCCTCTCCATATGGCAACAAACAATATGACAGTTTGCTTTTTTGAAGCCCCCAGCAAAGAGTGTCTTTGAACTCTGCTTAGATACTGTTATCACAGTTTTATGTAATGTAATCATATTCACATAATCACATACATCCTTTCACCTGTGTAGCATTCTATACATTAGAATCAAGCCACAGATTCTGCTCACACTCAAAGGTAGGGAATTACACACAGGTGTGAAATGTCTTCTGGTCAGGATCATGGGGACCATTCTAGGATCTGCTCACCACAGATGGTCATATGGACGATTTTATTTTTAATCAGTTACTGTGATGAATTACACTGATTGCTCTCAAAAGTGAAATTAACCTTGCATTCCTGGGGCTACTCTACTTCATTATGATTTATTATCCTTTTATATATTATTATATTTGATTTGCTAAAATTGTGTTTAGAACTTGTGCCTTGTGTAGTTTTCTCCATATTTCTGGTGCTTCAGATACATGTGTGGGTTTACAGTTTCAAAATATGTAGAAATTTTGGACTTTTTGGGGGGATTTTTTTAAAAAACTCTTTCTCTCTGTCCTATGCTTTGGGATTCCTATTATATGTATATCTCATCATGTGACTTTTCCCCACAGCTTACTAACACTGTGCTTATTCTTTTCATTTCTTTTGTTCCTCTGTGTTTTTCATTTTAAATAGTTTTACTGCTATATCTCCACATTCTGATCTGATAATTATCCCTTCCAGTATTTTTCTTCTCAGCAGTGTAGTTTTCATCCCTAGAAGTTTCCTTTGAGTCATTTAAATATTTCCAATTTTCGTACTTAATTTTTGGAACAAATAGAGTACAGTTATTATAACTATTTTAATGTCCTTGTCCACTAATTCTAACATTTGTGTCATTCTGGATCAGTTTTGATTTATTATTTTTTCTCCTCATTGTGAGTTATTTTCTCAGGCTTCTTTGCAAGCCTATTATTACTTTTACAAAAAATTGACTTCAGACATTGTAGATCTTTCCTCGCTCTGTACTGGGTATTTTTGTACTGCTATAAATATTCTTGAGGTGTGTTCTGGAATGCAATAAAATCACTTGAAACAGTTTTATCTTTTGGTCTTGTCATTAAGATTTGTTGTATGGAAACAGAGCAGCATTGAGTCCGGGACTAATTTTCCTCCACTACTAAGAAAAAATTCTTACGAGTACTCTGTTAAGTTTGATGTTTCCCAGTTTGACTGGTAGGAACAGGAACCATACTCAGCCTGGTATGAGTTCTTTTCTGAGCTTTGGTACTGTCCCTTTTGGCTAGCTCTTTCTTAGGTTTTAGGTTCTCAGTTTCCTCACACTTTGTGGGCCTTTGGAGTCTCTGCTCTGTGTAGCTCTTTTTACAGTGCTCTGTCCTGTGAATTTTAGCTTTTCTGTTGCCCTGAACTCACAAATCCGTGATTGTACCTCAGGAAAACATTGTCTTCTGCCTGGGCTCCTTCCCGCCATTTGTGTCATGTCTTAGAAACTTCTCAAAACAAGCTGGGACAATCTTAAGGATCATCTCATTTAAGTCCTATTCCTCAGAAATTTATGTCCTTCATTGTCTGATGCCCATGGTGTTCAAAACCATTATTTTATGTATTTTCTTCAGTTGTCTTTTTGCTTCAGGCAGGAGGATAAATCCAATATATTATTTGAACGTGGCTGGAAGCAGAAGCTTCATAGGTTTCTTTTAATAATAAAATGAAATAGCATCTTAAAATATGTTTGAATATAAAGCTCCCTACCTATACTCATTATTTATAGAACAATGTATAAAGGGTAAATATCATGTTATTATGCAAAAAGCAAGTGTGAATTTCTATTTTAATGTAGGTTTTTTATTATAAAACCCATAATGTACATATTGTAGATCATTTGGAATACAGAAGCACAGAAAGAAATATTACAATCACTTATAATCACACCACCAAGATATAATCACTGGTGATATTTTGGAATATATGCTTCTAATTTACTTTTTGTATATATTGGGATCCTTTGTCCCCATAATTATATAATGATAATTTTTTTGGTGATATTAACTATTTTTGAAAACATGATTTTCAATGGATATATGAAAACCTATTTATAGATCCACAGTTCTTTATGTAACCATTATACTTTTGTGGGGATATTTGGAGAATTTTGAAGTTTTGCTACTGTAAATACATATTTTACATAAATTTTTGTTCATAATTCTATTATTTCTTTAAAAAATTTTTTTAATGTTTTATTTATTTCTGAGAGAGAGAGAGAGAGAGAGAGAGATAGTGTGAGCAGGGGAGGGTCAGAGAGAGAGGGAGACACAGAATCTGAAGCAGGCTCCAGGCTCTGAGCTGTCAGCACAGAGCCTGTCACGGGGCTCGAACCCTCTATTATTTCTTTAAAATAGATTTTTAGGGGTGCCTGGGTGGCTCAGTCGGTTAAGTATCCGAATTCGGCTCCGGTCATGATCTCACGGTTCCTGGGTTTGAGCCTGCTTCAGATTCTGTGTCTCCCTCTCTCTCTGACCCTCTCCTGCTCACGCTGTCTCTCTCTCTCTCTCTCTCTCTCTCTCTCTCAGAAATAAATAAAACATTAAAAAAATTTAAAATAGATTTTTAGATAGATAACTCCTGGTTCAGTTTTTGTTAGAAACAAAGGAAACTGATAACTTTTGTTTGTAAAAGTTACTTCTGCCTCTCCTAGTAGATGGAATATTTTGTCTTGTGGGGTTGGAGTTGATTGATACTAAAGATCATTTTGCCATACTGCATTGTAACACTGTAGGTATAAATAAACTTCATTTAGTCAAGACACTTCTCTGTATTCATGCTAGTTAATTGAAAAATCCTATAACCAGGAGGAAGATTCTGAAAGATTAATGAAGGTTGTCAAAGGAGCTAGCAGACAGTGATCCAGATGCTGAGATAATTTGTCCTGCTTCCTTTTCTACTTTCACCATGTTAGAATAAATATATCAGTGGAAAAAAGATGACTTCAGTAAAAAATACATATGAAAAGACTGGTGTGTCTATAATGAATGGAGTTATGAACTGTGATCACACCACTGATATTCAAATTTTGGCCTTTTCATTTATTAGTTATGTTAACTTCTTAATCTCTCTGGGTCCCAGTGTTTGTTTCTGTAAAATGGGGATAGTGTAATACCTCAAACAGTTTTTAGGCTTTTATATTTTTATTTTTTTTTTATTGATTTTTTTGTCAGTCAGATGTTCTAAATGTATAGCACTCAGAACACTACTTGGCAAGTAGTGAACAATTAAGATTTAGTAGATATTATTAGCATCCATCCTTTGTAATACCCTTATAAAAAGAATTCACTCTTCTTTAGTAAATAATTATGAAATATATGGATGAAGCAAGTGATTAGTTTCTAATACTGTAAGAAAGAGAGTATATCTTACAAAGTATGAAATACTTAGATTTTACTTGGTCTTCTTGTCATAGACTTTATTGTGAATCAAAGTCTTCTATATGGGAAACTGTAATTTCTTGTCTACAGTGAGAATCCCTTTTAAAGTATCTCTGGTAGTTGATCTCACCACTTTCATCTGAGAACCAGAGCTGAGTTCCTTCTTGAAATGGGATGCTTCATTGTGGGGCCGTGCAGATTAGAACAAAATCTTGTTCATGCTATGTAACCATAATCTCTACTTCAGCCTTTAGTTTCCACTTTGAACAAATTAATAACCTCAACTTTTATCTACACTATAGCTCAGTATCCATTCTGCAAGCAATTCATTAGATTTACTGAATCCTTTTCTAATATGGATAAGATTTTCTTATCTATTACTACCATCCTGGATCACCTTTTCCCTGAGAAAAGCAACCTAACACCATAGACACTTTTTAGCTTCATCAAGTAAAAATGGCAGCAACCTTAAATTTCACTAAAAAAGGCTTAAAATTGATCTATTAAAGAGACATTCTATTAAAATCATGTTCTTCATGTAAGTGAAATAGAGATTTATCCTGGGTATAATTGGTTAATATTGACGCATTTGTATTTTTGAGTAGTCATTTTCAATTCCATAGTGATATATTTTACCACTACATCAATTTTTAAAATTGACTTCTATTTATTAGAAATTATTTTTTCTTTCAACAACATAAAATACTAAAATGAAAATTTTCATTAAAAATCAGTTCTTACTACACACATAAGATGTTATATATGAACCTAATGGTAACCACAAATCAAAAACCTATAATAGATACACAGAAAAGTAAAGAGAAATGAATCCAGCCATTAACACTAAAAAAAGCCATCAAACCACAAGAAAAGAGAGCAACTGAAGAAAGGTACAGAGAAAACCACAAAACAACCATAAAACAAGTAACAAAATAGCTCTAAGTACATACCTATCAATAATTACTTTAAATGTAAAGGGACTAACTGCTCTAATCAAAAGAGAGAGGGTAACTGAATAGATATAGAAGCAAGACCCAGCTATAGGCTACCTATAAGAGACTCACTTCCTTCCTATTCTTTAATCTTTCTTCAAATATTTAATTACTTGACTTCAAGTTTCTTTTCCCACTCATCTTTTATAATAAATGTTAGCAGCTTCTACTTCTGCTTTTTCTGAAATCAACGTCCTTACGCTGAAAATCTCAATTTCATTTCTACAAGCTAGGAGCCTTGTCATCACTTGCGATTTTTCTGCACCATTCTTTATCCTGCACCTACAGCTTACCTATTTCCTCTTTTCCATTTGACCTTTTTTCCATTTTCATTGCATCTAGTATATCTCTGTCCTTATTTTGCTCTGTACCATCTGAATTCCATAATCAGCCAGAGTAAATGTATTCTAACCCCCTCAAGTAAGTACCTTCAGGACTTACCTATTAAAAAATAAACCCCACATTCATTTTCTTTATCCCCAATTCCATACAGACAATGAATATTGAGAGTTGTTTGGTTTTTGTTGTTGTTGTTGTTTTTTAGTGCAATGTGTATTTATGTTGTTTCTCTCAATCTCAGCAATGAGATAAAAGACATATCACTCTTTCATAGGCTTTATCTCCTACCCAGGAGTGGGACATGACAGTGAAAGGGTATGCTAATTGCCAGTCATGTATTTGACATTTACATGCACAAATCTAACTACAGTGCAGGTTTAAGATAATACCATTACCTACCATGTTCCTTTGTGCTCCTTTCTGGTCAATTTCCATTATCCATGCTTAGCACTTAAAAATCTGCTTTCTGTCCTTTTTCTACATAAAATTCTATGTTCTCCTTTTTCTACATAAAATTCTTTATAATTCCATATAAGTGGGATATAGCCTTTGTGTATGGCTTCATTTACTTAGCACAAATGTTTGAGATTCATTCATATTGCTACATGTGTCAGTGACTAATTCCAATTAGTGCTGAAAGGCATTCCATTGTATATATCACAGTTTGTTTATCCATTAACCAGTAACTACATGTTTGGATTTCTTCCAGTTTTTGACTATTATAAATAAATTTTCTGTGAATATTTACAAAAAAACAATTTTAGAAGAATATTTAGATACAGAATAATGTTATATGTCTCATACTCTATGCCATGAAATTGTAACAGATCTAGGAATAAACAAATTGGATTCTCTTCTTTCTTAGAGCATCTACCTATTTTGGTTTTTAAAGAATTAGAATTAGTCCTTTTATTCACCTGGTGTTGGAAAAAAAACATTGCAAAATTTCTAAGTTATCTAAGCCAATCCATTCATTTTACAGATGAAAAAATGGAGGCTCTCAGGAGTTACATCACTTGCCCAATGTCATCCAGCTCTTTGGTGGCAGAACATAAATCAGAAATTAGATTTGACACATAAAGCTATTGCTAATATTTTAGAAAAGATTGTGTTTCCAAATAGCTTCTTTGTAGCTATCCCATAATAATGTTCAATTATTTTCAATTTCATGAATCTTAGGTACTACTAATTGCTCAGCACTAAAATGAGACTCCATGAAAGCCTAAGAAATTGTTTCCCTACGCATAATGCTCTTAACAGGGAAGAGAGATGCACAAGTAAAATAATTAAGGAGGACTTTGAGGTTAAGTATAGTGGCAGATGGAACTGGGATGTGGTAGGTCGAAGTGAAGACTAGTTGTAGGGAAAGGTGAGGTTGATGGAGCAATGAACTTGAATTAAAGCAGTTGTTAGAGAAACCTTTTGGGAAATAATTTGAACATTAAAGGATTCATCTAACCACCAGCCTTTCTCTTATCTACCTGGTGCTATGGAGTAAGCTGGAGGAAAACACCGAACAGGAGAAATGAGGTAATTATTCACTCTTTGCCTCTAAGCTCAGCTGTAGGTCAAGTTCCCAGCAATCTTGTAGAGTCCAATCAGCTTTTTCTCCAGGTGCAATCAGGTGCTTTTCCAAACTCTTCTGCACTCAGACCCCCAACTTTACACACCTCTCAGAGTTGATTGATGCTGAAGATTAGTTTTGCCACTTTGGATTGTTATAACTACTGCTTTTAAATGCATTTCAGCTAGAAAGAACACCACTCTGTATTCACATTAGCTAATCGAAGAGTTCATAACCATTAGGAAGAATCTGAATGATTAAGGAATATATTCCTTCCATCTAATTCTAAGTAGTGACCTGCCACGATAGAACTCTTAGCTTGCTGCCTTTTTGCCCCATCACCACCATTTGTTTCCTTTAACTTCATCTGTCTCTTCCACCTCCTCTCTCATTGCAGAGAATGAGGTAATCCTTTTTGTCTAAAGTGAATCCATCTACTTGCTTTTGAAAGCTTCTTCAGGGATCCAGACCCATTAATTATTTTTCCTCTTTGCTATGTTTTTAATCTCTTATTCTTTACTATATTTGTACTACAGGCTTCTTTGTACTACATTTGCTCAATGATTTCTCAGTTTTATAAGGGAAAATAAATCTCCATCAAGCCTGTTTGCTTTCTATCTAATTCTGATCTATTTCTTTCCATAGTCAGTTTTCAAGTAAGTTACAAACTCTGCATTCTTAGCATATATTCACTGTGTCTTAAAAACAGCTTTATTAAGATATAATTTACAGGCCAGAATATTTACCTATTTTAAGTATATAATTTTGTGAGTTTTAGTAAGTATATTGAGATGTACAACCATTATCACATTCTAGTTTTAAAATACTTCTATCACCTCCACCCCCATAAATTTCCTTCATGCCATTTAGAGTAAACCCCATTCTCACTCCCAACGCTAGACAACCACTGATCTGATTCTGTCTTCATAGTTTTGTATTTTCTAGAAACTTCAAATAATTGGATTTGTACAATATGTAGTTTTTGTATCTAGGTTATCTCAGATGGCTTAGTGTTGTAAGGTTCTTTTGTGTTTTTACATCTATCGCTTTTGTATTCCTTTTTATTTCTGGGTGGTGTTTAATTATACAGATACACCACAGTTTGTTTACCTATTGATAGACATTTGGATTGTTTCCAGGTTTTGGCTATGATAAATAATATTTTTATAATCACTCATGTACAAGTCTTTATCTGGTCATATGTTTTCATTTACTCTGGAAGAGACCTAGGAGTGGAATTACTGTGTTGTATGCTAAGTGTATGCTTAAGTTTTTAAAGAAACTAACAAACTTATTTCAAGGTGCTTTTAACATTTTTACATTCCCACCAGTGTATATGAGAATTTCAGTGTCTCCACATTCTTTCTGACATTTAGAAAACCCTTTTGATTATATCCATTCTGGTGGATGGTTAGGTATTTTTTTGTGGTTTTAATTTACATTTTCCTGATTACTAATAATGTTGAGTATTATTTCATTTGTATATCTGTCATTTGTATATCTAATTTGGAGAAGTAATTTTTTAAATCTTTTGTCAGTTTTTACTGTTTTACTATTTTACTATTGAGTTGTCTCTTTATTATTGAGTTGTAAGTTTTTATATACAGTAAAACCTTGGATTGGAGTCACTTGTTCTGCAAGTATTCTGCAAGACAAGCAAATTTTAATAAATTTAAATTTAATAAATTTTAAATCTAATAAATTTTAACTTGATACATGAGTGATGTCTTGCAATAGGAGTAGTACATTATGCCAAATGTCACATGATCACAACAGAGCCAATGGTCCTTGAAATGCACTGTGATGTACAATCCCTTTGGATTATAAGCAAGTTTTTGGACCAAATTATGCTTACAAACCAAGGTTTTTGTATCATGAACACAAGTGCTTTAAGATTTCTATGATTTGCACACACTTTCTCCCAATCTATGACTTGTCTTTCCATCTTTTCAACATTATTTTTAGAAAAACATAAGTTCGTAATTTGGATTTACAAAAATAGTAAAATTTTTATTTTAAAGATTGTGATTTTATTGTCATGTTTACGAAATTTTGCCTAACCCAATGTCATCAAGATTTTATCCTTTGTTTTATTCTAAAAGTTTTCTAGTTTTAGGTTTTACGTTCAAGTATATGATCCAATTTGAATTATTTTTTGTATATGGTGTAAGGCATGGACCAAAATTTATTTTAATGTATATGAATACCTAATTGGAAATAATTTATAGAAAAGTCTGTATTTTCCCCCTGACCCCTATACCCTGAAAGGAAGTTTCAGTGCACAGCTAATTTTTTAAAAATTTTTTAATGTTTTATTTATTTTTGAGAGAGACACAGCGTAAACAGGGGAGGGTCAGGGAGAGAGGGAGACACAGAATCTGAAACAGGCTCCAGGATCTGAGCTAGCCATCAGCACAGAGCCCGACGTGGGGTTCAAACCCATGAACTGTGAGATCATGACCTGCGCCGAAGTTGGATGCTTAACCGACTGAGCCACCCAGGCTCTCCAGTGCACAGCTAATTCTTAAGGAGAACTTATACTCCATCTTCTTTAGGGTAACATATCTATAAAATTATTTGGAATTTTTTTGCATGAAGATTTTATCTGTTTCTCCCATTACTAATTTATTTAATCATTTGTTTCTATTACTATAGACTCATGAGTATTTATTTTATACTCTGGGTTACAATCCATTACTGTTTCATTTCCTTTTTCTAATATGCCAGTTATGGACAAGTTACACTTTTAGAATTGTTCTGTATTTCCTAGATGCCAGTTCTATTTTTTTTTAAGTTCTTTAATTATTTTTTTTTATTCCAGTTTGGGAATGGATGACTTATCACAGTCTCGGATTCTTTCCTCATCTGTGTTTCATCTACTGACGAACTGATCAAAATCATCCTCCTTTTTTTGTTAAATGTTATTGATTTCTAACATTTTCTTTTGTTTCTTTCTTTTAAAAATGTTTGTAAACAGTTTATTTATTTATTTTGGGGAGGGGGAGAGCACAAGTAGGAGAGGAGCAGAGCGAGAAGGGGACACAGAATCTGAAGCAGGCTCCAGGCTCTGAGCTGTCAGCACAGAGCCCAGTGCAAGGCTCCAACCCAGAAACCGTGAGATCGTGACCTGAGCAAAAGTCAAACGCTTAACTGACTGAGCCACCAAGGCACCCCTCTTTTGGTTCTTTCTTAAGAATTTTCATCTCTTACATTGGCCAGATGTCTGTTTACTTTTACCACTAAAACCTTTGACATAGTACTCATTATTTTACGTTCTCCTTGTGATGATTCCAACATCTGCATCATATGAAGCCTGGTTCTGATGACTGCTTTGTCTCGTCATTCTGTCATTTTTATTGCATTTGTCATGCCTTGTACTTTTTTGTTAAAAGTTGTCCGTCTTGTATTAGTAATAAGAATTGAAGTAATTAGGTCTTTAATATGAGGACATCTGGTGACCTGGCTACAAATGGGTGTGTGAATGTTTTCTATAACTATAGATGTCATAGGCTTCACCTCTAGTGTCCTGCTTTTGTTTCCCTTCTTGACTTTGCGATTTCCTAACACATCCTGCTTAGAGACGGTCTGTGTCTTGCAGTTCTTCCTGCTGTAATTTGCTGTCACAATAGCGGCTCCCTGCTAGTATGATGTTGGAGTGTGGGGAGAGAAGCATTCCACAGCCTTCCAGTTAAGTCTCAGGGTTGTGATGGACTTGTGTCTTAGGGTTAGGACTTTTGCAAGTGTTTCTCCAGTGGTATAGATTTTTGTTTGTTTGTTTTTTCTTTTGTTCCTATCTATTCTCTTGAAATCTTGACTCATGGTAAGTTTGCCTTTTTTATGAGATAGAAAGGCTAGAACAGACCTGGAGTAGAAAAGTACCCTTTATTCAACTGGGATAGGCTTCCTCTGGAGGGTAGGTATTTGTTCTGATAAGGTTCTGGACATAGTTCACCATGCTTATTAGTACCCCTGCCCCTTATTAGCACCCCCTTATTAGTACCCCTGCAATTTAGTAAACTAAATTTGTGTCCTTCCTTGGCATCTGGCAAAATCAGGAGGGCCTTGAATGGCCTAAGCCAATTTGCCCTCTATTTAAAGGTAGCTGGGATTTGTTTTAATCAGATATGGTAAGACATGCTGTCACAGACGTGACTGTCCTGCAGGAAGAAGCCTGTACCCTCCCAGATCCTTAAAAACAGGAGGCACCGCACACAACGCTGGGCCCCTTGGGGAAGCACTAGGGTTGATCAGGAGACAGGGGGAGCAAGGGGGCGGGGGAGGTAGACAAGGTAAAAACGTGCAGGACAGGGAAAACAGGCTTAGAATTGCCTAGTCGGAATAATTACAGTAGGCTTGGGGGTACAGAGTCTATCCTTAGTTGTCTGGCACCTGATCCTAGGGTGACTAGAGCTGGGGAATAATGGCCTAAATGATAAGAAAATAACAAATTCAGAAGGCGTGGGCTTTGAATTTGTTGGTTTGCATACGAAAGGTATGCCCCCAGGCAAGTCCTTTACTAGCTATTGGAGTTGGCTAGTCCGAGGGCCAGTCTCTCCAGGATCCACAGGGCCCAGGTGTCCAAGCTTCCAATACAGAAACTAGAAAACCCGGTTATTATATCATCCTCTCTTAGCTCCCTTAGATAAAATCCCTACCTAACAGCTCTCCCTATCAAATGGACCAAATGCTTTACCTGTTTATCCCGAGTAGTGGGTTTCAGTTCCCTGACAGCCTGCAGACTTAGTGAAACAAGCAGATTTTATCCTTATGTAGGAACTCAGGGTCACCCACACTTTTACTCCTGCAAAGCTGCCTCCTACAGCCCTTGATTGATCATTCTGTTCCCAAGTGAAAGCCCCATGAAGTTCTGCATTGCATGCAGTGCTCTCTACTCTTGGACTGTGAGTATGTGTGACTAATAAATTGCAGTCAAATTCATATGTCCGGTGTCAGCTGTTGTGTGTTTGGCTCTTCCCATAATCCTAGAGTGGAATGTCTTCCTCACCATGACTGGTTCAGGGAGAAATCTTTTTTTTTTTTAAATATTTATTTATTTTTAAGAGAGAGAGAGAGAGACCCTAAGCAGGGGAGGGGGAGAGAGAGAGACAGAATCTGAAGCAGGCTTTAGGCTCTGAGCTGTCAGCACAGAGCCTGACACGGGGCTCGAACCAGTGAACCATGAGATCATGACCTGAGCTGAAGTCGGATGCTTAACTGACTGAGCCATCCAGGTGCCCCTCAGGTAAAACTGTTTACTGGACCATCACCTGGACGGAGTGCCCATGATATTATGGACGTTCCTAGGGGTTTCTCACACTCATGCTGGTCCATTGTCATCCTCCAGCAATTTTCCAAAATTACTTTTTAAGTGTTCCTGTCAGTTTATGTCTCCAGTGGCTTCTACTTCAGATAAATATATCTGGTTTCTTTCTTCCTAAATGATTTTTCTCTCCCAATTTTGAGGTAATGATTTTCCCTGAAATGTCAGTTCTCTGATAAGTCCAACAAAAGTTATTTATTTTTAGTTTGTCCAACATTTTTTGTTGTTGTGAGAATAAGAGGGATGAATTCTACGCTTTTGACATGTTGGAGCTGAAACCAGAAGTCCTCATTCATTCATTTTCTTTCTGTTACTATATACTCATGTGTTTACCAATGAAATTTCTCTTAGCAAAGTCACAACTATCTTCATTTTTAAGTGTAATGGATCTATTTCTCTCCTTATCTTAATCTCTTTGTGACATTTATTATTTCTTTTAAGTTTTTATTTATTTAAGTAATTTCTACACCCAATATGGGGCTGGAGCCCATGACCTTGAGATGAAGAGTCTTCTCACTAAGCCACCCAGGTGCCCCTCTTTGTGACATATATAATTGTTGATTAATTCTTCGTTCTTGTAACGATTGCCCGGCTGAATTTCTAAAATACCATGATTATGTTTTTCCTCTCCTAGGTTCTGCCATTAACTATTCTTTAAATATTAAGTGTTTTCCAGATTCCACCCTCAGTTTCTGTCACTTCTTATCATACGCTCCTTGGGTGAATTTCACCCTTTTTTTTAAACAGCAGTATAATTAATATAGAATGTTATATTAGTTTGACTATACAACACAGTGATTTTACAGTTCTATCTATGACCAAATGCCCACCATGACAGGTGTAGTCACCATTTGTCACCATACAACACTATTATAATATTATCGACTATATTCTCTGTGCTGTACTTTTCATGCCTGTGACTTATTTATTTTATAACTGGAAGTTTTTACCTCTTAATCCCCTTTATCTCTTTTTCTCATTCCCCTCCCCCTGCCTACTTTCTCTTTGGCAACCACCAGTTTGCCCTCTGTAGTTATGAGTCTGGCTTTCTTAATTTTAATTGTTTATTTGAGCATAGGTGGCATACATTGTTACATTAATTTCAGGTGTACAGCATAGTGATCCATCATCTCACCACAAGTGTCGCTACCATCTGTCACCACACGATGCTATTACAGTACCATTGACTATATTCCCTGTGCTGTACCTTTTAGTCCCATGACATGTTCATTCCATAGTTGGAAGCCTGTATCTCCCACTCCCCTTCACCCATTTTGTCCATCCCTCTACCCTTCTTCCCTCTGGCAATAGTTTGTTCTCTCTATATTTATAGTTTTTGATTCGGCTTACTGTTTGTTTATTCATTTGTTTTGTTTTTCAGCTTCCACATGAGTGAAATTATATGATCTTTGTCTTTCTCAGTCTGATTTATTTCACTTTGTGTAATACCCTCTAGGTCCATCCATGTTGTGACAAATGACAAGATCTCATCCCTTGTTTTATGGATGCATAATATTCCATTGTATATCTATACTATGTCTTCTTTATTTATTTATCCACCAATGGGCACTGAGGTTGCTTCCATATCTTGGCTATGTAAATAATGCTGCAATAAACATAAGAATGTATATATCTTTTTGAATTAATGTTTCTGTTTTCTTTGGGTAAATATCCAGTAGTGGAATTATTGGATCATATGGCATTTCTATTTTTAAGTTTTTGAGGAGCCTCCATACTGGTTTCCACAGTGGCCGCACCAATTTGCATTCCTATGAACATGAGGTTCCCTTTTC
This sequence comes from Crocuta crocuta, assembly GCF_008692635.1. Classification (NCBI taxonomy): domain Eukaryota; kingdom Metazoa; phylum Chordata; class Mammalia; order Carnivora; family Hyaenidae; genus Crocuta; species Crocuta crocuta. The sequence goes on along the minus strand of NW_027530222.1, from coordinate 1,142,690 downwards.
TCCACAGGCTCGCCAACATTTGTTATTTCTTGTGTTTTGATTTTAGCCATTTTGCCAAGTGTAAGGCTTTTGGTTTTTGTGGTTTTGTTTCTTGTTTGTCCACTTAATATTCCACATATAAGTGAAATCATATCTTTCTCCCTCCCCCTTTTTTTATTAGCTCTTCAACTTTAATCACTCCTAAGATCACTTTTCTCTTAATCCCTTTACCTTTGCTCAAATCTCTCTATTATCCTACTATTCTGGACATCTCCACTTAAATGTCCAATATTTCAGATTTGACACATCCCAACATGAAGTATTTATTTTATATACTGACCACCCCAAACCTGCTATTTTCTTAAATTTCTGTGTCTGTGAAAAGCTCCACTAGGCATCACACAAATCATAAACCTCAAATGTTGTTTTACTTCTTCCATGTCATCTTAAGTTCAGTAACACCTGGAAAATGTGTTTTCTGCTCTCCAAATCCACAGCCACTAATCTTGTCTCCTACTCTTCTTCTGCTATGTGAGTGGCTCACAGACTTCAGTGTGCATCAGTTGCACCAGCATCTCCTGGAGGGCTTGCTGCTGTGTAGACTGCTAAGATGGAGCCTGTGTTTTGTGATGTGGTAGGTCTAGAATGAGGCAGGAAAGTTTGCATTTCTAACAAGTTGCTAGGTGATTCTGATTTTGCTGATTTGAAGACCACACTCTGAAAAATCATTGTCCTAGATTAATGCAATAGCCTCCTAATGAATCGCTGTGTTTCTATTCAAGACTATTTCAAGCTATATGTCACACCTGCGATACAATTCACTTAAAAGTTATATTTGCCCTTTATTACCCTATGGAACCTAGCAAGTGCCTGGCATGTACGAAGTGTTCAGTGTTTGTGTAAAGAAGATAGGCAGTAGAGAATGAGCACGATTTGCATAGGAGGAGTTGAGACATGGTTTATGGTAGCATTGGAGTTGGGTGAAGGGAGAGACATAATATATAGATTTAGTTGCAATAATATTATGTATAAGGAAGCAAAGCCTGTCATGGAAATCAATTAACAAATAAGAATATATAGAGACGAGTGAGGAAATCAGCTGGATTAGAGCAAAAAAAATGATACTAGACTGATCTGTTCAAGGACAGAGAGGAACTCAGTCTCCTAAACATTTTATTTTGCTTCCCAGTGTTAAAGAAATCTGGATTTACTTTTACACTTTCACCCATCTCACACAGTTTGAATATTTGTTCTAGCATTCCCCCATGTAGCTTTTTAGAGCTCAAGAAATATATATTTATAGAGTGTGTCTACTTACTCAGTGTGTACGTGGAAACTTTTTCCATTAAAATTAGCTCAAGGACTTTATTTAGCTTGCCACTGCAGTTGAGAATATATTTGTTATATCCCTAGAGTTTTCATATTATGATTTCTTTATGAAAAGAACTATCGTTTGCTTGAAGCTTCCCCTTCAAAGATCTGTTTTATGTGGAGCATAGAAACTTGTTTCCTGAAATATGATTTCTCTTATTTAGGAAACTTCATTGCAAACTATTTGTCTCCTGTCCACAAAGGTGAATGCATTCAAGAAAAAGACAAAAGCAAAGAAGATATGGGTCTTCCAAGGATGGTAGTTGATCATTCTCTCCTGAGAACTGTGGATGTCAATTAGGGTCTGTGTCAGAATTTTATCTAAAAATACGTCTCTCCCTTTCTCCTTCTTCCACCATCCTTTTGAGAGTTCACCAGAGAGAGGGAGTGGTGGTGTCTATTTTGAAATTGCTTCCAAGGGAATTCTAATTCACCGGTGGGAAAGGACTGACTTTGTTTCTGTTTTTCACAGATTTTACATATATATATGTGTGTGTGTGTATATATATAATTTATTATAGGTTTATTATATATATATTTGATTGGGGGGAATATGGTGTTGTAGACCTTTAATTTTGAGCAGTAAGGGCTTTGGAAGGAAAAAATAAGCTATCATATGTTATCACCATCTCTTCCAATTAAAAGATATTTTAATACAAAAAAAAATGCTAAGACAACACACTCCCAGAATGAGGAATAACCCTTTAAATAAATTTTAAAAAAATACTCGTAATGAAAAAACTCACCACTTTGCCCTCACTTTGTGGGAGACCATTGAAAACATCATCAGGGACCAGTGCTTTTTCTAGCATCAGAGCCATTGTCCTAGATAAGTTAGTAGCCTCCAGGAAAGAGAGTTAACATCACTTCTACTTTCTTTACCCTTTATTTTAATTTGTCATTTTAAAGCTTTGCTTTCCATGTGTATCATAGTAGCCTATTTTGGTTCAATTAAGCATTTCCTTTCCTGTTTTTCTCTGTTCTGCTCCAGGGAGCCATCCTCAGCGCTAAGAATTCATGGCATTAGATCAGATGGTCCTTTTTCTGTCCTTCATCCAGTGGCAGGTTTAAAACCCTTTGATGATTCAGCTCTATAATATTTAAAGTTCTATTTCAAATCCTTCAAACTTAGGGTTTTAGGAAATAGCTAGCTGTGTGGGAAGGCAAGAGGAGAGTCTATTAAAATCTACAATCCTCTTAGTGACCCATTCACTGAGTCTCTCAACAAAGCTGTTCAAGTTTTTTCCTCTTCTGAAAACAAAAGGAAAAGCACATGGGAAACTAAAACTCAACCAAGACAAATCTAAGAAAAGCCCGCTCAGAAATAAGCCTTATTAAGAGACAGTATTGCAAGTGCTACTTATTTTGTACAGTATGAGAACCAGAATCTCAAGTTAACAGCTGAGTGAGGTCCAGCCTATTTCGGCAACTCTCTTTTACGATGGCTGAAAGGACTTTTAGATTTAGGATTCTGTGAACATGGAAAATAATTAAGGCTACATTCTGTACTAAGAGCTATATACTGTTTACATACAGATGATAAACTTAAAAATTTTTTTTAATGTTTATTTTTGAGAGAGAGACAGAGTGTGAGCAGGGGAGGCCAGAGAGAGAGGGAGACACAGAATCCGAAGCAGGCTCCAGGCTCTGAGCTGTCAGCACAGAGTCCTACTTGGGGCTCAAACCCACAAACCTGGAGATCATGACCTGAGCAGAAGTCGGACGTTTAACCAACTAAGCCACCCAGGCAGCACCAGATGATAACCTTTAAGGCTACACAACATTTCTGAAATCTGTTTTCTTTTCTTCTTTGCTCATTGCTTTCCATATGCTTTGACCAGCTGTGGCCAAAGGATGTCTCTGTTCCAGTCTTCACCTCCTGCACTTGACATTGTTCTCAGCCATCCAGGTCAGTCAGATCTCTGCCATTCACTTTCAGTTTTTTGTCTGTGTACTTGATCAAGACTAGTTATTAGATACTGACTCCTTAACACCTGGTTTCCATGGAAAGCTTGTCTCCCTATAACAGTTTTATTTATCGTGAGTTGGGCCTATATAATCCCCAGTTGTGTGTATCTCTAAGCTGAGCATTTTAACTATCTTTTCTTTGGCGATCAGTGTCCTTCACACGAGAGCAATGGTTTGTGAAGAAGGAGGATTAAATCCCCTTTGACATGAAGAATGACTTTCTATTTGAATGAAAGCTGGAAACACATTTGTTTATTTCTGTGCGACCATGATTATATTAATGAAGTACCATTAACCATCTCTTCTCTCACATGGCCATCCCAGGCCTCCTGAATAGTAGTAGTGATGATAAGTGTGCTAACAAAAAACATTTCTACAGTGCTTCCTACATGCCAGACACTATTCTCATGCTTTATTTATTTATTATTTAAAGTTTATTTTGAGAGAGAGAGAGAGTGAGCATGTGTGTGCATGCACACAAATTGAGCAGAGAGAGAAAGGGAAAGAGAGAATCCTAAGCAGAATCTCACAGAGTCCAGTGCGGGGCTCCATTCCATGAACCATGAGATCCTGATCTGAGCCGAAATCACAAGTCAGACGCTTAACCGATTGAACCACCCAGGTACTCCTCTAATGCTTTGTTTTTATTAATTAATTTAGTATTTAATAACCTTCTGAACTAAGTATGATCATGCCCACACAACAGAAGAGGACTCTGAGGCCCGGAGGTTTAGCCCACCGTCACCCAGACAATGGTAGTGCTGGTATGGAGACATGGGCAGTCTTGCTCTAGAATCTGGTTCTGCAGATTCTTTACTGTGAAAAGGCAAACATTTGCGTTTTGGTTACCTCGTGTGCAAAAATTACGCTTGTTACAATGACTATAGGGCCAAGACATATTATAATAGGGTTAATAATCAGCTTGCCAAATCTCTGGGTACCTTGGGGAAGAAGAGTTGAGATAGTATAGATTTGAAATCAGACATATAAGGGTTTAAATCGTGTTACTGATTAGCTAAGACTGTGGGCAAGTTTCTTAACTTCACTGCTTCTTTTCCTCATAGTTATACAGAACAAACCCATTTGTTAGGATTGTATGAGCTGGAGTACAAAGAGAGCACAGCAACTGAAAAACTGGATTAATAGAGAATTTGAGTTCATATGCTGTCCTTTCTCACGTGTGTTTATTTCACCAATGCATATATCACATTTACTCTTCTGCACTGTTTCAGGTGATTGATGTGTATCCACTGATCAAATCCCCATATAACAACTCCATGAGATATTACCACTATCATGAAGCCTATTTTACAAAGGAAGGTGAAACACAGAGGGGTTAAATCATTTGCCCAGGGTCACACAGAGCTGGGATTAGCAGAGCTGGGATTCAGATTCAAGCACCCAAATAGCAGTCTGTTTGCTACACCATGCTTCTTAATACTAGTTAAGCCATGGAATGAGGCTGTTTGGTATTCTAGCATTCATGCCTTTGCATAAAGCAGGGGGTGGGGGTAGGGGGTAAAGACTGCAACCCAAAGTGCTTAAGAAACATTTTTGAGCACAAACTGGGTACTAGAGCTGGAATGAGAAGTGTTCTCTAATCCAGGGACAGCTTTTTGTTTTATAGTCAAATGACTGTAACTTTGGAACCTAATGATAACACATAGAATTGATCAAGTAGGGATTTGGGACTTTTCCACAAAATGCAGGAACTAAGCTCACCATGATTATAGCACGGTTGCAAATGATATAATCATTCCAATATCGTATCACTGCACAATAACAGATAAGCTAAGCTCATATTTTACTCTAGTCTTAGGTGGAGAGAGAGAGAGGCAGTGAATAAGACTGAAATGAGATTTTCTGCTTGGTTTGTTAATGAAATATCTTGAAAGCACTTTCCACAACAATAACGAAATGCTCCTGTTCTGGTAACGTCGACAAATTCCAGCTGAGTGATTACATTCCACCTAATTAAAAATTCTTTCTCTAATTTCAGATTCTCCATGTTTACGATGCTCTTTACCTTATGTCCTAAATTGTTGTTTACTATGTTTTCCTGCTGCTAAATTCCTTACTGCATTTCTCCCTGGAGGTAGTTGTAGGCTGATAATGGTTAAAATAATTCTATATGTAAAATATGCTCAGAACATGTAAATATTTATACTTTAATGCTGGAATAAATCTAAATTAAAATGTATAAATATATTGTTTTCAGAAACCCTCTCAAATGCCTCACACAGTCAAAGCTCCTTTTGACTATGGAGTTAAAGATTGGACACATGTTGTAATTATTTATTAATCATACATTTAATATTCCCCAAGCTGCCATAAAATGTCTGAGGAGCCCTGCTGCTAAGAATAACTTGCTCAGCATTGCAGTACAATGCAGACAATTTTCCACAGGGAAAGAAAAAAAAGAAACATATCTTTTCACCTATTGCCAAGCAAATTGCTAACGATTTTGCCCATTTGAGCTAAGAAGTAATTAGTGGTATGGGATAGAGGCCAAGCATATCCAGAACTTGAAAATGTGTTCCTACTTATGTACTGATATGCCCATTTTGGGTTTAGCTGTATTTCTGTACATTTTATGAATTTTCTTTACTTCTGTCGCGATGCTAATATTGATAACTTGCCTTTCCATAATAGCAATTTAAAAATAATGGCCATATTTTCTATAGACACAAATTATAATTGTGTGAATAATAATAATAATAATAAACTAAGCCAATTAGGTGCACATGTTAATTTTGGGGGTCTGGCGGCTTAATCTGACTTTTCTTTTTCCATAGTAACTAAGCCCTGAGCAGTATAGAGGCTCATATCAGCCTCAGAATATCATAATGCTTACAGCCAGTGGCAATGGCTTAACAGGCTAATCCCTGGCATCAAAACCTTAGCAGTATTTTAACGCTCTGAGTGGCTTCAAGGTCATTTGATTTCCTTTCCTGACGTGATATACAAGCATTCAAATAGTTCCCTAATCCAATCCTTCAAGCCTCCAACGTAGACTGATGTGTCTCCCTGGGCAATTTTTTTCTGGGGTTCAACTACTATGAAAGTGGAATAAATGTATAATTTTGGCCTGTGTTTCAGGAAGGCTGACCAGTCAGCTCATGCCCACTTTTGTGCATTTGTGTAATGTGTTAACTGTCATGGGTCACTGGGGAATCAGAATCTGAGAACCAGGGAAGGTAGAGATCAACCATTCTGGACACTCGAACAGTAGCCTAAGGGAAGAGGGACAGGAACGTGATGGAGAGAGGTGGTCATGATCTCACAGTCAGTCATGCTTGGAGTTAATGACATTTTATAAGCATATGGTCTTGACCCTGTCTGCCGCTAATGCTGAGTCATTCTTGAAAAAAAAAAAAGGCATAAGTTTATTCTCACAAAATACATGATACAAAATTTACGTGTGGTGTTCCAAGACAGTTAAATGGCATTCCAAGAAACAACAAAGTCTGAAAACAAAATAAGTTATTAAATTGGCAATTTTGACGCATGATTCTATGTAGTACTCTTGTCTTACTAGGCTATCTGAAGAATCTGGCACTTGAATACAGCTCAATAATCTTCACTGTCATTTCCCAGGGTTTGAAAGTTCACTGTAGGCTACAGTTCTTTTAAACACTTTATTATTTAAAAACACTTTTTTTTAAATGTTTATTTATTTTTGAGAGAGAGACAGACAGAGACAGAGCATGAGCGGGAGAGGGGCAGAGAGAGAGGGAGACACAGAATCTGAAGTGGGCTCCAGGCTCTGAGCTGTCAGCACAGAACCGATGTGGGGCTTGAACCTACAAACCACGAGATCATGACCTCAGCTGAAGTTGAATGCCACCCAGGTGCACCTTAACTACCCAGGAGGACATCAGAGAAAAAGTTGTGAACATTGTGTGGAATTCTTTAAATGAAATCAGAATTTGATTTAAACTCTGAATTAGCAAAAGCATTATTAACTTCCATGGTAAAAACAAAATCAGAGCAAGGAGAAAAGAGATTTTCACCTTTACAAAAGGGAATAAACGTATATGAAAGAACATATACTCTCATGTCTAATTTGAAGATACTTTTAGAAACACCGTAAAAATCCAATCAAGAAAAATACAGAACGAAAGGTGTTTTATGTCTGGGGTATTTTTATATAAAACAAAGGTCAAGATTATCAAGGAATCACTGATGTGTGTATTTTATTCTGTTTTATTTTTTTAAAGTTTACTTTGAGAGACAGAGAGAAAGGGTAAAGGAACACGAGTGGGGGAGGGGCAGAGAGAGAGAGACAGAGACAGAGAGAGACAGAGAATCCCAAGCAGACTCTGTGCTGTGAGCACAGAGCTTGACGCAGGGCTTGAACTCACAAAACCATGAGATCATGACCTGAGCTGAAATCAAGAGTCGAACACTTAACTGACTAAGTCACCCAGATGTCCCTGCTTTGTGTATTTTAAAGTTTCATTTTAAGAATAATAGTTTAAAGGAGCTTAAAGGATGACATCATCAAGATGTAATATAAGTCATTCCTAGTTCCTAACTTCAGTCCCCTTAATATGAAGACCAACTAGCCACGATGCATAGACAAGGCACCATTGTGAAACTGCAGAATCCAGGGATGGAGTCTTAGCACCCCCTGTACAACAGAGACTGAGCCAGACTACATTTGAAATGTAAGACAAATGGTTCACTTTAATCACATCACCCCCGCCCCCTACCCCGGGAGGGCACAGTGCCATACTGGGAGGGCCTCCTTAGCCCTATGGTATCTCTGGGGAAAAAGAGGACCTAAGGTGGACATCAAACTTCCGCAGCATTGTGGGATGCTTCCCAGGAGGCTCACTTGGGTCCTTCCTCACAGGCATCATGAGGAGAATCTGTGAAGCTCAACTACTGGGGTTAAGACAGAGGCGGAAAAGGAGGATGGGGCTTAAAGCATGCAGCATTTACATCGTGGCTGACTTCATTCCTGCTTGCAGCAGCACCTGAGTGCAGAACCCAGCCAGCAGCTCTGTAGATCAGCAGACTCCAGCCAGTGATCCTGTCAGGCCAGGAAGGTTGATTGGCATTTTGGCCTAATTTGTTCTACAGCCACAGGGCCACACTGACTGTGAAGCACATTTTATGGCCTTGCCTGAACAGAAGAAGAAATTCACAGTTCTGCTCAACTGCGGAGCACAGCATCCAGACCCACTGCTCCAGGGATAGTGGTCACAGCACCCTAAATCTGCAGAAGATACCTTATGGCTCTGCCTTGCAGGGAGCCAAGCCAGCAGCACTGCCTGACTGTTGAGCATAGCCTCTGACCCCACATAGGCTCCCTGAGGAGCTTTGGAGCCCAGCTTATGGTAACCACCCAGTTGCCAAGCCCAGTCTACAACCCTACCCGGTATTAGAGTGGAGAGGGGCACCTGGGTGGCTCAGTTGGTTAAACATCTGCCTTTGGCTCAGGTCATGATCTCGTGGTTCATGGGTTCGAGTTCCGTATCAGGAGCAGTGCTGACAGTCAGAGCCTGGAACCTGCTTCAGATCCTGTGTCTCCCTCTCTGTCTATCCCTTCCTTGCTCATGCTCTGTCTCTCAACAATAAATAAATGTTAAAAAAAATTTTTTTTAAAGTATTAGCACAGAGGACCTGGTCTTAATCAATGGCTAAACAGTCTGTGCCCTCCCCCAAGCAAGGAGCCCACCCAATGACCTTGCTCAATCACAGAATATATCTGGCAGCCCCACCTGACCCAAGAAGCAAGGACAATGACCCTACTCAGTTGTAGAGAATGGTCACCAGCCTCACCCAACTGTGGAGTACAGCTAGAGGCCCTGCCTGACCGCAGAGCCCAGCCAGCCAGCTCTCCCAGCAGTAGAGCACAGCCAGTGGCCTATTGAACTGTGAGGCACAGCCTGCCTCCCTGACCAACTGTGAAACACAGTCTGCTACCCTAATTGCAGAACACAGACTGAGGTCCCCATCTGACCGTGAAGTCCAGCCTGCAGCCCTGCCTAAAAGCAAGTTCCAGGAAGCTATAACATCCAGGTCGGGGAGGACAGCCTGAAGTGTATTACCTAAACATGAAGGATTGCAGAGTGTAGCCCAAAACCCTATCCCATTGCAAAATCTCACTGGTGGCACTGCCCTGTGTGGCCTACCACACTACCCAACCAGAGGCGACTGCAGAGCCCAGAGAATGGCACCATCTAAACATGGAAAACAACCAGAAGTCTTGCTCAACCAGGTAGTATACATAGGAGCACTAGTTGAACACAGAGTCCAGCCAGAAGGCCAACTCAACTAGTGACAAACTCTATCCCACCAAGGGCAGGGTCAGTGGCTTCACCCAGCTAGAAACCACAGGTGGCAAACTCTTATTTGCTCACAGGTGCTACTAGCTGATCCAGTACCCTAAGCTGAGCTGGTTGGTGAAGGTCTTCCCAGGATGAAACCAAATCTACAACATCTGGATGAGGAGATTGCTTACTCATATGCAGATGCCAACACATAGATATGAGGATCACAAAGAATCAAGTAAATATGACACCACCAATGAGAACTAATAAAGCTCCGCTAACTGTCCCTCAAAAGTGGAGATCATTGAAATGCCTATCAAAAACTTTAGAGTAATCCTCTTAAAGAAATTCAGTGAACTACAAGAATATAGAAATAGACAACTAAATGAAATTAGGGAAAGGTGCTGGGAGCCACACCGGCCTCTCTGGATGGCAGTCACAGCGAGGAAATGGCAGTGTTTGCACAGTTCCTGCCATGAGAAACGAAAACTGGTATCTCTGCTACTACTGGCTCATGTTGGAAATAAGCCTGCTGGTATTGACCAGGCCTCACAATATTCCATGTCAGACCCATATTCTGAACACAGATACCTCATAAGGAAAAGCATATTCCTGCCTTTACAAAAGAGATTTTAGATGAAAGCTTTGTGGATGATTATCAAAAGGCTCTTCCTATGGGCCTTGCAGATCCAAGACTTAGATAATAAAGGGGGTTAAGAACACAAGAGTTACAATTGAGCCTGGCGCCGTGACAAAAGAGCCTAATTTAGAGTTAAGAAACAGATAAGGGCAGAACTTAAGTTAACTGGTAATATATGGCAGTCCCTTCCCCTAGGCCTACTTTCTGTAACTGCCCTTACTGGCAGCTGGGATGAGGATAGATAAGAGTAGCCAACACAGGACTCAAAAGCAAAAGGCTAACACATCTAGGGCCCCCATGGTGGTTTCCACAAACAAACCAGTTCAAAAACATTCATCCCCTTGAGAGCCAGACAGAATGACTCCTAGCTTATCTATATACAACTTAACCTATCTATTGCTATCCTGTTTTTCACTAAGAACATCCTGTTATTTCCTTGGTTGTAATTCACTCAACCTCACTATGACTGGGATAATTCTGCAAGTGTATCAAAAACTTGTTATCGCAAAAGGCTTCCCATTGTAAAAATTCCTTTCTCTGACCTCATGTTGTTGTTGAACCATAAATAAAGACACCAAAACCGACAGGGCAGAGATGCCTGCCTTGTGATCAGAAAGAATCTCGGGGCTCTCTCACTCTCTCGCTGACACTGTCCATCCTTCAGGGACCCCTGGACCTGCTGGAGCCGGCCTCCGGCAGAAAGGATTCATAAACAAAATGAGAAGTTTAGCAAAGAAATAAAAATCATCAGACAAACTAGATGGAAATACCAAAGCTAAAGAAACTAATGACTAAACTAAGGAATTCAGCAGAGAGCTTCAACAGCAGAAGGAAGATCCATTTCCAAATGCTATTGGAAATTATCCAGTCAGGGGAGCAAAAGGAAAAAAGAATGAATCGGTGTGAAGAGAATTTATAGAATTTATGGGACATCAGCAAGATAAAATAAAATATGCATTATAAGAGCCCTGGAAGGAGAAGAGAAAGAAAAAGGGGAAGTGAATCTATTTCAACTTTTGAAACCTAGGCTTTCTATTGAAATACTCTGAAACCTGGGAAAATAAAGGTACATCCAGTTTCATGAGGCTCAAAACACCTGTAACAGTTTCAATCCTAAAAGGGCTAAACTGAGACACAGTGTTATTAAATTGCCAAAAGTCCGATAAAAAGAGGAAAATTTGAAAGCAGTCATAGGGAAACAACTCCTCACATACATGGGCATACCCAATAGACCATGAGAAGATTTGTCAGCACAAACTTCTCAGACCAATGTGGGTGAGATGATTTATTCCAAATATTGAAAGAAAAGAAATCTTATCAACCAAGAATGCTGTACCCAGCAGCATTATCTTTCAGAAATGAAAGAGAGAAAAATACTTTCCCAGACAAATAAAAATGAGGGAGTTTATCACCATTAGACTTGCCATATAAGAAATACTGAACAGAGTTCTGCTAGTTAAGTTGAAGTGATGCTAATTAACATTGGAAAAACATAAATGTATAAAACTCATCAGTAAAGGTAAATATAGTTAAATCAGATTCTCTAACATGATAATGGTGGTATGTAAATCACAACTCTAGTTTAAAAGTTAAGGAAAAAGAAACATACTAAAAATAACTAAAACTGCCATAATTCATTGTATACCCAGTATATAAAGATGTAAACTGTAACATTAATATCCTAAAATGTGATGGGAGGGAAAGAAGTAAAAGTATATAGTTTCTAGATGCTATAGAAGTTAAGTTGTTATCAGGTTGAAATGGGATGTTATAACTATAAGGTATTTAATGTAAGCCTCATGGTAACCACAAAAGAAAAATATGTAGTAGATACACAAAGGATTAGGACAGAAGACTAGAGTCAAAGCATAACAACACAAAAAACCATCACATCACAAAGGAAGGAAGTAATAAAAAAAAAGAAATAATAAATAATAATAAAATAAAAGAAAAGAAGGAAGTAATAAAGGATCTACGAAGCAGTGAGAAAACAATGAACACAATGGCAATCATAAGTTTTTGCCCATCAGGAACTATTTTAGATATAAACATAAATCTCCAATCAAAAGACAATGAATGGGTGAATGGAGGAAAAAACAAGATCTAATGATATGCTGCCTACAAGCAACTCACTTTAGCTTTAAGGATGCACACAGGCTCATAGTAAGAAGGTGGAGAAAAATATTTTACATCAATGGTAGCTAAAAGAAAGCAGGGGTAGTAAATACTTGCATCAGACAAAATAGACTTTAGATTTAAATGGTCACAAGTGACAAAGAAGATCATTATATAATGCAAAAGGGGTCAATTCTTCAAGAAGATACAATAATTATAAATATTTATGTTCCTAATATGGAAGCACCTAAATATATAAAACAAATGCTAACATAGCTAAAAGGAGAAATAAACATCAATACAATAGTCAGTGACCTTAATAATATACTCTCAACAGGAATAGATCATCTGAACAGAGAATCAATAAGAAAACAGTGGGTTTGAATGCTGCTATAGACCAAATAGACCTAACAGACATTTACAGAACATTCCATTCAACAGCAGCAGAATACACATTCTTCCAAGGAGAGATGGAACATTTTCTAGGATAGATCATATGTTAGGCCAAAAAAAAAAAAAAAAAGACTTAATAAATTCAATAAGATAGAAATTATATCAAATATATTTTCTGACCACATGGTTTGAAAATAGAATTCAGTCACAGGGAGAAAGCTGGAAAATGCCCACATAGATGGAAATTAACATACCTTTGAATAATCAATAGATGAAAGAAGAAATCAGAAGAAGAACAAAAGTGAACATGTAAATATACCAAAATGTATGAGATAAGGCAAGAGCCATTCTAAGAGGAAAGTATGGCTATATACATATACCTAAAGAAAAGTTTTAAGTAAACAAGCTGACATTACACTTCAAGGAGCTAGAAGACAAAAATAATCGAAGCACAATGTTAGCAGAAGGAAGGACATAAAGATCACAGAGAAATAAAGGAAATAGTAGGAAAACAATAGAAAATATTAACAAAACCAAGGGTGGCTCTTTGAAAAGATAAACAAAATAAACAAACATTTAGCTAGACCACCCAGGGAAAAGAGAGAGAGGACTCAAATATATGTAATTATAAATGAAAGAGGAGACATCACAGTTGATACCACATAAATATAAGGGATCATAAGAAACTAATATTAAAAATTTTTCACTACAAATTGGACAGCCTAGAAGAAATGGATACATTTCTAGAAGGATACAATGTACCTAGACTACATCATGAAGAAATAGAAAATCTGAACAGACTAATAGTGAGTAAGAAGATTAAGTCACTACTATGAAACCTCCCAACAAAGAAAATTCCAGGGCCAGACGGCTTCACAGGTATATTTTACCAAACATTTAAAGAAGAATTAATGTCAATCCTTCCAAACTCCTCCAAAGAATTGAAAAAGAGGAAACACTTCCAAACTCATTTTACATGGCCACATTACCCTGATACCAAAGCTAGTCAAAGACACAAGGAAAGAAAACTGCAGACCAATATCTTTGATGAATATCCTTGCAAAAATTCTCAGCAAAATATTAGCAAGTTGAATTCAGCAGCACATTAAAACAATCATAAATCATAGGATACAATGAGGGTTCAACATATGCAAATCCACAAATCTGATACATCAAATAATATAAAGGTAAATCTCATATGGTCGTAGATGCAGAAAAAGCATTTGACAAAATTCAGCACCCTTTGATGATAAAAATTCTCAACAAATTGAGTATAGATGGAACATACTTCAACATAGGAAGGGCCCTGTATTATAAGCCCACAGCTAACATCATACTCAACAGCGAGTAGTTGAAAGCTTTCCTTCTAAGATTAAGATTAAGACAAGACTGTCACCACCTTCATTCAACCTATCAGTGAAGTCCTGGCCAGAACAGTCAGACAAGACAAAGAACTAAACAACATCCAAACTGGAAGGAAGAAGTAAAATTGTCTGTTTGCAATTGACACGATCCTTTATATAGAAAACCTAAAGAAAAGATACTCATCAGTGGTCATTCAGAAATGCAAATGAAAACCACAATGAGATAACACTTCACCTCACTAGGATGGTTATTTTTTTTTTTTTTTTTAGAAAAGCAAATAAATTTTAAAAAGAAAAGAACCACTGCTGGTGAGGAGGTAGAGAAATTAGGACCCTTGTGAATTGCTGGTGGGTGTGTAAAATAATGGAGCTACCATGAAAAACAATTCCTCAAAAAATTAAAAATAGAACAAATATATCATCCAGCAATCTATCCTCTGTCTACATACTTGAAGGAAATGAAATGACTATCTTGAAAAGATATCTGCATCCCCGTGTTCACTGCCACATTATTTACAATAGCCAAGACATGGAGCAACCTGAGTGTCAATGCATGAATGGATGAAGAAAATGTGATGTGATGTGATGTGATGTGATGTGTGTGATTCAATCATAAAAAAGAAAATCTTGTCATTTGTAGCAATATGGACAAAACTTCAGGGCATTATGATAACTGAAATACATCAAAGACAGGTAAATACTGTGTGATCCCATATATGGACATTTAAAAAATAAAACTCCTAGAAACAGATTGTAGATTTGTGGTTGCTGGGACAAAGGTGTGTGGGAAAGGGTGGTTGAAGTACAATGTTCCTGTTACATGACCAATAAGTCCTGGGAGTCTAATAGATAGTATGGTGACTTTATTTACCAATAGTGTATTGTTTACTTGGAAGTTGCTAAGAGAATAAATTTAAAAATTTTTCGCCATGCATACAAAAATATAACTGAGATACAACCTTATTGTAGTAATCATTTCACAAAATACATGCATATCAAATCATTTTCTGGTATATATTAAACTCAATGTTGTATGTCAATTATATCTAAATAAAGTTGGAAAAAACAATAAATTTAAACTTTAAATATTTCTGGCACTATGTTTCAATTTCTAAATAATTGTTTAAATTGATATTGCCTTAATTTAAGGTTTTCTGTTCTCAGATGTCTATATGGTAGAGATCATTTTATATGTTATTGAGTTAGATAACCTTATCATAACATACTGCTTTATAATAATAATAATAATAATAACCATGTATTTATTATTATAATTTCTTAACAGAAAATCTATGAAAGTTTTAGTATAATCCTATCATAGAAAAATGATTTACCATTATGTTCACTTATTATTATTTAAAAACACAAATAACATATTATGAAAAATATAGAATAATTTAAGATTGTTGTGAAAATTACCATGAATTCTTATTTCTAGCTTCTTAATCCCAGAGATTAATATCACTTTAGGACTTGGAAACATTAGAGACTGGTATGTTTTTCCGATAATAATATATTTTTTATTCACAGAATGGCCTGGATTTAGAAATTTTTACCTATTTTATTTTTGGTAAAGTTTTTGCACAATAGAATATTCTGGAACCAATGAACTAAACACATATTACCCCCCCCCATACACACACATCCCCACACACTTCCCGAAGATGAAAGGACATGAACTGTGAAAAACTGAGTTCTGAATTCCCATTTCTCAATTAAGCTGGTGATGAAAATTTAACTTTCACAAGTATCTGCTGATATATCCCACCCACTGTGGGCAAGGCCATTGACAATAAGACCATATAGAAACCACAGATAGCAGTAATTGCTTCAAAATTTAATATAAGTGAATATTATCCTGCCTTAAAATGGAATGGAACTTGGATACATTCAACAACATGGACCAACCCTAAAAGTATATTATCTAAGTGATATAAGCCATACACAAAAGACAAACATTGTGTGATTCTAGTCATATGAGGTACCGAGTCTTAATTAAGGACAAAGAGTAGAATAGAGGGTATTAGGGGCCCAGAAGAGGGAAAATGGTAGTTATTGTTTAATGGGCACAGAATTTTTGTTTGGAATGATGAAAAAGTATTGGATAGTAGTTATGATTGCAGAATATTGTGAATGTACTTAATGTAACTAAATCGATGGTTAAAAATGGTTAAAATGGTAAATCCCATGTTATGCACATTATGCCACAATAAAAGTAACCTCCCATATTAATATTAGTTTACAAATGCTGGACCAAAATATGATTTAACACGTATAGCTACAGGAGGTACACTTACGTGTCACTTTGTGATGCATGAGTTTTCATCTAGATCACATGATGTAAATTAAGTTTGCTGTTGGGGCGTTTGGGTGGCTTAGTTGGCCGGGCGTCCAACTTGGGCTCAAATCATGATCTCATGGTTTGTGGGTTCAGGCCCTGCATGGAGCTCTGTGCTGAGAGCTCAGAGCCTGGAGCCTGCTTTGGATTCTGTGTCTCCCTCTCTCTCTGCCCCTCCCCTGTTTGTGCTCTGTCTGTCCATCACTCTCTCTCTTAAAAATAAATAAACAACAGGGGCACCTGGGTGGCTCAGTCAGTTGAGCATCCGACTTCGGTTCAGGTCATGATCTCAGGGTTCTTGGGTTCGAGCCCCACATCAGGCTCTGTGCTGACAACTAGCTCAGACCCTGGAGCCTGTCTTCGGATTCTGTGTCTCCCTCTCTCTCTGACTCTCCCCTGTTCATGCTGTCTCTATCTCTCTCTCAAAAATAAAATAAAAAGCATTTAAATTAAAAAAATAAATAAACAACAAAAAATTTTTTAAAAAAACAAAAAAATTTGTATAGTATAATATATGGTAAAAAAAAGTTTCCTAATAAATTAAGAAACTTATGGAGGAGCTATGTACAGGAAATTTGTTATGGTACATTCATAATTTAAAATTCAAATAAGCTATATAGCATTCTATTCTTTGAAATACAAGCTGTAAGTATACAAATTTATAAATATTCTATACATACACAGAGAACTGAATTACAAAAATTTTTTGAATGGGGAGCCCGGGTGGCTCAGTCGATTGTGTGTCAGACTTCAGTTCAGGTCATGATCTTGAGGTTTGTGATTTCAAGCCCTGCGTCGGGTTCTGTGGTGACAGCTCAGAGCCTGGAGCCTGCTTAGGATTCTGTGTCTCCTTCTCTCTCTGACCCTCCCCTGCTCATGCTCTGTCTCTATCTTTCTCAAAAATAAATAAACATTAAAAAAAATTTTTTTGAAAGAGTTGATATGGAACACACATCATAATGACAGTATATATTTTCTCTCCCTGTGACACATCACAAATTCAACTTTAGGTATATTTGAGCCTAAATTGAATAATTTGGTAAATCATTCTAATTGTCCTTTAGTTGTATTGATTTTTTTGTAACCAATTTTTCTAATATTTTATGTTGTTAAAAAACAATTAGAAGGATTTAATCACAGCATTAGAGTGGAATTTCAACTTTTGAAGCTGTGAAGGGAACTGCAATTTTTGAAGACAAAACATGAAAGCAGGTAGTAATTGCAATTTATTTCTACAAAGGAAACAATTGAACACATTAAATGATGAGAATGTAAATGTTGTACATGATTTGTTTTTAAAGTCCTATAATTGTATTTTGGAATATCTCATCTGGTGGGAAGAATTTTGATGGAGCTTCTAGTTTGTATAAATTTATATTCTGTATCACAATTAAATTGAGAAATTGAGAGGACCAATGCTTTTGGAGAATCCAAGTTTGGTGAAACTTTCAAATGAATAATAAAAAGAGTCAACTTATTGACTCCTTTCAACTATTTGTTGAACTTATTACCTCAAATGGAGGCAAAAGCTATTTGAGATTAAATATTTCCACACTTGAATATGAAAAAATAAAATTCATACCATCCTACATTTAGCAGAATTTGCTCTAAACAGACCATATCCTTAGTGCTTATAGGCAGAATGTTTTCTCAAATATTATGTTCTACATAGAACAGCCAATTAGAGGTATCAAGAATTGCAAATTTATTGGCCAAAAAATGTAATTTTGAGGACGCTTCTAGGAGATACTATGAAAAAAACATTTTACTTTGCTTTAAATACACAAATATATATTATTTGGCTTTTTTAGAAATAATTTTATTTTTATAACTATTTTTGTACAGAACTATTTTCTAGGTCTACCAGTATAAATGAAACCCATTTTAGTGAATATTTCATAACTCATGTGAGTTATTTTGATGCCTTTTTTCATTCACAAAGCTATCCCAATTTGAATAAAAATTAATTTGGACAAAATGGTTAGGCAAGAAATATTATAATTGCTATTTTAGATAAACGGAAATGGAGTCTGGAGAGGTTAAGTAACCTCAAATTCACACAGCCAACAAGTGCCAAAGTGATAGTAAAAAAAAAATTTTTAAGTGTAATAACAACTATTACCTCTATTGGGCATCTCCCATGGGCTGAGGACCATATTTGGTACATGATATGGACGATTTATTTCTCAAAAGAAGCCATAAACTAGCTTATAATTATTGTTATTCTTGTTTTATGGACAAGGAAATTGAGGCTTACTGAAGTAAGATAATGTGCCCGCGATCAACAGCTGGTAAGTGAAAAAATTGGATTTCATGCTTCTATTTGAACACATGTTCATATCTCTTTTTTTTCTTCCCCAGCTTTATTGAGATATATTAACATATAACATTATGGAATTAAGTTGTACAATGTGATATGATACATGTATATAATGCAAAGTGTTTACCACAATAGTTAGTTAGCACATACCTCACATAATTACCATCTTGTTGTTATTCACACCCATTCTTTTGTCATTGCTGTTACTTAACATACAGGGCAATATTGGTTTCAGGACTGGAATTCAGGGATTCATCACTTAGGTGTAACACTCAGTGTTCCACACAAGTGCCCTCCTTAGTACCCATCATCTGTGTAGCCCAGCTCTTATCCACCTCCCTCCATCAACCCTAAGTTTATTCTCTATCATTAAGAGTCTCTTGCAGTTTGTTTCCCTCTCTTCTCTTCTATTCCCCCGTCCCCAACTATATGGTCAACTAATCTTCGAGAAAGCAGAAAAGAGTATCAGTGGAAAAAAGTCTCTTCAACAAATGGCATTGGACAGCAACATGCAGAAGAATGATACTGTACCACACCCATTCTTAATGTAAGTTTTAAGAGATTCTTAAGAAAACATGAGATACACAGAAAAAGAACAGTAATAATAAATGATAAACAAACAAACAAAATCATTACCCTGAAAGTCAAGAAACTAAGGTTAGCTCATCAAAAAGGACAAAAGGTGGTCAACATGGTAGATCTTCCCCTTCCTTATCTGCTGTTTCACTTTCTGTGTCTACAGTTACTCACAGTCAGCATCAACAATGGGGTCCAGAAGCAGATGATCCTCCCCTTGAGTGGTCAGAAGATCAGTAGTCACCTAACACTATGTCACGATGCCTATGTCATTCACCTCACTTCATCTCATCTCGTAGGCATTTTATCACCTCACATCACCACAAGAAAAAGGGTGCGTATAGTATAAAATTATTTTGAGGGAGAGACCACCATCATATAACTTTTATTTACAGAATATTGGTATAATCATTGTATTTTACTATCATCTCTTGCTCTGCTAATTAGGCACAGTAAGCTTAATTGATAAATTAAACTCTATTATAGGTATGTCTGTATAGGGAAAACCAGTGTACATTGGGTTTGATACATCTGCAGTTTCAGGCATCCACTGGGGGTCTTGGATGTATCCCGTGGATAAGGGGAGATACTGTATTGCCAGCGTGTAAAGAAAATAGTCTTAAGTAGATAAACCCGAGTTAACATTTCAGCTCTACAACCTACCAGCTGAGCAATTTTGAAAGCCATTTTCATGATGCATGAGCTTCAGTCTCTTTATAAACAAAATAGCAAAAATAATGTCTACTTTAAAGAGTGGTTTGAAAATAAAATAAAATAAAATAGGGTTTAGAGAATAAAATAAGGAAGCACTTTAAAAACTCTACTATAGTGTTTCGACCATTGTAAGTATTCAGTAAATGTTATCTATTACTATTATTGTTCATACTAACAATAAGGTAAAGCAGTAATTCTTTGAGAAACAACTCCATGTGAACCTAATGCACAATGCTAATGTGCAGAATCTGCTTGCATCACTGTATGAATAGGACTTAGCTGCCTGTATGGTTACACTTGGAAAATAACTATCAAAATAAATATGTGGGTTACCTGATGAGTGGATAGATATGTAGGAGACAGTGTTTTAATAGATAGGCCAAACCAGCTACAATGTTTATCATATTTCTCTCCTGAAAATTTGGGGGATTCCTCCTATAGCACATTATCCTATTTTAATGCGTGAGTGGAACCAGGGAATCAAGATGGTATAGTTTGTCCCTAGATAGAATAATTTTAAATGTTTTCATTCTGATGTCAAAGTTATTTAGCATTGTCCATGGTGGGAGGGGGTGTGTGGGGGTGAATTTGAAAATGTGATTTTTAAAAAAAAATTTTTTTAATGTTTTTATTTATTTCTGAAAGAGAGACAGACAGCGTGAGCAGGGAGAGTCAGAGAGAGGGAGACACAGAATCCAAAGACAGGCTCCAGGCTCTAAACTAACTTTCAGCACAGAGCCCAACGTGGGGCTCAAATCCACAAACCGTAAGATCATGACCTGAGCCGAAGTCGGACGCTTAACTGACTGAGCCACCCAGGCGCTCCTGAAAATGTGATCTTATCACTGGCATCAAAGTTAATGTTTCTGGTGATTGTCTTTCAGGGGAATAAATGGCAAAGTTGTACTTCTGCCCTATTTCTCTAAAGGTTTAAACTTTATTTTTTTAATATTAAAAAAATATTTTTTGTTTATTTTTGGAGAGAGAGAGAGAGAGAGACAGAGCATGAGCGGGGGAGGGGTAGAGAGAGAGACAGACACACAGAATCTGAAGCAGGCTCCAGCTCTGAACCATCAGCACAGAGCCTAACATGGGGCTTGAACTCATGACTGTGAGATCATGACCTGAGCTGAAGTCGGATACTTAAGTGACTAAGCCACCCAGGTGCCCATAAAATTTATTTTTGAAGCAATATAATACAGTGCAAGGAACACTAGGCATAAGAATCTGAAGATATGATGTCTAACTAGAAATGTGCATTTTATTCATCTCTTAGGTTTCTAAGCCTCACCTGCATTATCGGCTAACAGAAATGATGTTTGGGAGTTCAAATGCAATAATACAAAATGGAGACTCTCTGTAAACTGGAGAAAGTAATGAGGTAGTTATGCCATGTCACACACCTTGTGTAAATTTGGATATTATGTGAGATACAAATACTAAATGTTTTATATTTCTAATACATGACCACCATTATGGTAGAATCATTACAAAGATGAAATGGCTTAATCTAAGTAGCTAATAATGAAATTTTAGTCATTTGGTTCAGGAACTCACGTATATTGAACCAGACAATATCTTATAATGGTAAGTAAACAGAAAATGTCCCTGCTTTATGGTGTTTACCATTTACTAGAAAAATTGGACAGTTTTTAAACAAACACATAATTATATAATTAAACATTGTGATAACTTCTGTGAAGTAAATTAACTGGTTTCCAAGAGACAGAAAGCAGCTGGGGAGCAGGAGCTAAGTTGGATTGGGAGTTGATGTGTGTAATATTTGAACTGAATCTCAATAGATGAATTGATTTTAGCCAAGTGAAGTCTGTTAATGGATGGACAAGGAGAAGTGAAGGAGCTGTCTGAATGGCGGAAATAACATATGCAAAATCCAAGGCAGGTAAAAGGTTTGGTGTTCTCCAGGAGCCTTTCCAAAATTGGTTTAGTGAGGTTGCCAGGTGAAGACATGGGATGGTGTTTTAAGATCTGGACAGAGGCCAAATCCTGCAGATCTTTGAGGGCCATGTTAAAGAGATTGGATTTTATTCTAACTGAAATGGAAATCCCATTGAAAGGGATAGAGGAGGGGAATGTGTTCATATTGGACAAGTTGTTTTGCAATGACCTTGAGGCATTTAAATGGTTGAGCCAAATAGTTAATTGGGTATGAGTCTGTCATTCTGGGGGGTGAGGATTGGCATATCAACTTGGACATCATTAACACAGACAGTATTTTAAAATCCTGAGAATAAATTAGACCGCTTAGATAGAAAGTCTAAGAAAAGAACCCAAGGAACTTTGACATTGAGATGTTGAAAAAAAGAGCAACTAACAAAGGAGATTGAGCATTGCCAAAGACCCAGGGGGAACTGTGACATCACGGAGTCGACCAAACCCATGTTTTTGGGAAATAGTGGCCACCTGGGTTAGATCTTAAAAATCAGTTATGGAGGTCAGTGTAAACTTTAGCAAGAGTGCGTTAGATGGAGTGTTGCAGGCAGATGACAGATTCAAGTGAATTGAAAGGTAACAGAAGGTGCAGAAGTAAAGCCAATGTAAGAAGAAAGTTTTTTAAAAAAGATTTGGATACAGACAGAAAGAGGAATCTAGAACAGTAATTGTGGGGAGATGAGATGCTTAAAAATTTTTTTAAAGATCAGAAATAATAGAAGACATTTATGTGTTGATAGAAATAATACAATTGAGAGGAGAAGTTTAAGACGAAGGGGAAAGAACAACCAAAGAAGTAAATTCCTTGAGAAGGCAAGAAAGCCTAGGATTCAGAATAGAAGCAGAGGACTCTTTGTTGTCAGAAGAGGTTAATAATCATAAAAATGTGGGGATACATATTTACTCAGCTGTGTGAATCTCTTCATTGATGCGCAGCTTCAGGGATACAGGCTAGAGGCAGGTAATTAACTCCCATGTAGAGTTTTGCCAGAGCAGATTCAAGAGACCGAGAGGGACAAACAATGGCAATTTATGAGAGTTCTTATAGCTGGTTGAACTTGGGACTTTTGTTAATAGACTGATACAGACTTTGTATTTGTAGCAGTAAGCAGCCCGTGGCCTAACTACTTTTGAGATGTGCTCTGTGATGTATATTCAGTTTGAAGGCTAATACCTGCTTCTTTACTGCCACTTCTGAAAAACGTCTAGGTATGAACATTTTAGTAGTTAAAATATAATGCCAATTTTTCTCCTTGCCATTCCTCTCTTCAGCAAAATAAGTACTTTAAGTTGTAAGAATATGTGTTTTTATGGATCTCTATAAACATTATTTTCGCTTTGAATTCTAAATGTGGGTCTTATAAACATCTTTTAAAAATTTTATTCTGAGAGGCACCTGGGTGGCTCAGTTGGTTAAGCGTCCAAATCTTGATTTCAGCTCAGGTCTTGATCTCACAGGGTTCATGGGATTGAACCTGTTGGCTCCATGCTGTCAACATGGGATCTGCTTGGGATTCTTTCTCTCTTTCTCTGCTCCTCCCCCATGTGTGCACACGGCACTCTCTCTCTCTTCACTCTCTCTCTCTCTCAGAAATGAATAGACTTAAAAAAATTATTCTGAGTTGGTCTTCATGCAGAAATTTAACTTACTACTGAGACTGAGGGCATGGTGGCTATTAAGAACAACCACAGGCTCAGAGAAGTGGGCAATAACTTTGGGGAAGCCACTTTCACTTAGAACACATTTCTGGGGGTGCCTGGGTGGCTCAATCGGTTAAGCATCCCACTTCAGCTCAGGTCATGATCTCACCGTTCATGGGTTTGAGCCCCACATTGGACTCTGTGCTGACAGCCAGCTCAGAGCCTGCAGCCTGTTTCAGATTCTGTATCTCCCTCTCTCTCTGACCCTCCCCTGCTCACACTGTCTCTCTCACTCTCTCAGAAATAAATAAAAACATTAAAAAAAAAAGAACACATTTCTGAAAGGGTTGTTTCCAGAAACTCTCATCACTGGATATCACAAATGTTTACTCTGCCTACTAGAGGAAAGATGTTATAAATTAGCTTTCAGAAATTTAAAAATATGAGTCTAAATATGGATATCAGAGTGCACACATAAAAGAATGGATTTTTAATATTTTTGAATATTTCCCTGCTCACAATCTATTCATCCTTAAGAAGTACATTCGATAGACTTTTTTAAAGATGCACTGTCTAATTGCTCTCCTACACACACGTTCCTCCTGCTAGGCTTCCTCCATTCTGTCTATGAAAATCCATCCAGAAGATACCCTTTCCCACTTAGCCTGACTGACCTCTATCTCAGCCACCATCACCTCTGTGTCCTCTGCAGTAACAGCAGGCAGTGGAGGCCTTGAGGATGTATGTAAAACAGAGCGGGCCTCCTCATGTAACTAGCATTTCCCAGCGTCTGTTATTTAATGGTGTGATTGGGTGTTTTACCCTCTTGCCTATTACAATGAAAATTTTAAACAGAGAGGTAATTTTCTGTGGTTGTTCTAAGTAAGATTAAGATAATTCTTTTCCATGAATAAATAATCATACATTCATTAAAAAATAAGGATGCTATCAGTGGAAATCAGCAAGCACTTTAATATTTATTTATACACATACATATGTTTCTATTTTAACTTCCCCCAGCCTTCCCCTCACCTACTGGTGGCTTAGTTCACTTTTGGAAAATGGGTAAGAGCTGTTCACCGATTCTAGGAGAGGTGCTTGGTAATTATTGAATACATGAGTAACACTGTGTGATGTACCCACAAGTTGTCTTATGTGATTCTCACAGTAATCCCTGAGAAATGGGGTGTTATCATCAGATGAGGATAGGAAGAGTTTAGGGGCTTGAGTCACTAGCCTCAGGTGACAGAGCTACTAAGTAGTAAAGGGAGTGAAGCCCAGGACTCCACATTTGGATTTCTGTGTTCTCTCTATTATCTGCTCTGCCCTTCTGAATGCTGCCCTGTAGCAGCCAGCGCGAGTCACGTGACTGGGTTTGGCTGCAGCAGGAAGTCAGTAGGTGAGAGTTGTGACCTGGGCCTGTGCTTTCTTTGGAAAATACTTTTGGAAGAACTAGTCCGCCACACAACTAACAAGCCCATGATTTAAACCTGTTGGGATAGCCTTGCTTTGTCTGTCCTCATTTTACAGGATCTTACAAGATTTTAGGAACATAATACCTTTAATAACATACGATGAAGAAAGCATGTTATGATGAAAGGGAATTATAACGTAGCGGTTTAGCCCTAAGTTAGTGGCCCTCAACTGTAAATGTTACACCATTTATATGTTGGGTTTTTTCACCAGAGGAAAAGTATTTGTGCTTGTCATATAAACATGTGTGATGTACATAGTTAGTAAAACTGATAGTATTAATAAAAATCTTAATAGGCTTCATGATTAGAATAAAATGATATTTTGATCCAAACCCGTAATTAGAACAGTACATTTACCAACTGTTCTCATGGGAAATGGAGCCAGAACTCATCATTTAAAGTAATACCTAATTAATCCTTTTTTGTAACAGATGTCAACCTTATTTTCAAATCTTTGGTAGACAATGACTTGCCGTATGAATCTCTTAATTGTGTATCTTGGGTTATTTATTGTTTAGCCCTGTAATATATGGTTAAATAAAGAAGATATAGATATTCAGTTTCACTTTAGCTTGAGTCTGTTTAGATACTATAGTGGAGATACAAAAGGTTGAACACAAAAAGCGTATATGTGATTCCATCAGAATCAATTTTAAATAAAATATCATAGTAACTAGGTCAATCAGAGTGTAGTGGAGAAGCCCTGGGCTGGGAGGCCAGCACCCTATTGTGACCCTGCCGTGTATCACTGCACAATCTCAAGCACCGTATCCCACCTCTGGGACTGAATTCAGATACCACATCTGCATGATGGGGCCCTGGACTGTGTGACTTTTAGGGTCCCTTCCAGGACAGAGATTCATTGCCTTTCAAAAATGATTCTGTTTTCATCATTCACATTCCATTTTCATTTACTCTATCCATATGTATACAAATCTATGTATGAGAATATGAACGTGTGTGTGTACACATCCATGCACACACTTCTAACCCTATCTTTACTTACACTTAGGATTTTGCTCCTTTCCATAGTGTCTTTTTGATGAAGGAAAGGAGCAAGATAATGACAGTTGATAAAGTTACTTATCCTTTTAGATATATATTGTCTATGATAGTTAAAAAGGGAATCACTTACTCAGTGGCAGATTTCAGTGTATCCCTCTGGGAAGCATAATACTACATTTTGAATGCTTTTTTATTGATTGGTCAGGAAAATAATTATGACAGGAACTTAGGATACATAGATTTAATTCCTTACTAAAGAAATGCATATTCATATTCCAGTAACTAATTACTAAAGATGACAAGAGTATAATCTGATGAACAGAATAAATATAGAATAGGATACATCAAAAATGGCCCAGTACATGCTGTTACATTTAAAGACATCAGCCTGTAAAGGAGAATTTAGGTGTCACTATGGTTGAAGATTTGAACTACATGATTTATATTTGGATGAAGTCAATAAAAATTTAACCTGTGAGATTCTGTTGGCTTTGCATTATCTCTGTAACATTTAACAAAAATCTATCAATGCCAAAGGGCTAATAGTGGCTAAGAATTGTTAACATTTATTAAGAGCTCACTCTATACTAGGCTATTTTTTTTTATCTCATTTCACTTTCAAAACAATCCAGTGAAGTGGATCCTTTTTAAAATTTATTTTGCAGATGAGAAAACTTAGGTTTACAGGGAATAAGTAACTCGGCCAAGACCATTCAGAAAAAGTGGTGGTAACCTAAGATTCCAATTCAGACCATTTAACTCCAAACCCTTATCAATACACAGTGACAACAAATCCAACCAACTAACCAACAGTAATACAGATCACTCCTGAAAGTGTTTACCTTTAGCCTAAGATCTGGGCATGTACATCCATCCTCCTACTAGACTTATCTACCAGAAAGTCTCAGAGATCCCCAATTCCCACCCTCCAGAGTCACTGAACTCTCACCCTGTGCACCAAATGTGCTCAGTCTCTAGTGATTTTCCTCCTTACGCAATGGCTCTGTCATTCGTTTATGGCTCAAGGCTAGGAATCAATGCGGTCTTCCCTCTCTTCACTTGCTACATCCGATTATCTATTACATCAGTTCAATTCTATTCTTCAAATACTTTTTAAATCCAATTGCTTTTCTCTATTGTCATGGCCTCCACCCTGGTCCAAGAGACTCATTTCTTATGTGGACAACTGTAACTTTTTCCAATACTGGCTGCTCTTCTATCCATTCTCTATACCTTAGCTAGAGCGATGTTTTAAAATCACGTATTTGATCATATAACACAGCTGCTTAAAATTTATGTCTTTTCATTACTTTCAGGTAAAGCCTAATCACTTTGACCAGTTCTGCTCTTTGCTTACTTGTTTGCCCCTAGCCCCAAATTACCTTATGCCGTTACCTCTTTTCATCTTATGTCACAGACATAGTGCCTTTCTTGTAGTGCCCTGCTTTCATCTTTTTTGCTTTAAGACCTTCACACATTCATTTAAGAAGTTAGTAACCAATCACTTCCCAAAATGATTGCCACTGTTCTAAGCACTCAAGTCTGCAAGACAGACCAAGTCCTGCTCTCATGAAATTTTTCTTTTAATGGTTTAAAGGGACAGACCATAAACAAAGAAAATAATGTATTTTCAGATGGTTGTCAGTTCTGTGAAAGAAAACACGGGGATGGGACAGAGAATAAATGGATGTCTGGGGTAGAGGGTAAGACATCATGTGTTTATAGATGCCTGGAATATTCTCACATTCTTCCCTCACTATCCCTTCCCACTTTCTACCTCATGCCTGAGTAACTCGTACTCATATTTCAGGTCTCAACTTGTTCATCACTTAAGTGGAAAGCTTTTCTTGACCTTTCCTCTTTCCAGACTAGAATGGGTGCCTTCCTAGTCTCATGTTCCCAGAGTTCTCTCTTGTAATTTCTCAATTTTGTGATTTCTCTTTTGTAATACTCATCACACTTTAAATTACTTAAAGTTTTTAAATAATTATTTTAAATAATTATTACCTTAAATATGAAATATTTGAAATAAGTATAGTTATGATAAGCATAAATTATGTATTATAATTTATATATGATAAAATAATTACTTTAAATAGCTATTTCAAATGTATTTCCTACACTCAAAATTCCATGAAAAAGAATGACTTTACAAAATCTATACTTACAAAAACTACTCTCTCTAGTTTTAGGTATGGCTTCTCTAAGAAAGTGACAATTAGGCTGAGACCTGGGTGGTAAGAATTAGCTAGATGAAGATCTTATTTGGTTAGCTGAGAAAACATGTCAGGATAGTATAGCGGGAAAGACAGGGATTGAGGTGGGAGGGCTATTTCTGGCTAGGAGTTAGAAAAAGTAGAGTTGAGTTGAGACCTAGCCATCAAGAAGGATGCAGCCACATATATGAGAGGAAGGACAGCAGAATTTCCCAAGAGAATGAGCTTGGCATAGCCTAGGAGAATTAAGGGGATGAGCACGCCTGAGGCATAGTGATCAGAAGAGATTGTGATAGGAGTTGGGGTCTGAGAAGTAGACGGAGGCCAGATCACAGACGGCCTTGTTGGCCACTGGAATTTGAACTTCATTGTAGGTACATTAATAAACCTGGGAGAGTCAAGGCAGGAGGGTGACAGGCTTAATTTATATTTTAAGAAGATTACTCTGGCTGTCTTATAGACAAAGGATTTTAGGAGGCGGGAGGATATGCCATGAAACACCAGTTAAAAGCTCATAAATAACATAAATGATCATCTCTGTAAAGTGAAAGAAAAGTCAAAAACAAATGTCTTGCATTCTGTCATGGTGATTGTTTTCTCTGGGAACAAAAGAGGTAAGATGTAGTGAAAATACTTAGGAGTCAACCAGGTTTGGGTTTAAGCCCCGGCCTAGCTATGTGACTCAAATAAGGAACTTGCATGAGAAAAATCAGTTCCTCAGAGGGTTATTGAGAGGACCAGTGAGGTAAGGCTTGATCCTCTCATAGTGCTGGCACATGAAGAAGCCAATAAACATTCTTCCCTTCTCCTCCTTTAAAGGACAAATACTCCATGTGAAGAATAATACATGAAATCACCAGTGACTAATGACTAAACAGCAGTGGTTAGTATTTCGTGAGGGCCTCCTATTCCAGGCACCGTGCTCGGTGCTGAAGGCACAGCAGGAAACAAGACAGACCAAGCTTCCTTTCTCAGAGAGCTTCTAGGATGGTAGGAAAGACCGACATTACATAAATAATTACATAAATATTTACATTTTCAGAGTTGGGGTGAGTCCAGCAAAGGACAAGGTCTTTAAAGTACATGTTACTAAGAGCTCATGTAATCTGAAATTTTAGGAAAGATTCCTGGAACGGAATTTAGTTAGGGACCTAAAGGTTGAGGGCTAGCCAGGTGGTGATTTATTTTATCTCGTCTTTGCCACGGTGACAGCTTACAGAAAATAACCTTCTTATAACGGTCAGAAGGAGAAACCAAGTCTTGGAAACTGAGATGAGCAATCCAATGCCAGGGGTCTAGAGCAATGAGTTGTGGGGCTGTGTGATCCACAGTGGGAAGGAAGAAGCATGCAGGTTCCCTGCTCAGCACAGCTAAGGAACATTGTCTGTATCATGGAGGGTGGAGAGAAGCATCGTGCTCAAAACTTCACACTTTTCCTTTCCTGCTTCTATGTCGTTGTGGACATAAACGGTGAGGAGGAATTAGACTGAGGAAAGTTGGGTGAGTTGACAGTTTAGGAGTTTGGGCAGCTTTTGCAGTCGAGGAGAATGGAACAGATTCAGGAACAAGCAATGAATGATAATTTTCTCCTTGCTGGTATCCATTAAAAGTAAAAGATCTGTTCAGAACTCATCTACAAATCGACAACTGCCCTAATTATCAAATATCAAAATAAAAACCTTGAGCCAAAATCTAAATTGATTGGTGAATAAAAAGACCTTAAAAGATATGAAAGTATTTTTGATCTATTTGTACATAATGATCTCACAAATAGTTCATTTGGAAACATTATAGAAGTTCAGGGATGATGAGAAAATTCAGAATGTAAGGAGGCTGTGTCTATAAGCTCAATCCTACTTTGTCCACATTTTCAGATTGAAATGGAGGCAGAAAGTGCTTAAAATACAGCCTTTGAACAAATATTTTTTTGTTTTAGGAAAACTATTAGAGGGAAAGTGTAAAGTCGGAGCTCTCATTTGACAAATTGATGGGAGCATATTAAAAAAAAAACAAACAGACAAATAAACAATAAACAAAGCAAAAAACAACAGCAAACAAAGAAAAGCCCGAGTCCCACCTGGGAGAAAAATAGTTTTAGTATTCAAACCCTGCTCAGAAGGATCTGTCCCTATTTTTAAAAGCTATGTTCATTTTCCATCTCTGTCCATTGTATTTAGAGAAGGACAGGTTGACAGTGTTCCTTCCTGCGTGTGCTGATGTGGCTGAAAATCCCAGTGGCCAATCAGCAATGTTTGCACACTCCAGATTCCAGTCCACCCTGTCCTCTGAGCAAGGATTCTAAGTGCAGCTTGCCAAGAGCGCTCTGTTGGTGGTCTTGGCCTCAAAGTCAGAGTGATGTCAAACTGAATTGTTTCACCTCTGATCAAGGAACTTTTACTTGTCCTGCAGGCTGTTGTGTCTTCTCTGTGCCCTACAAGGTTATAGACTTTTAAATTGGGTCGTTGGAAACATTTTTCTTGCCTGCTGCAGGCCAGCGAAAGCTCCTTCCGTTTCCTCTAGTTATTCTTCTCATCCCTTGGAGTATTCCATCCTTTTCCTGGGAGAGGAAGCCCAACTTTTAAAAAATGAGTCAGGGTGGAACTCCGCCATTTGGAGACAGGGCGTTTGCAAAGGGAGCCAGAATGTCAGAGTACTTTCCTTTATTCCCCCCATACTATCTGGAGAGTGTAAGTCACGGCAAGCCTAGGGCTTGATGGATTTGAAACAGGGGTTAATTTTTCCCATGTACTTTCCAAGGACAGTCTAGGCCTTCTGCTTGTGGATTTGGTGCATACATTATGTTATCCAAAAGTATATAAAAGCATTCTTCAATGGCAATGTTGAGTTATACTCTGATCTGGTGCTTTCACCAGATCTTAACCCCTGAGAGAAAGCGTCTGCTTCAACTGGAATTCTTTTGGCTTTGTTATGTAAACAAATGTAATATGTAAATGTAAAATGCCTAGCAAACTGCCTGACATAAAATAGATACTGATTAAATGGTAATGTCATTTCATTTCTTCCAGTTTGCTCATCTTCTAAAATAACTAAAATAATAATTTTTCTCTTTTTCTCTGAAAGATTTCCATAATACCTTCTTCACCTTTCAAATTGTTTTAAATCAATGGACTTAAAATAGCATGCTTAATATGGAAAGCTGTACAGTTCATCAGAGAATAGATTTAGGACTGGATTTCCTTATTTACAGTACTTACAGGAATAGAGAAACCAGAATGCGTAAAGAATTTCTCTTTTTTGTTGTTAATCATATTTGTTTGCAATTTCAAGGGAGAAGTTTTTGAATTCATAATTGGATCTTCATACATTTCAGGGTCTTCTTAAAGTGAGGGCTTATGTAAAGCAAATGCTGTCTAATGATTGGAGACCTTATAACGGCTTTATCTAAAGAAACTTCTGTAACAATAGGTTTGTAACTCTGATATCTGAAAAATACATCCATCCTTCTGATTCCCTTGCTTTAGGATGGACTCGTTCCTTCCAAAGGGAGAAGATCTTTTTTACCATCCAGAAAAGCCAAAAGAACTGTTTTTTTTTTTTTATTTTTAATGTTTATTTATTTTTGAGAGAGAGAGAAAGAGTGCGCACACAAGTGGGGGAGGAGCAGAGAGAGAGAGGGAGACACAGAATCTGAAGCAGGCTTCAGGCTCTGTGCTGTCAGCACAACCCACAAACCAGGAGATCATGACCTGAGCCAAAATCAGATGCTTAACTGACTGAGCCACCCAGCTGCCCCCAAAAACAACTGTTTTAATTAATGTCCTTTGAGGCACCAATCACAATTAACCTCCTTACTGTAGATTCTTCTAATGACAGTTTATAAGAATAGTAGAATTTACTTCTATTTCCAACTAGGATAGATATTACTGTCTCCCTACAAGTGTTCCCTATTTTTAAAAAAGAAAGAATTTTTAAGAAACCCAAGGAGGAAATTGCTCTTAATATATCAATAATGTGCAGAAGGAAATAAGGAAATAATATGCAGAAGGAAATAAGAAATTTCACATCACCAGGGAACCTGCATGGATAAGAGCATCTAGATCTGATGCCTTCCTATGCTTTCTTCTGATTTACATTCTGTAAAGTCCCAGTACTTCCTTGCATCAGAAACTTTCATTCAGGGGTAAGGAGAGCATAAAAATAAATATTTTAGAGCTTTAAACATCATTGATTATTGAAATTCAATAAACCCATAGAAAATGTGTATATAGAAAGCAGATTTATTTTCATTATGTGAGTACGAAGACTAAAAAAAAAACAGTTTCTATAACCTTAAGAGCTGAAATAATTTTCTCTACAAAAATTGTGTTCTCAAGTTTCATTGCCTTGTGCTAGTTTTCAGCCTAGAGTGAATTTTTACGGCTGAGTCATAAACCCCTGAAAATCATACCACACTGGTTTATAGTGGAAGGCTGACACCACTTTAATTACAGTTTGGCAAGGGCCAGGGTGAGAAGTCTGGCATTAACGCCACTCATACTCACCTTCAGATGTAGGTGGGCTACGTGATTCAATCGTGAAAATGTGTGTTTCGAAGTCAATGAGTTTGTACATTGAGTTTGTTCTGTTTTATTTCAGTTCTTTGCCCCTACCAAGAAATACTATCTTTAGAGTGATAATGAATAGTTTCATTCCTCAGATTTGGATCAAAGCAATCTGCCATCTCTGAATTAACCAACCTTCCTAGGCTGTGGTAGCAAATATCAGACTTGGATTTATGAGCTGATTTTGGACTGTTATCACTGGGATCTTTCTTTGGCTAACAGATGAGGAATAAGGAGTTCAGTCTTCTAATTAGCAACCGAGAAATGACTTCAAAAACTCATCCCCTACAAAAGGAAAATCCAAAACTTTTGACCACAACTGTTTCTTTGGTGATGTTGCCTATATTTTGATGAACAAGGAAATGATCAAGCAACTGTTTAAGAGGATCAATGAACCATAAGTGGCCTAAAATAACTGACTCATGAAAGCAACAAAGCTTTCGTAGGCATCTTACGGATCTCAAATATAGAGGCTGGGTTTGGGGTTTTTTTTTTGTTGTTGTTGTTGTTCTTTAATTCACCAGAGGGGCACATTTAGAATATAAACTGCTAAGGGATTACAACCATGTATTATATTGCGTTGAGTACATCATGAGCCCTTAAAAAACATGAATCAATTGTAATGACATGTTGAAAAAATGGAGAAAAAGAAGGCAGACATCTTCTTTGTAGTAAGATACCTAGGAAATTTCATCCTAAAATGGCTGAGGGAACAGCCCTAATGAAATAAGCTAAGCTGGGAGAGATCCATCAAGTCAATAACTACATTAGCAATTACATCCTTTTAGTGAAAAAGCAATCCTGGGCCATGTCTCCATAGCTATTGAGGGGATGTCTCCTCAGCCGTGCTGGGAGAGTCCAATACCTTTGGCTGCCTCAGCTCTCCAGGGCTTTCAGTTAAAGCAGTTGATGGATTAAGTTGGCAGCTAACAAGGGCCAGCCACCAGAGTGTATTGGGACTGTGTCTGGAAGCTCATGGAAAATTCTGAGAGAGTTTATATCCAAACAAAGTATATAAATGGATTTGATGGCCCCTAAGAAGTTTCTCTCTCCCTTTCTTTCTTCTTTTCTTCCTCCCTTCCTTCCACCCTTCCTTCCTCCATCACTCCTTTCTTTCTTTTCTTTCTTTGTTTCTTTTTTCTTTCTTTCTTTCTTTCACTAGTCATTCTATTTTCTGTTAATAACTGACAAAGAAAACAACTATATGGTACTCTAGATGACAGTAAGCTTGCTGATAAACCATGTTTTCAAGGTGTTCTTTACTCAATCTTAATCTATTAATGCTGTAAGGAATCTTAGAGAAAATCCTTGTCCAGTGACTTGCCCAAGCTATTTCTGTTCTAAATCACAGACTTGCAGTTCCTAAAAAAAGAACCTAATATAATGGGTGTGTTGCTCACTATCTGCACTAATTTTATTTTCAACTTACTATTTATTTTTTGCTGTGTGTGTGTGTGTGTGTGTGTGTGTGTGTGTGTTTATATCCCCCACTCCCAATGTGGTCCCAGATTGTCTATCTCCTCGGTTCAAAACTTTCAAAATCTCCTAAGATACAGACAGTGAGTTTAAAGTCAATATAACCAGTTGGGAGTTGAAGAACCTTTGTTTACTTGTTTGCCTGGCTGGTGTGAAAACTGAATCAATCAATCTCAGCTAAAAGTGGGTCCAGCTGATCCCTGTACATTTAGTCCTGCTTAGAATTGCTATTTCATTATTTTAACTGTTGAATTCTCAGCCACTTAAATGGACAGCCTTTGTCTTCTGTTGATAACCTGCATGCTGGTTGATTAGCACTGGTTTGATTCTCCTCTGGGCACTTTTCCTTTCATTAAACCTGATAGGTTTTTTTTGGCTTGGAACTTCTAGAAGCACCCTAGGATCGCTTAATGTCCGTCCTTTCCATTTATAAAAGTCACCTCCTGGTTTCCACAGGATAATATAGGTAAAAGTGCTTTGAAAAAGTTAAAAGCATCATACAAATACAAAGTACTGATATTTTCTTATTTGGGAAAGTAACCTTGGTGAAGCAGGCTTGGTACAGCACAGTAGTTCAACTCTTGTTCTAGATCTTTCTTTCTTCCCTCCCTTTCCTTTGAAGCACTTCAAGAGTTTTCCCTTTTGGATCCCTGAAGCCCTGAAGTTGCTTTGCCACTAGCATAAGGAATGAGCAAAGCAATGAATAAATATTTCAGAGCTGGCATTTTGGGAAAAACAACCCACCGATATTCTTCTGCTTTTGGAAATAGATAAATCAACTTTTGGGTATTGGGATGGCTGAGTTGGGGGTTATTGAAAATAAGGGCATAGATAGTGGCAATACCATTGGCCAGGAGACTGTCAGGTAGCGAAAAGGAGAAGTCAGGGGTGGAGTCCTAGAATTCTCAAGACTCAGGTTGATTCCATAGGGTCAGCTGCTTAATGCTCTTCCTTAAGCCCATTCATAGGCTTACTTCTTTTGAACTTCAGAGATCCACTCACACATAGAGGGGTACTGTAGAGGAAAATGGTTATAAGTTATACAAATTAATTTTAGATTTCTGGCTTCTATAGTTCTCTAGTGCTTCTTATCTGCAGCTTCTTCCACAATCAAACGGTGAGAGAGGTGAATAGCTATTATCAGTAATACACCCCAGAGATTCAAAGATTGCTCTAACTGGTTTTAGTAACTCTGGATGAAATTGCTAATGAAAAAGAAAAGTGGGGTGTTCTTTCATCTCCAAGTAGTCGCTGTCTTTCCAAATTTTTTCTTGTGGTTGATGTCAAGTTTCATAGTGTTGTAGTCTGAAAATATGCATGGTATGATCTCGATCATTTTGTACTTGTGGAGGGCTGATTTGTGACCCGGTGTGTGATGTATTCTGGAGAATGTTCCATGTGCACTCGAGAAGAATGTGTATTCTGCTGCTTTAGGATGAAATGTTCTGAATATGTATTTTTAAAACTATAGTAGAGAAAAGAGGAAGCAAGCGCAAAACCCTCAGTTAACAATGTTAATACCATGTTGGCTAATGCACAAGCAGCTTCAATTCCCTTAATTAGGTTAGGTGACAACATATTTAATCAGCGAGCTAACAAGTGCAGCAGCTGATTGCTCTCACGTATGTTTTGACTGAAAAAGTGAATAAAATTACTTTAACTGTAATAATAAAGTGGCTTCCTAATTTTATTACCGTAGCAACCTTTTAGAAGTACTATACAGCAGTGAAAATTGATTATTTCCTAAGTACTTGTTTCCCCTTTAGCATGTTTCTATGGTTAACCCTTTGGGGATGTGATGGCTAAATTGGAGTCCTGCAGTCAAAGACTGCATTGCCCCCCAAGTTCCGTGTCTCTTCTGCAAGGCACTGAGATGGTTCTGACTGCATTGCTTGAACTCACATTAGCAGCTATATTCCTGGGTGGTGAAACATGGCCTTTGGCAGACAGAGGGATCTGTTCAAAATTCAGTGTTTTTCCAATTAGTTAAAACACACCTAGAAGCCAGCAGTTGTCTACTTGTTTTTTTTTTAAGGTGTTTTTGTCAGTGAGATAGGGAATGGGTGTCATTTTTCTCATCTTCTTACTGACCTACATAAGGATTTTCATGTACTTATTTTATACGAACTAGCTTGGGTTTTGCTATGATTTTCCTAGGTTAGCAAAGAAGAACTCTCAGAAGCAGGACTACTCACTCAGGAAATATATCTTCCTATATCCTTGGTCCTTTGCGGGCTATGATATTTTGAGCATATTGCTCTTCAAACTGTTGTACAATTGAAACTGATAAATGTAATTAGAATAGCCAATAGTAACCTGGGCCTATTGCCATCATTACTTACACAACATGAGGGACTCAGTTTGTCTATATTAGATCTTCTTGCCTTTAGCCCTCACCAAAAATAGTGAGGTTAAGGTCTTACTGGAAAGACTTTGTTACCCCCTTATAGAAACTCCTGATTCAACACATCAGGAGAAATTTTAGTTAAAAGAAAGAAAAATCCAAACACTAAGATCCAGGGTACTTCTATTTATGTCAGATGGAATGGTGATATTGTACATCATAATCTTCATTGCTAGCTTTATTTGGTATGAATATGCCAACTAACCTAGCTAGTTTATCTCATTTAATCCATACAAGCCCTGTGGGATGTAGACATTACAATACCCATTTTTCTGATGAGGAAACAGAGGCATAGGGAAATGTATATGGCAGTGAGATCTGAACCCAGACTTCCACTGTGTGCCTCAATGTGATCTTAACCACAATTCTAACTTCCTTCTCTTCCTGCATTATTAGGGTCACCCTGACTTGTTTTGGGTATCCTGTATGACATAGGAAATACTCCGAGTTCTCTTCTTTATCTTTGAGCCCAGTGGGGCTCATAGTTTTCTCCATAAAACAGTTCAAAGGCCTCTCACTGACTAACTTCTTCTCAGCCTAAGAGATTGATTCCAGGAGGGTGGGGCAGACTTCCTTGCTTTTCTTTCCAAAATGACACACCTCCTCTCTTTTGACTTTATTTCAAAAAAACCAAGATACCCATAAGCCTTACAGCCAGGTGGGCATGAGTTCAGTCCCCAACTCTGTCTCTTATTGTCTATGTGACTCTTGAATATGTTACTTAAATTTTGAAACTAAATTTTCTCATTGGTAAAATGGAGATACAGATACTATATACGCCTCTTGTGAGCATTAAATGAGCTATTTGTATGCAATTCTAGATATATTTGAAACCCACCAAACAAAAGAACCTTGAACAACCACCAAAACCCTCACAATTAGATGGAGTCAACAATATGTTGCATCATATAGGCTTACTTCTCATGTTTATTATTTATATACCACTTGTGGTATCAATATCTGAAAGGCTGGAAATGTATTTAAATGAGAGGAAGTTAATAATATTTTCATTACTGGTAGCAGAGATATATGTAGGGGTATCCTGACCTCTGAAATTTCTCTATATCTATGGGGCAACTTGAATTGTCTGCATTTCTTTGGTCTCTTGGCTTTGGGTTTCTGCTACCATTGAATTCATTTAGTTGTGGATAATCTCATCACTGCAAATATGTCACAGCTGTTCTCTGGTGGCTCGTAACGACTGGTTGACCATCTGATCCTTCTTGTGCCTGGTATCAGTGACCCAAAGCCATGTGACTAGCCATCATTTCCTGAGGTCTTTGGGTGTGGATTACATTGCAACACATATACAAACAATTTAAAATTGAGATTTTGCCATGTTGTCAAAAGTCCTTGAGTTCTTTGTAATGGGTAATCCACAGAGAGCTTGGTTTTCATTCTAAGAAGCTTAGCTTCTCAGTTCCTTTCTGCAAACTTCTTGCTTCCTCTCTCCACTTTCCCAGTTCTCCTGGAAACACCCAAACTTGTACCCAATTATGCAGAGCAATAACTTACTTCTCATTTCTCCCCTCTACTTTTTGAGGTTTTTTTTTTCTCTCCCACAACCAAATGGCTCATCAATGTGTTTTGCTATGTTGCAGAGAGAATTTATGCTGCTCTCTTGGGAGGCAGAAGCTTCTGCAGGGTAGTTAGAGTTTCAACTCACATTCTCCCTCCCTTTACTCTCTGTATGTTCACTCATAAAGGTTTTATTAAAAATACCTATCGTGTGCCTAGTAATGGTAAGCAAAAGTGGTAAAAAAATGTCTGCCTCTGCCATCTGCTTACTTAGGTCACCTTTACTATTCTTGTTTATTAATAACTGCTGTGACTTAGGGAAATAGTAACAGAACTGAAAACTGAGATAAAACATATTCTCTCTTCATAATATGGGATTACCAAGATGCTGCTTCTAATTCATTGTCTTCACAATTAGAGAGTGAAAGTACAATATTAGCATTGATATTCTGGGTAGTAGTAAGGTAAAAAATAATAGTATGAGCATCGCAGCATCATCTGAGAAAAGCCAACCTGAGAGTTAAGAGTAAAATAGATAAAGAAATGAGAAATAGAATTTAGATTCTTCTCTTTTTCGCTTCTGGATTCACAATTCTACTTCCCTTGCCACTCAAGGGTATTTTCTTGTCCCCCTGGAATATTCATTTAGAAGATATTAAGAGAAAGTTGGCAGGTGATTACTTATTGCAGAGTTTTGAAAGGAACTGGAATAGTCAACAGTGTTGAAATGCAGTGGAACAGGAGTATTAAAACCTCTATCAGGGGAGCACCTGAGTGGCTCAGTTGGTTAAGCGTTTGACTCGATTTCAATCCAGGTCATGATCTCACGGTTTGTGGGTACAAGCCCTGAGTTGGTCTCTGTGGACAGTGCAGAGCCTGCTTGGGATTTTCTCTCTCCCTTTTTCTCTCTCTCAATCTCTCTGTCCCCTCCCTCACTGGTGTGTTCTCTCCTTCCCTCTCTCCAAATAAATAAACTTAAAAAAAATTTTAAAGACCCTCTATCAGGTAGCCAATTGATATATTCATCTGTGACTTTAAGATTACCCATTTTGAAATAGTCAGAATTTAGCATTTTAATATGTCACACATGAACTCTCAAAATCCTGCTTTTAATGGTACCAATGATTGAAGTGAAGTTATATCAAGGCATCAAAAAGAGGCTGCGAAAATAAAACTTCAACTGTGATCTGAAAGAATTAATTTAGAGAGTTAACATATGTACCAGGTGCATTCCTACTAAAACACTCTAAAAATAATACAGGATTCTCAGAACAAGGGCCAAAATGGACATTTAGCACCAGGATATTTTGTTTGCTTCCTAATAATTTTTGTAAAAAAACGTTAAGCAGTCTTAGGTGGACATCAATTTTGCTTTCCCGCCCCTGTGGACTAGGCTATTTTATCATCTGCAGGAAATCAGAGAAAAATAATTGTATTGTAAAAATGATTTTGGCTAGCTTCAAAGTTTTTAATTGCTTTATTTCTCCCCTTGAAACACCTGATATTTAATAGGCAGGAGAAAAAAGTACATGGAGAATAAACATTTTTATAAATAAACAATAAGCACCAAAGAGTATTATTGACTGCAGTTGAAGCCTTCCACAAAAATAGATTAATAGAAAAAAATAAGGCTCTCTTCCATAAATTGGCTTAACAGGATGTGCTGTCTTGAGGATCTCTCCAGGATTGTGAAATACTGTCAGTTCAGTGATGAGAGGAAGCTAAGTAAATTGTACGCATAGTGACATTTCTGTGTAATGTAGACATTTCACTCCTCCTTGCTCCGAGTCCAGACGCCGGGCCAAACTAGCCAGGATGGACAAGAGCATGGAAATATTTCTCCAAAGCAACTCTACTGGCATTTTCCTGAAGTTCTAGCACAGAATGGGGCTTTTCCTTGCTAACAGGAAAGTTCCATTTTTCATCCTCCGGAGAGCCATGATTACATCCTGTTTTTAATGCCTCAGAAGGAGCTGGAGCCTTCCTTCAGATTAAAGCCCTCCTCTGAGTGACATCAGGAAAGAGTCCATCAGTTATCACCCAGGGATACAGACTTGTCGCCAAGGGAACTGTTTTGGAGGACCAAAGGGAGGAGGGGTATTTATTAGATGGAGGAGCCGGCCCTTTCCAGGATTTTTAATGGATAAAGTGGCAGGCTGAGGTAGTCCCAGGGTGGGGGAGTTGGTCACCCTTTAAAAAAAAGTAATTATGCTACATCATTCACCATTTTGATTAAAGCCAAACCAGGGTATATTACATTTTCCTTGTAAATACTCCTATTTCTTTTATGCTGGTGTGAGTTCGGCTGCACACACACTGCTGTTTCTGTCATCCACAGTCTTGGACCAGCCAGGATGCCAAGCAGGGAAGCTAGTGTAGACAGCAGTAAAGGAGAAATCTTACGTGTTCGTATTTAAAACAAACAAAACAAGCTGAAGTGGCTGGAAGGCATGGAAGAGGCATGCTGCAATTTATCCCTGTCTGGGGCTTAATGTCCTGCAGAAACTGGAAACTCATTTCCCCCTTTCAGCAGGGCATGGCAGGGCCAATTGTCAATGGAAATTACAGAGGCAGAGGAAGACGATATACTTGGGTCAGCGTGAAACAGTAACAATGGATAGACCCACTCCAAACAGAATACGTGCTTCCTGATGCCTCTCCCCACCCCACAAAGTGTAACTGACCTCCTCCTTCGGTGAGGAAACAGTTATAGAGGATTGTTTAAGAATACGGACCAGGGGAGCCTGAAATGCTTTCCTTTTGAATCTCAGTTTTATTAATCTGTGACCCTGAGTGACTCAGGTTCCTGTTTATAAAATGGGGATGATAACTGCATTGCATTATATGGTTGCCATAAAGATAAGACGTGTGGTGAGCACAGCATAATGTACGGAATGGTCAAATCACTACGTTGTACACCTGAAACTACAGTAACACCATGTGTCAACGATACTTTAATCAAAAAAAAAAAAAAAAAAAAGAGATAAGGTGTGTGGCATGCTTAGCACAGTGCCTGGCACATAATAAGTGCCCAAGATATGACAGCTATTGATTAACACAGAAATATGGAAGTACAGCTGCTTGATTTTGGAGAAGTAAATGGAATTTACTAATGGATTAATTCAACAAAGCACAACTGCTATATATAGCTGCTGATTCGGCTTGGATGTGCAATTGCAAACAAAAGAGACAGTCTTGCTACCATGGTGCTTAGGGTACAGTGGTGGAGACAGGCATTCAATCAATAATCACACAAATAGCTCTATACAATTATACTAAGTGACTCAAAGAAAATACAACTAATGCCATGAGAGAATATAATAGGGACCCTAAACTAGACTCTGGTGTCAGGAAAGATGTCCATGAGAAGGTAACATTCAAAGCAAAACTTGAAGGATCAGTGGGAGTTAGCCAGATAAAAGAGCTTGGAGCTGGTGGGGTGTGCTTCAAATAGAGAGA
Organism: Crocuta crocuta; assembly: GCF_008692635.1. Taxonomy (NCBI): domain Eukaryota; kingdom Metazoa; phylum Chordata; class Mammalia; order Carnivora; family Hyaenidae; genus Crocuta; species Crocuta crocuta. The sequence continues at coordinate 1,100,922 of NW_027530222.1, read as the reverse complement.
ACAGTGTGTACCAAAGGGCTGATGCAGTAATGAATTTGGCCTATTTGAGGGAAACAGAATAGGTCAGTGAGAAGAAGGCCAGTAAGAGAGGGGGAGGAGAGAAAATAGGAAGTTGCAGAGGCAAGTAGTGGCCAGGTCATACAGAAACTTCTAGGCTTTTACTGACATTTTGACATTTTTTTATAAAAAATGTCATGAAGCAGTTAAAGGAATTTAAGCATAGCAAGCGGCAAAATTAAACTTGTATTTTAAGATCATTCTGGCTACTGTTTGAGAATGGATAGGTCAAGGAAAGAATGGATGTACAGATAGAAGGTAGACCTTCACTGGAGATGTCCCCGTAAAAAACAACGGAGAGGGTGGTGCGAGTATAGACACAGGGACATGGATTGGATTAGAGATGTGTTTGGAAAGTTGGAGTAAGGAGTTGGTGGTGCATTGGGGTGATGGGGGCAAAAGAGAGGTAGGCTCAAGGATGACTCATTGATATCTTGGCCTAAGCAAGTGGATAGATGTGCGTGTCAATTCTTGATGACCTAGTTTATTCACTTAATAACATTGGTGTTGATGAGGTTTGTAGATAGCCATTGGAGATTTGGTGTTTTATTATATAAATAGATTAATGTCTTTTGATACAAGCATCATCAATTTAAATTTGGGAAAGCATAATTAAGTTTTTCTTGACAACATTTTGTAATAAGATGTCAAATATATAGATTTCCATGCAAAAACTCTTTCCTTTCATGTACACCCTGCTGCACTTGTCGTGTTTTTGATGGATTTTACACATAGAGATATATTCTGGTATTTAGAAATGTCTTTGTCTTCTTCCTACTTATCCTCCTTCTCTGCCCCCTTTCTCTCTCACAGCATATATAGCCCTTCATTATGCGCACTTATCTCCAGGATAGCTGTCTTAAGTGAGACAATAGAAGATGGATAAAACTAGACCATGAAATAGACGCCAGCCAGGGGCACCTGGGTGGCTCAGTCAGTTAAGCGTCCATCTTCAGCTCAGGTCATGATCTCGCTGTCCATGAGTTCCAGCCCCGTGTTGGGCTCTGTGCTGACAGCTCAGGGCCTGGAGCCTGCTTCAGATTCTGTGTCTCCTCTCTCTGTCCTTCCCCCACTCGTGCTCTGTCTCTCTCCATTTCTCGAAAATGAATAAATGTTTAAAATAATAATAATAATACTGAAAACAAACAGTTGCCAGCCACTGAAATGTGGTGAAGAGAAGAAGAGGCTTTCTCAATGGCTTGCTGGGTTAGTGGAATGGGAAGAGTAAAAGAGATTTCTCAATTCCAGAAGACAGAGAACACTAGGACTTTCAACTCTGCTATAATTTTCTACTCAAGGGTCAGTAAATATGGAGCAAAATTTTTTCTACTGCTTCACTCAAGCTATCCTAATGGTAACTGTCATATTTTGAGGTATTTTGACATCGTCACCTAAGGTAATGGGGAAATATGGAGCTGTATTCTCTTTCGATCTGTTTTTGTTCTATTCGTCTCTTGTGCCTCTGTTATCTTTGGAATACAAATTCAGTTAAAAACAAAATCAGAGCAACCTCTTAATTCATTTCACTTTACAAAGAAAACTTTCCATGTTAGTTTATAAATTAAGGGCTGGAGAAGTAATTTCTGCTTTAAATTATCAATGATAAAATATTATTAATAATGTTCATAAATAATAAGCCAATAAGATGATGGCTTACTGTTAAAAATAAGTATATCACATTCTCAGGGTCATGAAACACAATGAGATAGCTATATTTTACAGTTTAGTGAGGAATACTTATATGGCATTTGCTATGGATTGAATGTGTCCCCACCCCTCAAAATCCATATGTTGAAGAACTAATCCCCAATATGATGGTATTTGGAGGTGAGTCTTGGGGAGGGAATTGGGGATAGAGTAGGTCGTGTGAGTAAGGCCCTCATGATGAGCTTAATGCCTTTATAAAAAGAGAAAGGGGGCCCAAATCTCTCTCTTGGCCATGTGAGGATCCTGTAAGAAGGGGGCTGTTTATAAGCCAGGAAGTGGGCTCTCAGCAGAACCCAACATGCTGGCACTCTAATCTTGAGCTTCCTGCCTCCAGAACTGGGAGAAATAAGTGTTTGTTGTTCAAACCACTCAGTCTATGGTGTTTTGTTACAGCAGCCTGAACAGACTAAGACAGCATGGCTCTAAGACTTTTGTGTATTTGCTTAACTTTTACCCTGAGAAGATTGAGATGATATTAAAACAAGATGTTTCTTAGGTCAGGTGTATACTTTGTACATTGTGGTTGGTTTCAACACTGTTGTTTATCCTTTGTATTATTTTTACGTAGGTATTAACTGCTGGCATTATGTTGGTATGAGGCTGAGAGTGTGTATGTGTGTGTATGTGAAATGTGTATGTGTGTGTCAGTTAGACAGAGACAGAAGGAGAGAGATTGAGATTCTAGGTTCTGGTCTTTCCATTGGATCATTCACAAAGGAAGTGGGAACAAACATTTATTGAGTCTTTACTCTGTGCCAGGCTTTTCCATATGTTATTTTTCTTGGTCCCCGTAAGAACTTCCCTTTATACACAAAGAACCTGGGCTCAGAGGGGTTAAATGATTTGCCTACAGTTATACACTTGGTAGAAGTGTGAGTTATAATTTCAGAGTTGGCTCTGGACTTCTGATTCCAAGTCCTTTTCCATATTTCTTGTGGCCTCTGTGAGGATTTTTTACATCTTCACCCAATTCATCAACTATGGAATTAATGAGACAGCCTTCACTCAAGTCTTGCCCGATTCAGCCGAGGAAATAGGAAATGAAACAACCAGACGATACTGCATGTCACAAAACAATGGAGAGTGTAGAAGATAGGCGAAGAAGTGCACTATGGTTAGTGTTAGCTGTGAGGTAACACACACACACACACACACACACACACACACACACACGCATGAACGCACCTTGAGAGGAGCACGTTTAGGCTGCCAGAGAAGAGGGAGGGGGACATGATGCAATGCGAAACTGATCCTGAGCACTGCAGGGCAGAAGCTGGTAAGAGGTTTCCCCGCTGGGCAGGTGAGACAGACCAGGGATGGAGACCTCAGGCCAAATTGAAGAATGTGGCATTGATCCCATTAACAGCTCCTTTTAGCACAACACTCAGCTCAGCTCCACACTTGAAGTGAGGTCTGGGAGATGCTTGTTCAAGCCCTCAGACAATTTAATAGGATTTTCAAGAAGCAGAAGCAGTTTGTTCAAACTATGCAAAACTTGTATTGGGCTTATAGTGCAAATGAGACTAAATTCTAGTCCTTTTGTTTTCTGGTTTGGCTTGGATGAACAAAAGCTCTGTTTTCTTCAAAGCTGATGATAAATTGAGCCTGTTTTCTGTCACAAAAATTGACAAGATTAAGTGTCCCGTGGTCATCGCATTTCTGATTATGGAACAATCATTAACAAGCAAACATCTGGCCATTATTCCTGATGAATCTGTTCCTTGATATCTCTTGACAAGGAGAGTGGGAGGGGTCAGTGAATTCAAGCACAGATGAGGCACATTTCAATGACCCTGGCTATTGACTCTAGTAGTTATTGTTAATGAAGCATTCTGCATAATTGATTATTTGATACTGAATGGTATATCTGTCATATTGTGCCACTGGGCCCTTGCATTGGCGCAGAGGCAGAAAACTACTCAGAACAATGTGTGTTTGGAGTTCGGGTTGGTGACTCGGCACAATGACTACAGAGGACCGCGAGGGCTGGGTGTAAGCATTGATCAGTAACAGGTTCCAGACACCAAACTATGGATAACAATGAAAAGTAAAGGTCTTCCCCAAAACCCAGAAAGCCAGATCTTCAAGGAGGCATGCTCACAGACACCCTCTTCCTGAGCTCGGAGCACAACTCACTGACTGACTACCTGCCATGAGAGGTGACACATCAGAGACTTGCTGAGCGAACTGTCAAGAAGGGCATGCGCCAGGGCAGTCTCCTACATGGGGTGTGCTATTTCTGGCCTTTGCTGCATACAGGCAAGCTGCTAAGTTACATCTTTCTGGAGCTTCTTCTGCTACCTCATCAGGCCATGTGTTTACCTTCAGCATTACGGGAGGATGATTAACAATCAAGCAAGATTCTCCTTGAGCTCAGACAGAAGAGCAACTTCTTCCAGCCCCCGACCCTCCAACTCCAACGATGTGTGTGCCCATTTTGTTCCATGCAAATGCATGGAACCTGCTTCCACTTTGCATGGCCACCTGGCAGCCCTCCTCCCCTGTGCTGCTTCTCTCATCTGGGATTTAGAGCCACCATCATGGGAGCTGGGAGGGGCATCGTCCAGGCAATGGCTCCCATTACAGAACGGGACAATGAGAGCTCTGAGAAGTGACTGGCTAGAGGCCGTGCAGAGTCGGTAGCAGGTCTGGGATGGAGCACAGAGTTCTCTCTACTCCACTCCGTCTCCTCTATTTACAAGAGGGCAATGTATTAGGTCTGCAGCGATAAGATAATGCAGAATATAAGGGCAGAAGCAATTGCTCTTTCTTACTTCACATACAGGAGGCACTGAGAGGTCACCTTATTTGTCCACAGTGACACAGCTGGTGTGACATTTTCTCCTCTCTCATTCCCTCTTCTACTTCTCCTTCTTCCGGTTGTTTTGGCTATCCTAGAACAGGGATTCTGCTATCTGGCCCATCCAAGGCTTTCCTAGGGCCACTACCCTGGTTCAGGCCCCCAGCGAGCCCAGCAATGTTTGGCCTTTCTCCCTGCCTCCAGCCTCTTTCTTCCTCTGCTTTCCTTTTGCTGGGTTGCTGATATCAGAGGTTTACATCCCTGACCATGGCACCCTGCTGCTCAGAGTTTTCCAGCGTCAAATCACTTCTAACAGAGGAAAACCAAGAAGCTGAGTGTGGTATTCAATTTCATCCATTATCTGTCCCCAACTATTAGGTAATGGAAAGTGAACCGGCCTGGAAAGCTGGGTGGCTGAGGGACCTCTCAGCTCAGCCATTAGCGGCGCAACATGGGAAATGTGCTTAATCTCTCTGCGATTCAGTTTCCTCATGTGCGGGGTGAGAGTTTAGGACTGAAGGAACATGCTCGTATTTTCAGGGTGCTCTAATTCCAGCCTCAGCACTTAACTACTCTCCATCCTGATCCTTGTGCTTGAGTCAACTGTACTTTTTGCTGTTATCTAACTCAACCCATCCTTACGATTTGATTTTATCCTGTTGAAATCCTATCCATCTTTTAAGGTGCAGCCAAAAATCTGCTTAAAGCAGCTTCTCATTGCTCAGAGTAGCTATGCAAACTCCTGACTGTGTTCTCCTACACCTCATTTTTTTTTCTATAACACCTTTTATCACGACTGGGCACCCATCTTCTTTTTTCCTTCTTACTTAAAGATAGAGCTGTGTCTTGTTCATCTTTGTTTCCCCTCTAAAGCCTGGATCAATGCTTTTCACAAAATAGATGTCCAATAAATATTCATTGAATTGAAAAACTGCAGTTTGTGGCAAGAGAAAAATGTGCCTTTTTGTCACTGGAAACTGATTGGGCAGTACCTAAATTCAACAAGAAATTATGTAATGAGATTTAGCTATAACTTACCCTGAGTTTTATGCTAATTGGTTCATTTGGGTGTCATTGGGGCATTCAGAACTCAACCAGCCTGTTCATTATTGGATAATTTACCACACGCTTATTAATTGGTGATATCCATCTTATCTATTTCTATCTACTTTCATTCTTGTAGGAGGAGTCTTAGCCTAGGTCTAAGCACATTCCGTAGTGTAAGTAAACACATCTGGACATACCTGGCAGATGGATGGGAAGGTCCATAACGATTCAATTTGCATAAGAGAACAAGGAAAGTCCTAGAAGAGAATTTATGCTAACAGCATATGAAGTCGGTCATAGCTGGTCAGTAATAAAGACCCAGCAGTCAGGGAGATGTCCTTCTGACAAATCATAATATCGATAGGTAACATTTATTGAGTTCTTACCAAATGTCAGACATGGTACTAAGAGCTTCTTTGTAAGCATTATCTTGCTTAATCTCCATTTTGCCCTTTTAAGGTGGTGACTATTCTCCATCTTTCAGAAATGGTGAAACTTAGGAAGATCAAACATGTCTGTTACATGTTTAGTGAGTGGTGGAGACACAACCAAACCCAGGTTGGCCTGACTGTAGAGCAGGGTTTGGTAAACTACAGGCCACATCTGGCTCATGGTCCGTTTTTATGTGACCCTCAAACTAAGAACGTCTGTACATTTTTTGGTTTTGTAGAAAAAAACAAAACAAAAACAAAGAATATGTGACAGCAGCTATATGAAGTTTGCAAAGCTTATTGTAATTACTGTCTGGCCCTTTATAGAGAACCTTTGCTGAGCTCTGGGTCGCAGGACCAAACCAATATATATACTGCCACTCAGTAAGCCAAGGCCTCCTCTAGAATCATCGCGGGGCCAGATGCCCCATGGAACCTACCTTTCAGTAGTAGGAAGAGAAACTGTGGGGAGTAACACTTGCAAAGGTGATTTTCCTAAAGATTCCATAAGATCTTGGGGGCATAAGAGAACCACTTCTGTCCACATGTGACCAAATACAGCACAAGAAAAGGACAGAGGCAGGAAACATGGTGGCTTTTCCCTCCTCAGGATTACCGGGGCTTTGCAGAGCTCCAGCGTGCAGCAGGCCATAGTTCCGTTGTGCAGGGCAGACACGTGTTGGCACTACATCTTTGTGAAGTGAGGCAGCTTGTGACTGCAGACCTGCCTGCGAGAAGATGAACCAGGAGAATAAAAAAGAAGCCATCACATGGCAGCTGACAATAGATGTTTATGAACAAATATTACTTAAAACCTGATTCTATCTAGGAGGAAGGGATGAATAAGTGGAACACGGGGAATTTTTAGGGCAGTGATACTATTCCATGTGATACTGTAATAGTGGATATATGATATGCAGTTTTCTGGAACCCATAGCACAATACAGCACAGAGAGTACACCTTAGTGTAAACTATGGGCTTTGGTTAATAACAGCTGTATCAACATTGGCTCCTTGACTGTCACAAATGCAGCAGACCAGAGCGAGGTGTTAATCATAGGACAAACCATACAGCAGGATGGGGTAGGAGGTATATGGAAACTCTGGACTCCCTACCCAATTTTTCTATAAATAAAACTGCTCTAAAAATAAAGTTTATTAATTTAAAAAGCTCACCTAGATTCTATCATTCTAAAGTCAGTTTTATTTGTTGGAGGAGATATTTCATAGGGCTATGATCTCATAATAACAGGTGAGGCTGAGTCATGAAATACTATTTATTCTCGGAAGAGAAGCTCATTAGTGTCCGTCTTTCCCAGAAGACTTGTGTGGCCTAGTGAAAACCATTTATTACCAGTAATTTATTATTTAACCATACACTTGTCAGTTTGAGTGAAAATTATCAGACATTTCTCTTATTGAGAAAAGTGGTTAGTAGTTAATGGAAAAAGACTATGTGCCCATCAAAGAAGTTGTTAGAAAAACTTGAACAAATATATCAACAAGAGCAAATGTTTATTAACTTCTCATCAAGTGGCAAATCATGGGTACATTAAAAGAAGTATGAGATGTGCTCTTACCCATAATATGACAAGCAATTAGGTCAAGTGTGTGTGTGTGTGTGTGACTGCACTTTTTATTTACAAACAAATTCCTGAACACTCATTAGGTGCCAGACAGTGTTTAAGCCCCTGAAGAAAAAAAAAACCTTACTCTTGTGGAGGTTGTGTTTTAATGGTAAAAATCAGACAGTAGGCAGAGAAAAAATAAAATAATTTTAGTTAGTAATAAATGCTATGAAGAAAATAAAATGGGGCAATGTGATAGTGATCTAGAGTGAGAACTGCTTTAGATTTTGCTCAAAGAGCCTGAGAGAGCAGGGGACATCTGAATGAGATCTGCACATAAAACAGATTATATATCAGTATTACAGGTTCTGTCATGGATGGGGGGGAAGGGAATTTCTCATTTTTGTTTTCTCATTTCTATATCCATAGGGAGAGAATCGAAACCAGAACCCTACGTTCCCTACTTTTTCCTCTCCACGGTGGAGAGGGGTGACTTATCTGATTTCTCATGATCTAAAGGTTAAGAACTTCCTTGGACTAAGGTTTACTTGTGGGAGGAATCACTGTACCTAAAGGCAGGAAATCAATTCTACAAGACCTCTTCACTACCTGAGCCTGAGAATGGCAAGCTTTGTCATTTGGCCGGAAGGAACCGCATATCACCAGAAACTTCCCTCTAATTCCCCTCTGCATGTCATCCTCTCTGTTGGCAGTGGCAGATAAGTCAGTCTGGGCCTATCCCGTGAGTCTTGCTGTTTTTCTTGTTTTTCTTTCCTTGTTTTAAGATTTATTTATTTCTGAGAGAGAAAGCACAAGGAGAGAAGGGACAGAGAGAGATCCCAGGGATGTGGAATTGAGCCCTGCATGGGGCTCTGCATTGGGTCTGCTTTAGACTCTCTCTCTGTCTCTCCCTGTCTCTGTCTCTGTCTCTGTCTCTCTCTCTCCTTTTGCCCCTCCCTCAGGTGGACACGCAATCTCTTTTTCCCTCTGTCTCTCAAAAAAAACATTGTGATGGTTATCCAAGCATTGCCTGACAGTGTTACTCAGCAAATGGTAGTTAGTAATAGGTTATCATGAATAGGTTTACAGTCCCCAGCTCCTGAATATGCTGGCCCCATGTATATTAGAAAGATCTGCACAACTTAACTGGAATAGAACTCTCGGGACTATCGCTCTTCAGGGATGCATAGACCATCCATCCATCTATTCACTTATTCACTCACTCATTCATTCAACAAATGGGGAGTATCTACTAAGCGTTGTGTAGACTCAAAGCTAAAGAAGGTGTGATCACTTTTCCTCAGGAATTTTGAATCCAGTAGGGAAGTTATAAGCTCACAACCAATGACAGAACACAGAATGCATTAAGAATTTTAATATGAAGAATGAAAATGCTATAGGGTATCTGAAAACAGGAAAACAACTTCTTTGTGGCCAACATCTCTAGCAGCAGTTAAGGTTTGTGGTGAGCCACTGAACATCACTCAAGAGGATTAGGTATCCTCCCTTAACAATTCCTGGTCCCAACTCCAGAGGTCAGAGCAGTGGGGGCAAGTAGCACACAGGTATTCAAAACAAGTAAAGCCATAGTTTCTTTCCTCCACATCACTATTGTATAATACTCTGTTCCAGTTTTTCTCAGAACCAGCATCAAGTCAGGAGTCCTTTGGAGTCTTTGAGGTATTTCATTACCATTACATTCTAAATTTAAATACTTTGTCATGTTACATTTTCAAGTTTTATTTCATGGGTAGTTTGTTACAATGCGTGCTTTAGTTTGAGTTTCTTAGAGAAGTGAGCTATGTAAATATGAAAGGTTATTTTTAAGAAAGATTTACTTAGTAACAAAAATAGAAGACACCTCCAATTCCTTATGTTTTAAAAAAGTGAAAATTTTAAATGAAGGATTGGACTGTATGTTTCACTTCTTAGGAGTCACAAAGAAAGAATACATTGAAACTGAAATTGTACTTGGAAAAAAAATAAGTCTCCCATTCAAAACTTTAGTTCTTAGGAGATTCTTTATTCATGTCATGAGCCATGATTGATTTGACTTGCTATCCTTATAATGTTAATATTTATATCATTTCCATTAAGTTACTTATATTTTGAATTAAGCAATCTTGGGGCACCTGGGTGGCTCAGTCGATTGAGCATCTGACTCTTGATTTTGGCTCAGGTCATGATCCCAGATTCATGAGATCAAGCCTTGCATTGGGATCCCCACTGAGCATGGAACTTGCTTGAGATTCTCTCTCTCTTCCTCTGCCCTTCTCATGCATGCTGTCTCTCTCTCCACCCTCTAAAAATAAAGATAAACATTTTAACAAGGAATAAAGAAAATGATATTAAAATTACCTGTTGGATTCATACAGAATAATTACTAGGAGCATCAACTGAGTCTGCTGGTAAACTTCTAGCTGTATAGATTTTTATCATCATCATTATTGGAGAATTCAATGGATTTTGAACATGTAGATTTTCCATTGCTGATGTCAACTCAGAGAGGCAAGCAACAGTACAGGCCTGGAGCCAGCAAGTTATAGATGTCACTTAAGTTCCTGTTCTGTGACACAGATGACACTTTGCCCAACAGGGATGTTTTAAGTGACCCCAAATCAATTATCCGCAATTCTCAGTGTATTGGTGTATGGGTTGAAAGTGTAATTTCTGGAGTCAGACTGGCTGGAATCAGATTCTGGCCTTGCCCATACTATGAGTAAGACCTTTGGAGAGTTACTTAAAATTTCTATGTGTCACTTTTTTTTTTTTTTTTTTAAATCTATAACACAGGAGCCAGGGGGATAACCACTTTCACCTTGCACAGTTTAGGTATACAAGAACTAAATGAGAAAACCACTAGGGGCAATAGCAGGCACATAATGAGTGTTAATTCTCAATGATCCCCAACAGCTCTACATGATGGTAGACCAAAAGGTTCTGGTCACCAATTCCAGTGTTTGGGAGGGTTTATTCTCCACATATCAGCTAGCAATTCTTGGATTCCAGCTTGGTGTTCCACAATTCAACTCAATCCTGACACTATAGACACAGAAATAGCATCAGATTCAGCTAAGGTTAAGGGTTAAGTGTTCAGTCCTACAAGTCTGTCCCCCATCTCACCCCACAAGTTGTCACCTGTGCTTCTGACTAAAGGCTATAGATCAGAATTTCCAAAGATTATCTCCTTGGGCTTGATTAATTTGTTACAGCAGATCACAGAACTCAGAGAAATATTTTACTTAGTAGATCACTGGTTTACCGTAAAAGGATGTAATTCAGGAACAACAATATGGAAGAGCTGCATAGGGCATGATATGGGGAAAGGAAGTCATTTCTGTGCACTCTCCAGGTACATCTCCCTGCATCTCCATGTGTTCACCACCCTAGAAGTTCTTTGAACTCTGGGTTTTTTAGGAGACTTCATTACCTAGGCAAAATTGATTAAATCACAGACTGTTGGCAATTGATTTAATCTTCAGGCCCTCTACTCTCTCAGAAGTTCAGGAGGGTGACTGACAGTTCCATCCCTTTAATCACTTGGCTGGGTTCCCTGATAGCCAGCCCCCATCCTTAGGTGCTTTCCAAAGGTCACTTCATTAACATACAAAAAGGCACCCTAGTAGCTGTAGGCCCTTAGGAAATTCCAATGGTTTTATGACCTCTGTGCCAGAAACAGAAACAAAGACCAAATAAATATTTCTTATTATAAATCACAATATCACATCATTTCCCTTGTTCTTTTTTTATGTTGATTTATTTATATTGAGAGAGACAGAGAGAATGAGTAAGGTCTGGGCAGAGAAAGAAGAGAGAGAAGATCTCAAATGGGCTCCCACTATAAGCACACAGCCAGACAGGGACTCAGTCTCAGGAACCAATCTCATGAACCATGAGACCTGAACCAAAATAAAGAGTCGGACACTCAACTGAATGAGCCACCCAGGCACCCCATCACCCCTCTTCAGCAGATAAAAAAAAGGCTGAAGAGTGTAAAGGTAAAATGATTTGCCTCTACACACAGAGTTTAGAAGGTAGCAACAGATGGACCTGAAGAGTCTGACCCTATAGCTCATTCAGGCAGAAAGAGGAGCAGTAACACGTTTGAGTTTTTCAAGTTGCTTTTACTGCAGTGCTGGTTCCCTTGTATGAAACAATCCCTGGCTGTATCATACTTGTTAATACACATTTCATGCTACAGTTGGAAGAGGAAAGTACTGGAATGATACAAGCGGAGGATAAAAAGTGTCGGGATGTTATTTTAGAAATATAGCAATGTAAGTGAAGGAGAGAAGTGGCTGTATAGTATAGCTCAAGGAAATAAGCATGCCAGCATGGTATATTATTGCATGCCAGCCCATCTGAGCTAGAGAGAAGTCCAAAAAGTAAGTAATGTATTCCTTTTCCTGCTAGCTTTAGGATAAATGTTTATTAAAAACTTGGAGTTTTATGCATATAAAATTGTGGTATTTACTGTGTTCTTGCCACTTGCCCTTTACTCACTGAAGAATTTTCAGTAGTGTATATTGTAGTGTTTCCAGCAGTAAGCACGATGGTGATACCCTCTTAACTCATGGCCCCGAACTCTAAAAAGTCTAACCAAAAGAAGAAAAATATGATTATCTTTGTCATAGAGTATTACTGTAAATAGACCAAATGTGTTACAGTTTAATATTTTGGAAGGGGAGAACTGGGGAAGAAGGACACACTTGAGGTAAAGGAGTACGATAAATGTACACTTTTGATCAATCATTTTGACCATGTTATCATGCACTTGCACATTTTCTAAGCTCTGTCAAAGTCTAGGTTAGCCATTACGTCTCCCTGATCTCAAAGATGCCATTCACTACTAAGGAATTCCATGTATGCTGACTTCCATGCTGGATGATCTGGAAGGCACATTGCTTGGTACAATCGAAAGACAGAAAAATTAGTATAATTGAGAAAATCCTTCCAGCAAAGACTGGCTAGTTGTGTCAAAATGCATTTCTCTTTCTTTCTGAGCACACAGACTAACTACATTTTCTAGTTTCCCTTTTAGGTAAGTATGGTCATGTGACTTCCGCCCCCTGGAGGATGGGCAAGAGTGATATATGTCACTTCCAGCCTGAATCTTCCAGTCAGGAGATTCCAGGCAATCTCCTTTGTGATTCTCTACTCTTTCCCTCCCCTCTGCTGAATGAATAGAAAGGGTGCTGAACACCTAAAGGTGGCAGAAGCCACAGACAGAATGACCTTAGGTTCCAGAGTGATGGCATGGCCAGAGCAACTGTCAAATCCCAATGCCAATTGGACTTCATATGAAAAAGAAATTAACTCCTCGTGGGTTAAGTGTTTGAGATTTGGGGGTTAATTTGTCATCTGTGGTGGAAACAATGATTAGCCTTTTTCAAGAAGATTCTTCTTTAGGAATGAAGGACTTATTTCCACCGAGTGCTACCAGCAGACAGTCTCCAGTTGTCAGCCACCTTTGAGAATACCTGAACTGGAGAGTTTTCTGTGTTCAAGGTCATATTCCCTTCTAGGACTAGATTTCATCCAGTGACTGGTGAACAAGTGGGTAAAAAGTCTCCGGGTCCCCTCAACTCAAGTAGCGATAACTCTAAAAGCCATCTTGGCAGCAAAGCACTCTGTGGCATGAGCTAAGGACTTTGTTGGAGACTTCATTATAGAACAAATTCTTCTACCCAACTCTGCTTTTTTCTTTTTCCTTCCATAGATGTTGATGCCAAGAACACTCCCTATATAGGAATGTCCTGCATGGTAATCTCCGAGTGTGCAAGGAGTTAAAGGCGATAAAAGCATCTCAGATACCCATTCTTTTATATAGGCTTGGCACCTTTTTCCAAATAGTATCTCTTTGCATAGCAAGGATTTTAATACTGATTTAAAACTCAAATCTTTACTTTTTTGGGCTTTAGCTATATAACATAAATGAAAAATGAAAATCTAAAATTAATTTCAAGTAGTATTTTGTAGGTTTCAGCTGAGACTAGTTTCTGAGTGACCTAACTCAAAACCCAAATCTTCTACTTGCTAGTGGGAACATTAGAGGGACATTAGAGATCTTCTTAACCTCTTTGACCTTCAGCATCTTCATCTACAAAAAGGAATAATATTACTACCTACTCACAGGGCTATTGTGAGAATTAAATACAAGAATATATTTAGAACAGTCAACACAGTGCCTAGAGCATAAAATATGCTGAAGAATGGCAAGCTATTAGTATCTAGTCTTGGTTTACCTGTTAGCCTGATTTATTCTTACTACCCTTATAGACAAACTTGGCTAACTTGTGGCCCAATTACACAATCCCGTGCTCTCTCACTAGAAATACTTTTTCTTTACATATTTCACTCACCCTTCAGGATCTGCCCAAATTGCATTCTCCTTAGAAATTCTGGTGCCTCTATCTGAGTAAAAAAAAAAAAAAAAATCTCCCTTTCTTGAGTCCCAAAACAATTTACGTTCAGTTCTTATATGACATCTGCATGTTATCTGTGCTACTAGATTGTAAGCAGCTCAAAGTCAAGTCCCATGTCTGATTTATCTTTATATTCACTGAAGCACTTGCACACTTCTGTGCATAAACTAAAAGCCTGATAAATATTCATTGCATAACTGCATGAATGAGTTAGGTCAATACAATGGCCTCACCTGAAATTTGCATATATGCAAAATTGCATTTCAACCCATAATTATCAAGAACAGAGTCTTATATCAGAGTTGCTATGTTGGTTTCCAACAGAAAAATCCTCGTAGAGTGCCAGCCTACTGCTATCATTACTCTTTTAGAAGGAATCTAAATGCAGATAAAGTTAGAAGCAAGCAAATATGAAATACCAGTAAAATCATTTATTTACCTATCACATACATATATTGGCTTGTATTATGTAACAGACATTTTTCTAAGAACTTCATAAATATTAAATCATTTCATCATTGTGACAATGCTGTTGTTAATCTCTTTATATAGATGAACAAACTGAAGTACAGAGAGGTCAAGTAATTTGCTTAAGAATACTCCAACAAAAAAATGGTAGAGCCAGGAACTAAAGCCTGTGTCTTTCACTGTTACACTGTGCGGCCTTCTACCTCTTTGGAGTCAATGTCATGGTACTACATTAAGATTTGCTGTTGCTTTCCCTGCTTTTGTCTCATGCTAAAATCATTTTCCACTGGCTAGTGAGAATTCTATATCAACCACTGTATACTGGGCTACTGATAGAGTTCATCCTTTATGTGATTGGTTGGTAAAAGATAAGTCAGGAAAAGGATCAGATAAAAGGAGTACCTGAAATGATAATCAGTGCCAGGTGCACAGTAGGCAAGCTAAAAATATGCTTCTTGAATGTACAAATTAGACAAGAAGAGATTGTGTTCTCGTTAGTGAGCCATAAAGTAATCCTAGATGTATTTGGGTAGTTAGCTGCAGACTCATATGCTTAAAACTTTAGATCTTATTTAAAAAAATAAATCAATGAGCAATGTGCTTAGAGTTTAGATATAACCGTTAAGTCTCAATCTAAAACTACACTAATTTTATCACTGAATAACTGTTTAGAAATCACATGTCTAAGAGGAGTCAGGCTTCTCAGAAAGGAAGCATTGCTCTCCTATAATTAATAATATAATTATAATACAATGGATTTTAATCATTCCAGAAGAAAAAAATATAGCTATAGGAAAAACAGAAATAGGCTGATTCTTCATAATGTAATGCTCAGGAAACAAAGAAATTCCCAGAAGAATATTTACAGTATGACACACTTTTTATATAGCTCTAAAGCAAGTGTACATCTATATGTGATAAAGGGAAAAAAACAACAAAACAAGAGAATGATAAAAACAAAATTCAGTGTAGAGGTTACTCTGGCACAGTGAGGAAGGAGACGTGTAGAAGAAGAAATAATACAGAGATAGATGTAAGTCACTGGCAAAACTCTATTCTTAGCTGGTCTGATGGGTTCATTGAAACCCATTCAGTAAATAAATATACAAATAATCAGACAAATCAAATACAAAAGGGCATTAATAGCCAATAATGATAATGTTCATGAACCAAGAATTATGATTAATCCATTCCTATGCCCCTAATATAATAACAATAAAAGTAAACTTTCCCAAAAATAAACTTATAAATTTATTTTACATGATATTTAACAGATTTTTTAATGTGTCAAACACCCATAAAATGAATGCAGGTCAGTCTCTTACTAATTTTAATGGTCAATAACAATTTCATATGGGAAAGGAAGTGGTTTGATAAAGCCAAGACAAAGAAAAATGGAATAAGCTTAGTCATTTATTCCTCTATTGATCTACTCAATGACTTTTTATTGAGCACTAACTCTTGCTCTGGAACTATTCTGTGGGTAGTGGATAAACTGGAAGATTTGTAAAGATGAATACAACTAATGCATTCATTCCTTCTGCTATTCATTCAACGAGTCTTTATAGATTATCTATTATATAATAGGCAGTCACTTCCATGCTGGTGAGATAGTGATTAATAATACAGACTGTGTCTGCTTGCATTCTGGTGGTTAAGTCAGATATACTTTAGGTCATTACTATAAAGTATGATGTGTGATATGATACAGAACAACAGGGTGCTAAAAGAAGGCCATGGGAATAGAAAGATTGTTACTATTCACCTAATGCCTGTGAAAATCACAAGGGAGATGATATTAGAGAAAGATCTTAAAGGGTGAATACAAGTTTACTAGGTAGAGATGAAAACAGATATCCCAGGTAGGTGGACCAGAATGTAGAAAGCATGAAAATGAAACAAAAAGGTAGCAGATTGTTTTTTAAGTAAATGCTTAGTTTGATACAGCTAGGGCATGGAACACATAGGGGAAAATCAGGGTTCTGAGAGAAGGTGAAACTGGAGACAAGAGTTGAGGTACATTTTTGAAACATATGCTATGCCAAAGGATGACGTGTCACACTGAAGTGATGAACCTTATTTTCCACACAACAGAGACATACAGATGTTTAAAAAGAGAAGGTTGGAGTAGGGAGAAACAGAGACAGAGAATTCAGTTAGGAAGCAGTGGAAATTATCCAGGAAAGACCCGTAAATAATTCATTTTTCTGGATCTTTGCTACTGAAAGGATATGTCTACAGAGACAATGTCCCTAACATTTTAACAGAGAGTTCACATTCTAAGAAATCAATTGTATGTGTCCACATGTATGTGTTTTTGGGTAGGAGAGGTATGTAACGTGAACAATTACCCCCATCCCTGCCCAAATTATTAAGCCACAATGCAAATGCTATGTGTCTAAATGCCTCATTTAAGAAATGTAGCCAGACCTGGGGCACCTGGGTAGCTCAGTCAGTAAGCATTTGACTTCGGCTCAGGTCATGATCTCATGGTTCGTGGGTTTGAGCCCCATGTTGGGCTCTGTGCTGACAGCTGACAGCCTGGAACCCGCTTCAGATTCTGTGTCTTCCTGTCTCTCTGCCCCTCCCCCACTCACACCCTGTCTCCCTCTGTCTCTCAAAAATCAATAAAACTTTTAAAATAATTATATATAAAAAAAGAAATATTGCCAGTCCTTCTGTAGGATCAGGAAGAGAGTGGTTTAGGCTATAAGGATGATTTCAGTGCAAAAATTATCTTCAAGATGAGAGAATACTTAAGTATGCTTGAAGAAAAACCCAGTGAAGACAGAGAAATGGGAGCTACTAAGAGAGATGAGAAAAAATGGGAGCAAGTTTCACAGAAATTGAAAGGTTTGGGATTTATTACTGAGGTAAAGTTAGATAAGAGAAAAGATTTCTGCTCCCGTGAAGTGATAAAAGGATGAGTAGATAGGGATAATGATCAACATTTGGGAAATTGAGGGGCAGGGTGATTACAGAGTTCAATATCCTTAATAAAGTCTGAAATGAGGCAGTCTGCTAAGAGAGAAGTGGTAAGATTTTAGATGTAGAAGACTTCCGTGAACGATGGTGTCAACATGTCAATAGTAATCCAGTTTCTTAATAGTTTATTCTTTGAGCTATTGAAGTACCAGTGACAGTGGAAAGTAGCAGGGCTGATTAATGGGAAGAAGTGGCAGAATACATTGTAAAGAAGTTATTAGAGGCCTATAAAGAAAAAAACCATGAGACAATGAGGTCTATAATATGGTGAAGCTTGGGCATGAATGACACAGGGTACAGGAAGCTGTTGGCTGATTCATGGAAGGGTCACTAAGTGACATCATAAGTTGAATTGGTCATGATGCGGATATAAAAGTTAAATGTAAAGAAAGATTAGGCTGGAAAGAAAATGTGTATACAGTTTGTACAGTTAAAATTAGTTTCTATGGGGTATTAGGAAAATTTGGTAATAAAGTAAGAGTATTGTAAAATGTATTGAACTATTAAAAGGAATTGTGGATCACACAAATATTCAAAAGTTGAGAATAGATACTTTTTTGAGAGAGAGAGAGAGAGTCACAGGGGATGGGAAGAGTGAGAGAGGATCTTAATCAGGCTCCATGCTCAGTGCCTCGGTGTGGAGCCCAATGTGGGCTCCGTCCCACCATCCTGGGATCATGACCTGAGCCAAAATCAAGAGCCAGACACTCAACCAACTGAGCTACCCAGGTGCCCTGAGAGTAGCTACTTTTAATCTCTGTTCCTATCTAACTTCCTTACCCCTGTAAACTAGATTCTTCTTTAGATAATCAAGATTATATGTTAAAATGGACTTTTATGTTGTATGTAAGCGATGAACCATGGGAATCTACCCCAAAAACCAAGAGCACACTTTATACACTGTATGTTAGCCAATTTGACAATACATTATATTTAAAAAATAATACAAAAATAAATGGACTTCTATTTTAATTTCTTTAATCAAATTTTTATTAATGAAACCTATGTAAATACGCAGGTAATGAGTTGTACTAATTATTCCATGGTTCACTATTATCTTTGATCCATACACATCCCCTTCCTTGTTTCATTCCATTGTATCTCCATTTCCAACCCCCAGCTTCCTCCCTTTCTCCACCATAGGCAAATTTTCAAATGTATACATGTATCTTTTTGTTGGCACATATTCTTGCAAAATGTGTATTTTTGTTTTGTTAGTATACAATTTTAATTAGTATAAATAGCATTGCATAACATATTTTATTCAGCCTCTGCTCTTCACTCTGAGTAACGCCTTTAAATCTATCCATGTGGCTATGATTACATCAAAGTTGTTGCTTTTAACTGTGCATTAAACTCCGTGGTGTGCATTCAAAACATTTTACCTATTGCTCTTCCAGTAATGGACACTCAAGTTTGCCTCCACAAGCAATACTGCAAGGGGGCACCTGGGTGGCTCAGTCTGTTAAGCTTCTGACTTCAGCTCAGGTCATGATCTCAGAGTTTGTGGGTTCGAGCCCTGCATCAAACTCTGTACTGAATGTTTGCTCAGATCCTGGAAGACTGCTTCAAATTCTGTGTCTCCTTCTCTCTCTGCCTCTCCTCCACTTGTACTCTGTCTCTCAAAAATAAAAACAAAAAACAAAAAGCACTGTAGGGAACATCCTCTTCCATGTCCCCTTTAGGACTTCTGTACAAGCTTCTTGGGGATATATATCTGAAATAGAATTGGAAATGGTAAGTTGTACACATACTGTTTGGATTGTGTAGAGCCAGATTGTTCTCCAGACTAGCTGCTCTAGTTCACACTCCCAAAGCTAATACTGAAGATTCTTGCAGCCCCACATTACTGCCAACACTTGGCATTACCATCTTTCTAATTTGTGCTGAACTAATAGGTTTAGATTGGTTTCTTATTTTGGATTTAATTTGCATGTCTGATTACCAGAATGTTTTAACATCTCTTTATAGGCATCATAAATTGTGGGATTTTCTATTTTGCATTACTTATATCCTTTTTCCTATGAGATATTTCTTTTCTTAGCTAATTTTTAGGAGTCCCTTGTATATATTCTAAGTACCTTGTCAGTTTTGGACATTGCAAACATTTTTTCCCATTCTATCCTCTCTTTCTTGACTTTGTATATAGTATTCTTGTTGATCAGATATCTTTCACTTCAGTGCAATCACACTGGGAGAGGAATGGGTCAATAAACTACTCTGCTTCTCTAGAATTTAAAATTTTGAACTTAGGGGGCACCTGGTGGCTCAGTCGGTTTAGTGTCTGGCTTTGGCTTAGGTCATGATCTCATGGCTCACAAGTTCGAGCCCCACATCTGGCTCTCTGCTGACAGCTCAGAGCCTGGAGCCTGCTTCAGAATCTGTGTCTCCCTCTCTCTCTGCCCCTCCCCCACTCACACTCGGTTTCTCTCTCTCTCTCTCTCTCTCAAAAATAAATAAAAACATTAAAAAATTTGAAATAAATAAAATTTTGAACTTAGAAACAAAAAGACTAAACTGAGTTTTGAGATATACTGATGACAGCATGAGCTGCTACTGAAATTCCATCACTTGTTCCTATTCTTTACCTTTAGGGGCCTATTTTTATTTCGAACTCTTCCTTGAAATCTGTGAGATACCTTAATATCTTTTCAATAAGTTCTCTTTTTGTTGAAGTAAGTAGAATCGCTTTTTATTGCTTACAATCAAAAGAACCTTTACTAATACAGAAGATGAGACAGCTGAATGACAAAATGGCGTCTCCAGGACCAGAGTTCATACTATAGTCCTGCAAGCCCTTGTGATTGATGAATTTCCAGCCACCATGAGGTGTTTCCCTCATAAACTGTTCAAATAAAGAACAAATGCCATATTCTCACAGAGTAAGGCTTTTGTTATTGATAAATGGAATTCCCACCCAGTTCCATAATTACATTTTGTTATAAACACATACACAATAAAAACATGAGAATTTGATCATTTAGTAGTACTAACTACATTTTTAATGATGAACTTAAAATATAATTCCAAAGGTCTTTCTTAATAGACCTCTGAATAAGCTAAGTTTTCTTGTGTTTTGGTGACCTATTAATCTGGGCAGCACTTGCCTCATCAGCTGCATCTTTCTAAATATGGATGTACTTAGACAGTAAATACATCCTCTTCCCAGCACAAGCTTAGTGTCCTATCAAAGGATCAATTATGCTCCTGCAACGGGGCAATGCATTACTAAATAATGTCAAAAATGTGATTGCCTTAGAGAATCAAGACAGAACAATGTTTATGTAAGGAGTGCTCAAGGAATGCAGGTTTTTTGTTTTTTTTAAATTTCTGTTCCTTAACTGGTAATTGAAATATGCCTAGATCCTAAAATAGAGATTCCTGAGAACAGATGTGATTATAATTTTGTCAAGGACAACAGTTTGGATTTTTGTTGCATTACAGGAAATGAATCTTTCAGGTCAACGCAAATGAGAATTCTTTTATTCTTTTATTCTAGTACTTCTCATACTTTGTTAGTCAAGACATTTTGATGAAAGAGTTCTGGGCAGGGCTGGGGAATCTGTATGTTGAATTAGCACACTAAGTCATTCTTAGGAAGGTGGTCCATGTCCTGCCCAAGAAGAATTCTGTTTTAAACTATCAGAATTGATTGGAGTGAATATCATGGAGAGGCATATGATATAAACTATCATGAATTTATTACATCTATCTAGAATTTTAGAAAATTGGCTTGGCTGCTAAGCTGCAAATGTATCACATTCCTTGTCTATTAATATAACAAGGTTGCTGGAAAATTAGATGTGATAGTGTATTTATCACTACACTGACTTTTATTCACTTTTTCACTTAGCCAAAATTTGTCTAATTCCTACCTTGGTAAAGTCAGCTTGGAATACACAAGGCATACAGAGATTATAAAATGTAATCCTTGACTTCAAGGAGTTCATGATATATTAACTAGGTGATAGGCCCTGAAGAATTAACAGGAAATGAAAATCTAGTATGGTAAATGCTATGATTGGAGAAATATACAGTTATGAAGAGCTTTATAGGAACATTTGATCTATACCTTGGGGTACAGGAAGGGATGTCAAAACTGATAACTGAATTATTTTTCATTGTCAAGCAGTATTCCATTGTGGATGGAACTGGAGGGTATTATGCTAAGTGAAATAAGTCATTCAGAGAAAGACAGATATCATATGTTTTCTCTCATATGTGGATTGTGAAAAACTTAACAGAAGACCATGGGGGGAGGGAAGGGGGAAAATGGTTACAAACAGAGAGGGAGGCAAACCACAAGAGACTCTTAAACTGTAAGAGTTTTCTTACAGAGAACAAACTTGAGGGTTGTTGTGGGGGGTGGAGGGGAGGGTAAGTGGGTGATAGGCATTGAGGGGAGGGTACTTGTTGGGATGAGGACTGGGTGTTGTATGTAAGTGATGAACCATGGGAATCTGCTCCCAAAGCCAAGAGCACACTGTATACACTGTATGTTAGCTAACTTGACAATAAATTATATTTAAAAAAATAAACTGATAATTGAAATATAAAATGTGGTCAGGCAGATGAAGAGAGAACTAGAGTAGTGCATACAGAAGGAATTGCATCCTAGGACACTTGGCAGTAATAGAGAGAGAGACAACAACATAGTTGAAGATCTGAATGTATGACGAAAGTCTAGTGTAATGGAAAATCATATTGAGAAAAATGCTGGTGAGGTGAACAGGAAGCAGGAGTTGTGGATCATGCTGAAAGATTTGGACTTCATTCTTCAAGCTGGTGTTTTGGAAGATGTTTTACAAGCAAGGGACGCAATCAGGTTTATGTTTTAAAAAACCACTCAAGCTCCAGCATAGAGAATAGATTTTAGGGGGCTAAGACTGCATGTAAGGAGACCATTCTACTAATTGAATTGAGAGGAGATGGAAGCCTGAATTAGGATAACTGGAAAGATAAAGAAAGGTGGGCAGATCAGAGAGATATGAATCAAGTAGAGTCAATAACACTTAGATACTTGTATCCTTAGGGTCTCGTACAGTGATCTACATACATAGATGGCACTCAAAAACATGTTCATTGAATGAGTTAGGAAAGTATTTCTTAAAGAGGATGGTAAAGCTGGGCTGTGACAAGTTTTATCTATTTATTAGACACATCTTCCTGGATTTTTAGCCAGGTCTTCAAACTCAGTGTTTCCATAGCTACATCTATCCTTGCCATTATCTACTTCTCTTTCCGACTGTTTCCTCCCTAGATCTGGGATTAATCTCCTTCCATTCACCCAAGGCTGGGAATCATTTACCTCTGTATCTCGAGTGCCTAATACACAGTACTTTTTCCAGGTAGGCATAAATATTCCATAATTTTGGGTTGAATAAATAGCTCCATAAATTCACCTAAGCTCAAACATCACGGTTAGTGAACCTGACCCACTCACATCAAATTAGTGGTCAAAGACTTGAGCTCACCTTTACAATATTTCTTGAATTTACCTCTTTTTTTCCACTGTTGCCAGTTTCTGTTTTGCTTGTTGGTTTGGTTAGACATACTCATATGTTTATCTCTAAGTTGTGCCCTCTTCAGGACATTTAATACAGCTCCCAGATAAATATTTCCAAAAGACAATTTTTGTCTTGGATCTCCTCTACTCAGTGACTCCCTCACTATTCTAGCCTGACCATCATAATCATTCCCTGATTTTCCTTCCTATCTCCTCTTCCTCTTCTCCTGTTACCCCTCTCCCTACACTCCAGTCTCCCCATGCCCCATCACACCAGGCTTCTTCAGTCTTGATAGTGTTATCACAGTTTCTCAAAATGCCATACACTTTGTCACGTCTATATCTTGTTTTGTTTTGTTCTTTTCCTCAGAATTCTCTTCATTTCAGACTACTTGAACCCATCCTTCCTTCAAAGTCCAGATCCCAGCCATGTCTTCTCCATGGAGCCTTCTAGGTATCTTTCCAACTAGCAGTGACTCTTCTTCTCTAAGCTCTAAGAATATTTTCATTTGTGCGTGTCATATGCTTCATGTCACTTCCTTTTAAATAGTTATTCCTATTCCTATTTTACTTCCCTTTATATACTGTATACAGGACATGGATTGTGTGTGTTTTCTTCTTTTTGACAGAATTTGTTGAAACTAGGTGCATAAAGCATCTAGGTTAGCTTGCAAAATAAGCTTATAATCAGTAGTAGCTGGTATTGTCAATTACTTATCTGGAAAATGGGAATTATGATAATACCTACCTCATCATATAATCAGGAGGATTAAATAAATTAGTGCATGGGAATCTCTTTGAATAACACCTGGTATATTGTAAGTACTCAACAAATATTAACTGTTATGATTATTATTGGTTTTTTATTAGTATTATTTTCAGATGTTTCACAGAGTAAGATTATACTGAATTTATAGTCATCTAAAAGCCTCAGGTTGTTTTTGCATGAAGAGCTGTTAAGTCAGTTCTTTTGCAATCTCATACTATGAACAAAATAGGCTCAGACCTTGCTGTGCTTTGGTTCTTTTTTGAAGGTTGTTGGGAAATTCCAAGGTGAACCAGACTTAATGCCTGTGGCCTTTATCCACAGTACTGAGAATGGAATATCAAGGTGAAGAGAAATAGCAATTTGATTCTAGGTTTTGCATTGAAATAGATCGGGGACTGTGCTGCTTTTAATATAGTGCTAGAGCTGCCTTTCCGCTCAGCATTTGGTTTTCTAGAGAAAGAAATGTATAAAGACAGAAATTTGCCTAGGGGCTAGTTATTTTATTTTATTATTTTTTATTTTTTGACATTCCTGGATGTTCTAGTAGGGCTTTTGGAGCTATCCACCTTTGAATTTAGAATTAGCTTATTGCCTGTTTTCATAATTGTTAACTGAACTGGCTCACCATGTAAGTTCACATACATTACCTCATTTGATTTTTTTTTTTTTAATAGTTTATTGTCAAATTAGTTTCCACTACCTCATTTGATTTTTCACAACAGCCCCACGGAGGAGGGATTATCATTTTTCTTATTTTATTAATAAGGAAACTGAGCACATTTGCAACTCACACAGTGTCAGCTCAAAGGTTCACATTTGAGTTTTCTGGCTCTAAAGTCTAAAATTGAGGGACGTCTGGATGGTTCAGTTGGTTGAGCATCCGACTTCAACTCAGGTCATGATCTCATGGTTCATGAGTTAGAGCCCTGCATTGGGCTCTGTGTTGACAGCTCAGAGCCTGGAGCCTGCTTCAAATTCTGTGTCTCCCTCTCTCTGTGACCCTCCCCTGCTCATGCTCTGTCTCTCTCTCGCTCTCAAAAATAAATAATAAAACATTAAAAAAATTTAATCTAAAGTTGAGAGGTGAATCATTTACTAAAAGGACAAACAGCTTTAAGTGGCCATCTGTTTCAGGGATTCCTAGAGTAGGTTGTGGGGAGAACAATGAGAGATGAAGAAAGTAAATGTTTAATTATGGGCCAATTTCTATATATCAGGCATGATGCTAGACACTGTTCATTCATCATTTCATGTTGTCCTACCCATAGCAGGTAGAGAAACTGAGAAGAGGGGGAATTCACTAACTTATCAGGCTCCAAACTATGTACAAGCAATATGCTAATTTTTTAAGTTTATTTAAAGCTCAGGGAGCTTCCAGTGTTAAAAGTGTGCAAAGTGATAGTTAAAAGCAGCTCAGGGGTGCCTGGGTGGCTTAGTCAGTTAAGTGTCTGACTTCGTCTCAGGTCATATCTCACAGTTCGAGAGTCTGAGCCCAGTGTCTGGCTCTGTGCTGACAGCTCAGAGCCTGGAGTCTGCTTTGGATTCTATGTCTCCCTCCCTCTCTCTTCCCGTCCCCATCTCATACTCTATCTCTCTCTCTCAAAAATAAATAAAAACATTAAAAAATTTTTTTACAAAGCAGCTCAAAGTGATTCAAAGTTCTTAGGCCAAGTACTTTTATTTAATACCATTTTTAACATTGGTTCTGTGAAAGGTGAACTGGTTATGATTTTAAGCTTAGGAGGCATAGGAAGGGATTTCCCTGGCAGCAGCTGGAGGGGCAAGGTACAGTGGCTTTGGACAGAACCATGGGTGTACCTAATAGTAATTTAAAAAATCTGAATCCACAAGCCCAGCACTACGTGTTTTCTATTTTCTTTGTTACGACTTGCAGGAATCATAATAGAATATCTTTTGGAAAATACATATTTGTTTCTCTCTCTCCTACTGACTCGATCAATGGTGATCTTCTAGGAAAAGAATCATTGCGGACCAAATTTACTTACTAACTATTTTCAGCTACTCAAAACAGTTCCAAATTAGAATTTTAAAAAAATTTTTAATGATTCTGATTTAAGCAAATGTAAGGAAAACTTACAAATGTGTTATTCTTTCCTAAGCTTATGTAAAAATTGTCCAAACTTCCTCTATGATATGAATAGTCTTCAAACTTTTTATGTAAATCATTTATGTTGTTTATATATTTCAGAGAGACAAAATTTTGCATTCAGTATATATGCACATCTCCCCATTTCATCATGAACATATCAATACTTCATATTTGTAATAGTTTTCTAAATAAAATAATTATTTGATTTTATATTTCAGTTATATGAGTTCTATATGCCTTGTGCATGGTTTTTGTTTACCCTATTTTTCAAAAATCTAAAGGAAAGAGGAGGTATATCTGTTATTTGTGGCTGGATGGCATTACATGAATATTTTAAAAGCAAGTTATAGGAATCTCTTAGAAACTTATGCAACAGGTATATGTTTATTATTCAATGCCTTCATGAAAAAATAGATTTTTCAACTCCTGAGGTTATACTGGTGAACATAATTTAAAATAAAACCTGAGAAAAGTAAAAGAGATTAAATAAATATTCATGAAAATGCCCTCTTCAGGAAATAGGGTCATTTGAACAGTCTATTCCATTAAAAATCGCTTTATTTCACTTAAATTGGTTACCTCACAGGGAAGGAAGACATAAGAATACTAAAGGATTGATTCTGAAATCTGGACCAAAGAAATGACTTTGAAATCTCCCCATTGCATTAGCCAGATGGAATTTATCACCCCGAAAATCTAGAACTGATCAGTTGTTTTAACCTATATAACTTAGAAGAGTACCAACAATCTATTTAAGTGCTATGTCAATTGTATGAAAAATTAGCATTTTTATTAATATATAAATATTGATAAACCACAAATTAGTTGAACTCTTAGAGCATTGGGGTGATCTAAAATTAGCAATTGCCTAACTGTGACTTACTAACAGGTCACTTACAATGATCATTAACATTAATTCACAATCAGAATAACATAGAACAGACCTGTGAAGTCATTAGCACCACTTGATTTTTATTTATGACAGTCACTAGAAATTAAATCAAATGATGTTTAATCAAAAGAAATAAGTTTGGAACTAGAACATTTATTATCAGATATTGGTAACCATACTTATTCATCAACTATTGTGATGTTTGGAAATTCAATCTAAACAACTTAAAACTGTTGCATGAATGATTTCTCAGACTTAATGCTTATCCCAGCATCCAGTTTTTCACTCCCTTTGCACTCTGACTCCATGCTGAGTGTGGAGCCTGCTTAAGGTTCTCTTCCTTTCCCTCTGACCCTCTCCCCAACTCTCTCTCTAAAATGAATAAATAAGTAAAATTCATATGTTGAAATCCTAATGCCGAAAGTGATGATATTAGGGGGTTGGGCCTTTGGGAGACGCTTAAGTCACAAAGGTGGAGTCCTCATAAATGGAATTTTTGTTATTATAAAAGAGACCCCAAAGCTCCCTAACCCCTTCCAGTATGTGCGGACACAGCAAGAAGGTGGCAGTTTGCAACTTTGAACCTGACCATGTTGGTACTCTGATCTTAGGCTTCCAACCTCCAGGACTGTGAGAAAAAAGTTTCTGTTGTTTGTAAGCCATCCAGTTTATGATATTTTGTTATAGCTGCCCAGGCAGTAAATAACAAATAAGTCAAATCCATCATGCTTCAGTGACCTTATCCAAGCCCAAAAGATAGATTAGATGAGATTGTTCTGGACCATGAACTTGTGTCCTAGGACCAGCAGTATCAGCATCATCAGAGAGAGTTTGTTAGAAATGTAAATACTAAGCCCCATTCTGGACCTATTGAATAAAAATCCCTGATGATTCATATGCAAAATAACGCTTGAAGAACACTGTTATAGGAGATGCCTCCAATATTTCAGAAGTTGAGTTGGTACTAGATTTTTTTTTTGCTTTCTTTATTTTAAATTCCAGTAGAGTTAACATACAGTTTTAGATTAGTTTCAGGTATGCAATATAGTGATTCACTTTTCTATTCCTGACAGTAGTTTGGTCATCTGAACTTGAATGTTAGAATGGTCTAGGTTTTACCTAATGAAGAGCTATGATTGTTCCTGGAAAGGATTATTTATTGAAAGTATTTCATGTGTTTGCTTTTTCAAGCAAGATGTTTTCTATCCACATCTGAAGAGTGACATGGAACTTGGACAAATCTGACCTTGAGAGATTCCTAGATTTCACCCTGTGTTGATTTGCATCCAACCCTTAACAAGAAGGTGGAAATACAGAAAACATTGGTTTTTTTTTTCACCCATATGCTGTTCTCAGAAGACACTGAATGCTCTAAAGCTGATTATTTTAACCTTTATGGTTTCCCAGAGACTTTGTACTCTATAGGCTGTTTGCTTTGGATTGCCTATATTCTAATTTTTTGGAGACTGAAGCTTTTGAACACATTGCTATTTTATTCTCTGACTTTAATGAAGATTGAGGGTGAAAGAGAACTAATATATTTCAGAACTTGAGAAGCAAAAATTTGACATCTGGTGAGTAGCTGGGATGGACAATGAAATAGGAGTTGAGAACAGCTGCCTATGAGGGTCACACAGGCAAAATAAATGTATGAAGCAGGTGGAAAATCAGGCAATGGGAAGTCAAAAGGACCAGGATAAACCAGAAAGAGCATGTCCAGGATACAAGACAGTCACTGCTCAGCTCCACTGGACTGCAGTCAGGCAGTTACAGGAGCACAGCGTTGCCGGATCATTTGATAGAAGCATGAAATTGGAATGTTCACCTGGCATCTCTCAATGTTTTTAAATACAGTGCAGGCAAAGTGGAATGTGTCTGATGGGACCAGATTCAGTCCTGAGGTTGCTGGTTTGCCACCTCTAGAGAAACAAATCCATGTAATAGATTCCAATAATTATCGGTTGCTTCTCTAAGGAAGTTATTCCTTTTATATGTTATAAAACCATTTTGTGTTCATTCTTACCCCATTTCCTTTTTGTTTTGTCCTTAAGGAGAAGAACAATGACTGCCATCCATCATCTGCATAAAGATGCAATGCATTTAAAAACTTGAACCACCCCACAGCGAACTTATTAATCTCCCAGTGAAATGATACCAACATATTCTCATAATATCGTTCACATACAATTTTCTCAGGATTTTTGCTGAGGGGATTTGATGGAATCCTGTTTGAGAGGGCCGTGTCTTTTCTCAGTGGAGTGTCTTTAAAACACTAAAGGAACTCCTGGTAGATCTGAAAGCTTTTGATATGCTTAAGTTTGCTTAATTATCCCAAATACTGAATGCTTAGTCAAAACATAGTGTCATATAGTGAACAACTCAAAGACTGTTCCTAATAATGGCAATTGCTTTGGATAATGTATGAGCTGAAACTGTCAAGTCTTCTGTGTTCCTGTGTACGTCCATATTGGTATAAACAGAGGTCTTCAGAAAATGAATTTTGGCTTTTGTAAGTTGATGGGACTCTAACCTGGTGTCCTCCTGCATTAGATATTTTATCTGTATGTAAAACCTACTTTTTGGTTAAACATTGATGCCATTATTTATCAGAATCTTTTAGTCCTACTCAATCTTTTACCCTGTAACAACAATTTGAAAACTTACATAGAAAACCAAATAAAAATGGTTATTACTTCATAGTATCAGGGCAGGGTTTAAACAAGAGAGCTTTAAATTTTTATCTAAGCCCAAAGCCTCTCCCCTTCCCCCACATTATTATTTGTAGTTTAATTTTTTAAAGAAAAAAAAATAAAATTTTGGTATTTTTAGCAATCTGGGAGAAACAATGGTTCCTGTTGGGAGAAAAGGTTGCTAAATCATTAGGAAACATGTTTTCTTTATTCATATTTGCCTTTGAAGAAGCTTGTACAATGCCTGGCTCTTTGCAGTGGCCCAGTGAAGAGCCGAATGATTAATAGGAGCCCACTGCTCCTTGGGCAGCTTCCTATCAAGGCCTGGTACACCCTGAAATGAACATGGAAAGCCCATCAGCAGAGGCTGCCTTTCCAAACTAGGAGAATCCCTCAGGTTGACCTTTCCAATTCTAGTAGAAGTGGGAGAAGGGTGAGGTTCAGTGAGATTGTGGTGAATGTCTATACTCAGGGATCTCATATTTTACATTCTTGTAGGAGGTATTTTTTTTTTAAAGAACTTATTCAAACCCACTCACACATTTATATTAAAAGTTATGTTAATTGCCAAGCAAATAATATTTCAAATTTAGAAATCCTACTCATTCCTAATTATAGCTGTCAGAATGGCAGGGCTTTGTGAACCAAGTAGCAAACATGGAAAAGCCTTCCCAGTAAATCAATAAAGTGGAACACTTTTAGAGATATGTAATTAATTATTTAGCGCAAGGAAACACTATGCAGCTTGTATGTGTCTATGTACAATTGCACAGATCCTTTTCTTTCTAATAGAATGCTAATTGTTCTTTTTAAGTACCTAGGATACAAATCACTTGATTTTCTAAGTGGTATGTCAAACTAACTTACATAGTCAGTGCCTACTTGTGAATATATTGAAAATACAGCTGTGGAAATAAATGGAATGGACCATTTACCGCCTTCTTTATAATACCTCAAAGGCATCTATCATGTAGGCAAGCACTCCGGGTTAGCAATTTGTCCTTTAATACAGAAGCTTGTTGAAAATAGCTATTCAGAATATGTTGCTCATTCAGTAGTGATTTCTGATAGTTTCAGTAGAATGTAGGGAGCTATGACAATGATTTATTGCAAGTTATGAAAGTAATTGCAAATGCAACATTAATTAAATTATTTTCTAAAAATTTCAACCTAGAAGAAAAAGATGTAGACACAGAAATGTGTTGCATTGTGGATAATACCATAGGCTCTGTGAGAAAACTTTCTGGGTTCAGTTTCTTCTCCCACCATCTGTTAACTGCGTGAATTTGGTCCACTTGCTAATGTGTCTGAGTTACAGGTTTCTCTGTTGGAATTCAGATCTGATACTATCAGCTGTACTCCTTGCATGGCGTAAGGATCAGGCATAGCAATGTATGTAAAATGCTTAGATGGTGCCAACCACATAGTAAACACTCAATTATAGTTAGCTCTTATTGTTTCAAAATTAAAACAGAAATTGGAGGTGCACTGCATTTCCAAAAATATGTAATAGTTACTTGAGAAGCAATGGTTCATAACAGCCTTTATAAATATTCACAATAAATACCATAACATGTTACTCTATTGTATAAAGAAAGGTCAAAGCATTTGGTGATGCATTTTTTTTTCCTGAATAAATTTGCTTTATGAGAACATCTTATATTACTGCTCATTAGTCCCTTATTTAGGTCTATGTCCTTGGGTGAAGTCCCTTATTGACATAAGACTAATACTTTAGCTACATAAAATTCAGCTCTCCAGAAAACTCCTTTCTCTGGAAGATGGTTCAACACATAAACAAGCCACTCTAAGCCAAAAAATAGATGTCACAAAATCTATGCCCCAAATTCTTACTTTTATAAGAGGTACTTTTCAGACATTCACTCAAAATTTATTTGTCCTCATTTTACACATGGTTCTTTATGAAAAAGTAATTATCTTAGATTCCTACAAAGGAAATTAGGAAGCAATAAATTAGAAATGGGAAAAATGATCATATCTGTATCACTGAGAAGTTTAGCAAATGGTTGATCACAAAAAAGGAGATAGAAAAATTACAAATGGCAAAAGTGATGTAAAAGAGTAAATGCTAGAATCTTTGGGAGCTATTTTGTAATCGAAACTGACCTTCCTTGTACCTCAGTAGATTCTGATGCCATCCAAAATTGTAGTAAATACAGATCAATAATTGATATTTACAAATAGTCTAAGTCATAAAAATAATTAGATCTATTTACATTACTCTATTTAAGAAGTTAGAGAAGTAAGTAATATACCAGAATTATTAAATTAGTGGCCTGCAAGAAGAATCTAGCTGGTGAATATAATAGGCTAGTTTATTTAAAAACAATTGTGTTACTTGCCAATATTTAAAAATCAGAAACATTCACCTAAAAATTAGCATCTCCCAATTTCTTAGAAAAATTGGAAGATGTGGTGATAATGAACACATGTTCTTACTGTTCAACAATCAACTGTATAGGAACGCTCAAATATTTCCAACAAGATTAAAAATATTGCCACCACTTTGGAGAATGTTGAATGTTTATCATAAAGCTAGCCATGTAGCTAAAATGTGGCCTAGAAATTCTACTCCTAATTTAACCTAGAGAAATAAATGTATACATCGACAAGAAAAGACTTCTATAAGAATGGCCATAACGACTTTAATCATAATAGCTTCAAACTGGAAATAACCCAAAGGCCCATCAACAGGAGAATATGTTAAAGAGCTGTGGTATAGCTATTTAGGGGAGTGTTGCTCAACAAAAACAATAAAAACAAAAACAAATTACTGATACACAGCAACATGGATGAATTCGAAGTCATTATGTGAAGAAAAAATAAAGCCAGGCATAAAAAGTACATCCTGTATGATTCCATATAGAGAAAATTTTAAGAATAAGAAAATTATCTTACAATGCTAGAAATCAGAATAGCGATTGTCTCTGGGGGCGTGGCAGTGGAGTTTACTGGAAAGAGAAATTTGCTGGAAATATTATTTATTTTGATCTTGGTGATAGTTCTATACATGTGCCAGTATTTAACTATATACTTATCTGCTGTGTATTTTCTTGTATACACCTTCTTTCCAACAAATACTATCAGCATAAAAACAAGCAAAACAATCTCAGATAATTGGAGCTGAGTAGCTGCCATCTCCTTTAGCCGCACTCCATCTGCATGGCTCTGCCAGTATTAAGTTTGTAAGTCTTCAACTCTTCTTGCTTAAAGGAGTATATTTTAGCTACTTGAAAAACTCAGCTGTTCATAATAACTAATTTCTTCAAGGTTCTAGAGAGTTACAATGTTAGGCCTTTTTTTTTCTTCCTTGCATGTTTTGCTCCACATCGCTTTCTGAACTTGCTTTACTTTGTGTGTTTCAGTTGGATAGCTGTCCTTACTATCAAATGATTAACTATTATCACTCAGAGCATTTGCAGTATTTTAAATAAATAGAAGCACTGCTTGACACAGCAGGCAGCAAGCTTAGGTGAAATAAAAAAACTCATTACCCTGAAGACTTAACACAGATTCAAAATAATAATAAAAAAAATAGCTGCACACTGGCAAATGCAATTATATATTTCAAATCTTTAGATTTTAAATCATAGCTCAGAGATCCATAACAATTTTCTGAAAGAAGCTATGGATGATTTCGAGTGAATGACAAGAAGGTCAACCAGTTCTCTTTCATAATACATTCTTTGTTATTTCTATCAGGGACTCAATTCTGAGATGAAAGGATTAAATCTCTGACCAAGGATGGGATTTTAATATTAAACAAATTCAGTCTTTACTAGAATAAAGAATTTCTTGATAATACCTTAATGTAAATCTTTGTGTTTTTCAGAAATTTAAGGGTATGCACACACACACACATACACAACCCCCTTATCTATCAAATTCATTTACATTCAGAAGCATGTTACAATCTGAAACTTTATAAAAGGGGAATCTATTCAAGGTCAACTATTATACTTGGTAACAAGCATTAAAAGTCATTTATGAGCAACACATGTTATTAATTAATAATGCACATGCAGTTAAGTGTTGAGATTAAGCAATATTTATGCATGTAAGTGTGACTCATTCTTTTCTTAATGATTTATGAGACAGAATTTTTATCTAACAGACATTTCCAGGTATCTAATCAACCAGAGTATTGCATTTTCATCACGAGGCAGAGATGTCTCAAATTTAATTACAACTCATTGACCTACAGTAGTGCTTTCAGGGTTGATTTCCATAGTCATCACCAGCAAATTGAAACTGACCGCTAATTAAAAAAATCACAAATCTAAAGATTTACAAATAGTTTAGTAATATAGTAGGCTTTTTAGGTTTCCCATGATGTTTTTTTTCCTCAGTGCTCCAAATTTAGTGATGTTACCATAAATTCACATTTTGTTTGGTCAATCTATATCCTCACGTACTAGTTAACCATGCCCTTCATGCACAGAATATTCTAGTAGGTTTCCACCTGCTGCTCCTGCTTTTAGGCACTTCTTACTTAGCACTGCCCAAATGAAATAGATTCATCCACCTCAGAGACCATTTTCACAAGTTGTCCTGCTAGTGAAGCTGTCTGTCATGTTAGAAAGCAATACACCCTCTTCTAAGACCACAGACATTCCATGTCAGGGTCGCCAGTCAGGGCCTGCCGTGATATAGCAATGCAACCTTATTTTCACTTTGAGGTCATTTGAACTTTTTGACATTGTTTTTCTCATGCAATACAGACACGTGATGACTTTTTTTTTTCTTAAAAGACCACAAACCAGGGTGGGGGAAGTTTTTCTTTGGGTACCAGTGTGACCAATTGGAATCCATGACCAAGTAGAAAGATTTGGGGGAAATTTGTTACTTAGAGAAAGAAGGCAAGCAAAGATAAGCTCTCAGGCTTTTCCTGGTTATGATACAAAATTCTAAAAAAAGAATTAGAAAAGTCAGCTTGTCCCTCTCTTTGAGACTCAAAATCATAAATCTTGGTACCTTGAAACATTTCTGGGACTATGAGTATTCATTTAGTGACTTCATGGGTGGATCAGCTCTCTCAGGATCTCTTAATTCTCCATTATTAGGACAGACTGAAGGGCTTTTCAGGAAAGGAGAGGATACAGGGTATTGTCATAATATGGGTTGAAAGAGACAATAGAGTGGTGTGTAGTTTGTTTGTTTTTGGTTTCACCCTGGCAGACGTAAATGCCCCAGAACTGTATGTGCTAATTCAGATATGAGACAGAGAAACGAATCAGAGTACTATTTGACAGCTTGACTGCAGTCAGCTGCAGATATATCTTTTTTTCATTGTTTTTTACTCTTGGGATTTTACAAGGAAAACACATTGTAGCATGGATTGTAATGCAAGAAAACTACGCTTATTAGCAATTGACAGCTGTAGGTTCCTGTCATCTTCAAGAAGGAAAGATGTGCGGTAATAAAGGAACTCATCCATAAATCTGTATATGATGGGAGAGACGTCCTGTTAGAATTCAGTACAAATGGGAGCATTTCAGCACACAGCACGTGGAGGGTCTCCTTTTGTGTCTCTCTTGAACATAGTTCCTGTCTTCTAAGGGCTTCAGAATTTTGTGTAGTATTACAAAAAATCACACGTTGCAGCTACAAAGATAATGCAATTCTTGGACATCATCAAAATGCACTCCTCTGCAGTATTGGTGAATCTGCAGCAAGCCATTTACACTTGTTTACTCTGTTTTCTCGGCATCCAAAAGTAGGCTCTTCAGAAAGAGTAGTTTGGGAATACAGTTAACATCTGGAATGGGAAAGAGGAGTGTGACTAACTCATCTGCTTGACACTTGAGACATTTCGTTTTCTCTTTTAATGCCAAACTTACTGAATGAGTGGGGTCTATTTATTACC
The DNA here is from genome assembly GCF_008692635.1 of Crocuta crocuta. Taxonomy (NCBI): domain Eukaryota; kingdom Metazoa; phylum Chordata; class Mammalia; order Carnivora; family Hyaenidae; genus Crocuta; species Crocuta crocuta. The sequence continues at coordinate 1,065,580 of NW_027530222.1, read as the reverse complement.
TCCATTTCCTGCAACCTAATGACTTCTTTCACCACCCCAGTGCGATTGCCCACTGAAATGGTTTCTGACAACGTCTTCATTTGTCAATCTCAACAGTCCTTTCTTTGTCCTAATTTTTCTTGATGTTTTGGTACATTTAACATTTTTGACCACTTCCTCTATCACTTTTCCCTGACACATATGACAAAACTATGTTTTGAAGTATGTACTCACTTCTGTTTCCTGTTTGGCTTTATTTTCTTCTTTCTCAGAAGATCCAAGGATGAGATAGTTTCTTCCACCTTATCTACTTATCTCCTAACATCTACCTTTGCTGTTTAATCCATTCACATCTCCAACCATCATTGCTAAGAAAACAGCTTCCAAGAAAGAACAAAAGAAAGTCACAAACCTCCCATGGAATTTATCTGCTGAATTCTTATTTGAAGTTTGACTGCACTTACAATAACAGGATTGCATCGGAACTTCAGCATTTTCATTTTCAATTAATCTCTGATTCTTATGATTTTTTTCCTTTGTGATCTTTGTCAAATCTTTCTTTCTAGCCTCACTGCTTCTAGTCTAATCCAGAATCTCTTCCTATCATTTTTGAGTCATTGTAGTAGCATTCCATAAGAAAACTGTATCCCTTTATTCTTTCATTTCTTCTGATTATGGCCATCTAATTAATATTTCTAAAATATACATTGTTTTATATTATGACTTCATTCAGAGCCTTCAATATCTTTGCTTGGTATAATAAGCTCCAAGAAGATAGAGACTTTATCCAGCTTATTTATATATCCTTAGTTATTAGGTCACTGAGAAGTAGTAGGTTTTCAATTGTTGAATGAATAATGTAGAATCTATTTTAAATGTAGTCTGAATATAATGTTCTCCACAATTTGACCCCAGCTTGCTTCTTTAAGCCTTTCTTTTTTCCTTTCTGTGAATCCGAAGTTCCAGTTACACTCCAAATAGACTGTGTACATTCCTTCAATAATTCCCTTTCAAGAATTGTCAAAATAGTTTTCTCTTCCTAGATTTCTGTCTTCTAAATCTTGTTTTTACTTAAAATTCTGAGGTCTGATGTCATCAATTCCATTTGAAAATGGCAGCTCATATTGTTTGTGTTTAGTGAAGGCTTTTACTATGCACTTTGCTTTGTGCTTTCCATAGATACAACCACCATGTGAAGAAGGTATCACTTCATCTTCTATAACTGTGGACATCACAGCTTCGAGAAGTGAAATCACTTAACAGTTAAATTGCTCAGGTCTGAGCCTGGAATGGTCCAACTCCAGAGCCCAGACTCAGTTCCCAGAGTGTTCACAGTCATGACATTGTCCTCTGAGTTCCTGAGCATGTGGTCTGCATTGCTCATTTGGCATTATTCACATTTCCTTGTATGACTGTTTAATGTGTCATGTGTATTGACCTTGTCTCTCAAGTGCAGAGAATAGATATTATACCTTATACCCTTACTGTTCATAGGTCTGAATAGACATATGAACAAAAATTACTGAAGTGTCATTATTGATGCATGGGGTTTCTTTTGGATCCAAACAAGTAGATATTACCTGTTCAGTGCTTTATATTAACATGAGCATTGAATTCACTTGTAAAGAATATTTTTGGAACAGCAGATGTAAAATAAGAACATCTCTTTATTTATGTAAATAATTAAAAATAAATGTCAGGCAAGCCCCATTCCTACTCATTTAAGTCATTTTAATGATACATGAAATATAAAAGGAGATTTTGTTAAAGGTCTCTAAGGAGAAAAGGGCAACACCACTAAATAAAGAAGGATGATCATGCTGGGACAAACGTGAAGGGAGATGGCATTTATACAAAATGCAATTTACTTGACAGTAATTTTCTGAATTTCCCTGGTTATTATTGAAGATGTATGTGCGTTTGAATAAGAATGCTACCGCTCTCCTCTCTAGCCAGCTGCTCTGTTTGATCCTACAGTGAAGTCACCATCTTGTGTTAATGGCTTCACAGTTTGTTCCTGGAGAAGAAAAAAATTAAGATGATGTCACAAATTTGTCATTTTGACTTCACTGCAGGGTCAGGTTCGGAGAGAGAATGGGTTGTAAGGGATAAAATCTTCCAGGTAGAAAATTTTTTTCTCCTTATAATAAGAAATAGATAGTGGTAGGACAGGCACTTAAAATCAAGTGGACAAAAGGGTATGTGACCTTAAATGTTCATAGGTATCATGTTAGAAATAATCCACCTGAAATTCTTTTACTTTTAATGATGCCAGGATAACGTTTTCCCTCTACATTCAAGCCTATCTATCTCTTTGCTTTTCTACCTGTATCTTAGAGATCCCAGTTTCATAGGAAAAGTTTCTTTTTCTGGATTTGTAGTTTTTTGAACCTATTAAGTTCTTTGAAGAATCACAATAATATGTGATCTCTTTGTACAACTATCAAAGTGCATAGTCCCTGCACTATTTTTTAAAGTATATTTTTATTAATTTTGAGAGAGAGAGAGAGAGAGCAAGTGGAGGAGGGGCAAAGAGAGAGGAAGAATCCCAAGCCAGATCTGCGCTGTCAGTGCAGAGCCTGATGTGGGACTCGAATTCACAAACTGAGATCATGACCTGAGCCTAAATCAGGAGTCCCACGTTTAAACTGCTGAGCCACTCACACACCCCTGTCCCAGAATTTTTAAATTAATGCACACCAACTTCAGCTTTCAGATGTCAGAGCTACTTCAGATGGTAAAGTTTCTTTTCTCAAATCCATAAAAAAGAATTACTGGACATTAAAAAAAAAACAAAACAAAACACCTCCTAGCTAAAATGAGAGAAAAAAATGGCTAAAATTTCAAACAACAAACTGATTGTACACCTACCATATGATGTCAAATCTGGGCCAAAAGAGGGCAGAATACTAAGAGCCAACACACGCCTTTCTGAACATGAATGGATATCGATTTTTCCAAAAGTAAATGTTACAATCCGGAAAGACATATCCAATGGTTCTGTGATTAAAGATGACAACATCCAGGGGGCATGGTGGCTGCAGAAAACTACAGAGGCTCCCTGTGGAATTTAAGTTTAATAGCACAGAATGGCAGGGGAGGTGGTGCTGAGGTAGAAACCAAATGGACACTCACTATTACTATGGACTTCAGCCTCACACCGTTTGTGAGAGTGCCAAGAGGTGAGGCTGGGCGAGGAAGCAGCAGCACAGGCAACAGCTGTCATAAAAGGATTTTCTGTGAGTCACAATTACTACTTAACACAGAAACGAGTCATGCACTCAGGACAAAGGAAAAGAAAGATTTGGTGTGAGAATGTTTAAGACGACAAGTTTCATTCAATCTAGTCTCTGGACCTCCCTGGCTTACAGCTCATCCTCTCCAGTCTTGTATACTATTTTCAGCAGGTAGCTAGCTTCATTCAAACTTGAGTAAGACAGAAACCAATATATAAACTGTGGGACTAACTGGAGGAAAAAGACATAAACAAATGGTAGCAAAGTAAACGTGTATCTCAAGAATTCTTACCTAAAAGCACAAAGGAAGAATTTAAATAAACAGCTTCTAATTTCAAAGAAGTCAAAAGAGAAATATAAAGGCCCGAATAAGAGACTCTGTAAAATAGAACAAAGTTAAAAGCAAGCTGTTAGTCTTTGGAAAAGAAGTGTAAGGAACAAATAAAACATACTGGAAATAAACCATATAATAAGGCAATTTGAAATATGATAAAGTGATTGAAAGCACAACAATATGGTGAGTAGAATGGGGAAAACATACAAAATTAAATGGAAAATAACAAAGACACAAAAATAGTAGCCAATGAGCTGACAGAAAATGCAAGAGAGATCTTACTCATGCATATTTAGTATTTCCGAAGAAAATGGGTGGAACAATGAATAAAGCTTTCGAATATATAGTAACACAATGCCCCTGAAGAAGAAAGACTTTTATGTACGACTCAAAAAGGCTTTTGTGTTGTCGGAAAAGATGATACAGAGTTATCAATGCCAAACTTGGTAAAATCGCTAAATTTCAAAATCAAGTAAATATCATATAAACAACCTGGAAGAAAATGGATTAAAAATCAGATTGCTGTCAAACTTTTATAAGAGAACTCAAGTCCAGAAGACAATATATATGATGATAAAAGTTTTGAGAGAAAGATACTGTGGACCAAGATTTTATACCCAGTCCAGTTGTCCTTTAATTATAAAAGGCAATAGACAGATCATTTCATATGTAGAAGAACTTGGGGAATGCAACAATTTTTCATTGTTTTGAAAATCTACTGGCTGGATCTTGCCAACCAGAAGATGAGTCCAAAATGAACCTGTAAAAAAGAAAAACAATGTCAAAAAAAAAACCCCAATAAGCTCTGAATCTGTTAAAATATAAAATTATAACTAGAGTGGGACTTTTAGCTAAACGATGGAATTTAAATGGTATCGAGTGTACAATGGAAAAAAGTAAAGAAAAATCATGAAAGTATAGGAAAGGAAATGGGAAAAAGTCCAAGACTAATATATTCATCTATCATGATGGGCAGTCAATGAAACTTGTAGTTAAAAACACAGGATTACAACCTTTTAACCATATTCATTAAATAAATAAGCTATTTAAGGAACTACTATCTCCCTGTTGAAGAAACATTTATGTAAATTCTAGCATTTTATTTCCATGTAACTCTTTCCTATCTTAAATTCAAATAAAAATTTAATTTGATATTTGTATCCAGGTTTTATTATGTGATTTCATTATTACAAAATTATGACTAAAAACCTATATCTGCATCTAGTTGCCTAAGAATCCAGGCATATAGGTGACTTTGGATAAAAATTCTCTGTAATTCTTTATAATTCCATATACCCTTATTTATTATCTTCCATCTGTGTAAGGACATAAAGAGAAGGCTGGAATTAATTTTAACTGAAGTTGATGATTATTTCTGGCTGAGGAGAATCAGAATAATATTTTACTTTCTATCTTTTCAACGTTGCTCGACCTTTTACTTTTATCCTAATTTTTATTTTTCAAAACCCACCCTGGATAAGACAGCAGGAAACTGGATCTTCTACATTTTTAAAGCATCCACATAAGAGAATCTTTGATTTGAATAAATAGTTACCAAGTGGTAACTGCAAACAGCACAATCTAAAAGTTGTACATGTTGTTTTGGAAGTCTTACTTCTTACAAGTCATCCCTCCCTTGATTTTAAAGGCATTATTCTGTCTCCTTCATGGACTGCTTTTCTTTGTCTTCATTTCTAAACTTTTTAAAAAATGTTTATTTTTTAGAAGGAGAGAGACAGAGTGTGGGTCGGGTAGGAGAAGAGAGAGAGGGAGACACAAAATCTGAAGCAGGCTTCAGGGTCCTAGCTGTCAACACAGAGCCCTGATATGAGGCTTGATCCTATGAACCCTGAGATCATGACCTGAGCTGAAGTCAGACGCTTAACTGAATCAGCCACCCAGGTGCCCCTCTTTGTCTTTATTTCTAGATTCCAGCTTCTGCTCTGGCTCTTTTTCCTCCAAGCAAATTTCATCAAGACCAGTCAGGGTTTTAGCTCTTCCCTGTGCTCTCTTTCTACCGAAGCCAATAAAAACCCTCCGCATCTCTAAGATGGCTACCTCACCCACTTCTCCATCCTCATACCCCACCCTGAGCTCTGTCTGGCTTTTTCTGTGTAGGTGCTTGAAATTTTTCATTTTAAGTTTCTGTCATTTTCCAAGCTCAGGTAGGTTAAAACTGATTTATCAGTTTCCTTAAAACCNGAAGAGAGAGAGGGAGACACAAAATCTGAAGCAGGCTTCAGGGTCCTAGCTGTCAACACAGAGCCCTGATATGAGGCTTGATCCTATGAACCCTGAGATCATGACCTGAGCTGAAGTCAGACGCTTAACTGAATCAGCCACCCAGGTGCCCCTCTTTGTCTTTATTTCTAGATTCCAGCTTCTGCTCTGGCTCTTTTTCCTCCAAGCAAATTTCATCAAGACCAGTCAGGGTTTTAGCTCTTCCCTGTGCTCTCTTTCTACCGAAGCCAATAAAAACCCTCCGCATCTCTAAGATGGCTACCTCACCCACTTCTCCATCCTCATACCCCACCCTGAGCTCTGTCTGGCTTTTTCTGTGTAGGTGCTTGAAATTTTTCATTTTAAGTTTCTGTCATTTTCCCAAGCTCAGGTAGGTTAAAACTGATTTATCAGTTTCCTTAAAAACAACACACATGCACACATCAAACTAATGTGAACAACAGCAAAACCTTATTCATTCTTTTCAAAAAGGGAGTTTATTAAAGTCTGTTAATTGCCAAATGTTTCAGATGGTGCTGGCTATAGCAACATTCTAGTTCCTCACTTCCCACTCGATTTTTATCTGACAGTAATTTGGATTTTATTCCTCCCCCTCTTCCTACACTACTCTCATCAAGGCCACCAATACCCTTCCCACAACTAAATCCAATAGGAGGTGTTCATTAGGCTTCAACCTGTGTGCCCACTAAGCAACCTTCAATATTGTTAACTGCTCCCAGCAAGAAACATTCCTCTTGTTAATTTTCTCACAGCACAACCTCCTCAATTTTTCTTCTAGCACTCAACTTCTTAGTCTCCTATGCCAGCAGGAGGCTACTCAACTTCTGAATACTGAAGATTTCCAAGGGTTGCTTTGAACTCTGTTAAGTCTCTCACTGTAAACTCTCTTTCCAGTAGATATCATCTGTAACTATGACTCATCTGTTTGCTGGGGACGTCTACATTTAGATCTGCAGCCTAGACTGCTCCCCTTAGCATCAGACACATATTTCTATCTTCTGAATCAACATTTCCAATTGGATATCTCAAAGGTATATCAAACTTAATCTGTCCAGGAATGAACTCACGATTTGCCTCGCAGACCTAGGTCCACACTGTTTCTTCTTCCAGGGAGACTCTTTCCATCATTTGTTAACATCACTCTCTCAGAGAAACGTCCTTGGATCATCCCAAGTCACCCAGGTACTCCCGTTGCATGAACTCATAACTGCCCCTGTTTCCCTTCATAAGCCCTATCAGAGTTCATAATTATGTATTTGTTATTTGATTATAATTAATTATTGGTTATTTGATTAATGTCAATCTTCACTCAAAAGTATGGGTGTATATGTACCTATAACGTTATATGTATAATATAATACACTTATATCAGTATATTAAATAATAAATATATGTATATATGTTCATACATTTAGAATACTTTTTCTGTATGTACTATGTACATGTAATTAATATATTTATATATTGGTCACTTGATATCTGGCTATCTTCCTCTGAAGATTACAAACTTCATCGAATCCCCATGGACTTGCACAGTGTAAGGAAAATAGTGTACTCTCAATAAATATTTGTTAAAGAATACACTTTTTGAATAAATTAATAAGTGGTAAAGCTAAAAGTATTCTCTTCCTCAGGTGATGCAGTGTTTCTCCCACATAATACAAGATATTATATTATAATTTTTTTAATGTTTATTTATTTTTGAGAGAGACAGAAAGAGAGAGAGAGAGAGAGACAGCATGAGCAGGGGAGAGGCAGAGAGAAAGAGAGAGAGACGGAGACAGGGAATCTGAAAGAGGCTCCATCCAGGCTCTGAGCTGTCAGCACAGAGCCCCACATGGGGTTCAAACTCATGAACTGTGAGATTATGACCTGAGCCAAAGTCGGACGCTGAAATGACTCAACCACCCAGGTGCCCCTTAATCATGGTTTTTAATCACATGCATTAATAGTAATTGGGGGGTGCCAGTGGTTTGTTTTTTATTCTCTCTCCAAATATTTTTGTTGCACCCTGGGAGGTGAGAGATTTTTAATTTTTTAAATTTTAATTTTTAATTTCCTCAATTTGAGGTACACATTTCCAACATGCATGTGTTCAGAGTTTGTAAGTAGTAGAAGAATTCTGATATTTGCCAGGTAAATATATATACACAAATATATCTGTATCTCCACCACTACGTACATCCACCTCTATAGGTCTGTGTGTCTCTCTGTAGATATACCTGGTCCTAAAGTCCCTCCACATCTGTCCTGCCCTTGTCTGTCCTTTTTCCAAATCACTATATGTACAGATCTACCTATAGCTTCTATAGACAGAGTGGAAGGGTCTGTTTTACTAACTGAAATAGTGGGTTATAGTTTCTGAAACATGTCTGGCCAGGTTGACCTTAGGACAAATGTGATTTTTTTAAAAGTGTGTGTGTGTGTGTGTGTGTGTGTGTGTGTGTGTGTTGTAGCTTGCCAACTAGATTTTAAGTTACCTCAGGGTAAGAACAATGTCATCTACTTAATTTCCCAGGGTTCAGAACTACAGGAGATACCCAAACTCTTCTTACTGATTTTAACAGTAGAATCATGACCAGCAAGGAAAAGAGGCGAGTAAAAGCCCATAATTCGGCTAATTTTCTATGATCACTATTTGTAGTAGCAATAAAGATATTTGTAACAATTTCGTGTGCCTTTATACTGTTTCAAATGACATTCTAATTAATCATTTCATTAGGCTTCTATGGGAGACTAACTTAACATTAATAAATAACAGAACTTAAATGATCTTTTTTTTATTTTATTTTTAATTTTTATTTATTTCTAGGAGAGAGAGAGAGAGAGACAGCGTGAACAGGAGAGTGTCAGAGAGAGAGGGAGACACAGACTCTGAAACAGGCTCCAGTCTCTGAGCTGGCAGTCAGCACAGAGCCCGACACAGGGCTCGAACCCACGAACCACGAGATCATGACCTAAGCGAAAGTCGGACGCTTAATCGACTAAGCCACCCAGGCGCCCCAGAACTTAAATGATCTTCTCTTTCAGCGCATGGAGATTATTTAAAAACCATGTCACTCGATACTTAAATCAGTAATAATAGTTTTTTGTTGTTGCTGTTTAATATGGAGAGGTGAAAATTTTATATGCCTTTCGTAGGAGCTTCTAAAATAGGTTTTGGAAGCTGATGAACCTGTAGAGATGTACACAAAGTTTACATTGGTTTTCACACTGATTTTAAGATCCAAAATGCACCCTAAATCTTTAAATATCTTTCAAATCTGAGCGTTCTACTATGAACGCGATTGTCGGCAAATTATAAACAAGTGAGATCCTAAATTTCAATATAAAGAGAATAGAAGAGAGGGAGAGGGTGAAATCTAAATTAAAAAAGGAAACTTCCCCTGACTTTTAGAAAACTCTTTGGACCAGTGTTGTAAAATTAAATAGCTCTAATAAAAACATTTTAAGACTACATGAAAACGAGTCCCTTTTGCTCAAATCAAACCAGTAAGAAATTTTACCCCTTTAAAGTTAACCTCATTAATTTCATGATCTTTGGATGGCATGTAGCACCCCAACTGTTAGGATTAATTTGTACCTTTGAAACCCACAGCATCATATATCTCTGAAGATTAAAAAAAAATAATACAATATAGAACTCTGAACTTGTGTAATTAAAATGTAGGAATTTGTTCAAATAGCTCTTGTGTTAAGCTATAAATAATCATTTGAAAATCTTTCTAAAAATAAAATAGGTATAATACAGAGCAGCATTTCTTTGTTAGGGAAGGCTGCTCCTAAAAATTGGGGATGGAGGGGTGCCTGGGTGGCTCAGTCAGTTAAGCATCTGACTTCAGCTCAGGTCATGATCTCTCGGTTCATGAGTTCAAGCCCCGTGTTGGGTCTGTGCTGTCAGTTCAGAGCCTGGAACCTGCTTCAGATTCTGTGTCTCCCTCTCTCTTTGCCTCTCCCATCCTTGTGCATGCACGACCTCTCTCTCAAAATTGAATAAACATTAAAATTTTAAAAAAGATTGTGGTTGGAATGTGTTTCCTATAAAGTTATGGGCCATGTATGTGTACATCACTCTTCTCATGACCTTGACACTAACACAGAGTTAACAATCATTTTGAAATTTGTGATCAGTCAATAACAGTCGATTCCCCTGCATTTTATCTTTAAGCAAAAATAGACCATTTCTCCCACATTATTTTGGCAGAGCAGTGATAGGTAGATATTTTCTGCTACCCACTGAGTTGCCCCAGCTTGATTAATGCTAAGTCATTTATTCCTTTATCTATGAGAATTTATTCCCATTCTATAAGAGAAGTTTCCTACATTTAAACCCGTATGAGCTTTCACATTCATTGTACAATAGGCAGTTTACATTATTGTACAGTAGACAATAATTACACAAAGGGTAGTTTTAATTGATCTATTTTGTATGCAGTTTTAAAACATGCTCACCAGAAAGGACGATACAACAAAAGGCAGATTTACAGTCTCCGGTACCAGATGACTTGGGGCATATCAAACTGGAAGACAGCTTTTGCCTTTCATTTCTGGAATGGGTTTGGATATATTTTGCTCACCATATGTTGGATGTAAAACTAGAGACCAACAAGAAATGTAAACATCACTCATGATTTGAAGTTTAAAAATTTTTGGAAGCCCTCTGATTTATTTTGCTGGAAAAGTAATTCTACTCTTCTGAGCACTACATCCCTTATGGCCAAAAGAAGCACGATTCACCTTCCTGGACTTATTCCCCTCTGATGGTTTCTGTGCTCTATGAATGATTACAGAAATGAGCAAAGAGGTTTGGTATGTATGGTGTAATGATGTAAAGGTTCAACCTCCAAGCTATGACTTTGGATGCTGTGTATATCACAGAGTCAGATAATTCTCTGCCAACAACTATATTGTTAGAGTACTGACTTACCCTGTCAGAAATGCATTCTCTGATAAGAATTCCTTGATTCATATTGAAGGCTTGATTTGAAGTCTACAGAACTTTTTTTAAGATAAAGAAGCCATCAAGTTGTGTTTATGGTTGTGTATGATGATAATCTAGTACTGTGAACCCATAAAAAATAAATCCAACTTGTTTTACAGGGGTAAGAAAATATTTAATTAATTTTATGTTTTAACTTACCAGTAAACAGTAACTGGAAGCATTCTCATTAATCAAAAGAAAGAAAGAGCTTTAGGCACAAACGTGGCATCACGCTATAATGTCCTTCTATGTTGCGACATAGAAAAATACTTTTTTTCAAGCAAACTAAAAATTATCATTTTGTTCTGATTCAGCAAAATTCTGTAACTGCCCCATAGAAAGAAAACCACATCATGCAATTTGCAGAACGTTAATTAAGCACTGGGTGGCTTCAAATGGTTGTATTTTTCCTTAAAAAAAAGCCACTTACTTATGATAAAGACATGGTCATGCAGAGATTGGAAACAGATGATCATTGTGTTACGTCAGACCTATAGATCTTATTTGTTAGGCTTTGTGTTCTTGACCTAGATGAATCTCTTTTTTTTTAAGTCTTGATAACCTTTCCTATATAAATCCAGATTTGCACCTTCTCCTTAAAAAAAAAAAAAAAAAAGAATATTTGGCAACACTGGGCCCACACTCTTGCCTTGAAACAGTAGGTTGGGGCTGCGTATCCCCTACTCTTCTGCACCCCCCTCACCTCCCCTTCTAGGCCTCTTCTTTCTCTCACGTTGTCTTTTTTAATTTTTAATCTTTTCAATGCTTATTTATTTTTGAGAGAAACAGACAGAGCATGAGCAGGGGAGCTGGAGAGGTAGAGAGAGAGAGACACAGTATCTGAAGCAGGCTCCAGGTTCTGAACTGCCAGCACAGAGCCCGATGTGGGGCTCGAACTCACAAACTGTGAGATCGTGACCTGAGCCGAACTCGGTTGTTTAACCGACTGAGCCACCCAGGCGACCCTCTCTCACATTGTCTTAAACCCAGAATTTTCCACTTGTTTCCTTAACCTCTCAGGCCCCTCTGGGAACGTGTGCATGTGACCTTTGTACTAAAGCTCCCCCCACTCCCCGCTTTTGTGTTTTTCTTTGTACATTTGTTTGTTATCTATAATAGGACTTCTAAAATTCTTAAAATGATGGCAGGTGATTATGATGTTTTGAATCATCAGTTATGAACAGAGAACATCTTATATCAAATGCATTAAATGTCAAAGTCAGAAAGAGCCTTTCCAGGGTAGAGTAGAGTGACATGCAGTTAGAGTGGCATTTTAAGTGGGAATAATGTCTAGAGTCAGTAGGTTAAGGCAGAAGTTAAGTATAGGCAAACTTGCCCTTGAAAATCCCTTAGGAAGGTGCCAAGTTGGAAACTGATACACCATTTCTCAGTAAATCCAGTACAGCCAATTTTTCCCTCTAGCTTTGGAACAGACAGATTTTTTTTCTTTTTTGGGTGAGTCCCAAATGAAGTAATTGCATTAAATTCAACAATCATTTTATATGTAATAAATATCTTTAAAAACTAGAATTCTCAGAATTGTAGCAAGATGATCACCAAGAGAGGGGCATGGACCCACCAGAGGAAAAGGCAGAGTCCCATTTTCTACCTCGTGTTCCCTCTGGGGCATATGCTCATTGAGTGGAATATCAAGTGAAATTTTCACACGCTATTTAATTTTGTCTCTCTCTTTCCCTCCTTCTCTCCCACCCCTTTTATGAGCACATGTACTTATTTGAGTATATTTGAGTTTGGGCTTTTGGTGGAAAAAACTGATTCACACTCCAGGATCACATAGCACACACTTTGATCACTTTCTGAATTATTAGAACATAGGACAAAGGAAGTAAGGACTAGGGATGTGATTTCTGATCAGAACAATTCACAGATTAAAAAAATGATCACACCACTCAAGATATTTGGCAAGCTTCCTCTGTGTGTGAAGTCCTCTGACAGGAGCTATTTGGGATGAAGAGAAGTATAATATGACTATCAGTATTTTAAAGTCTCATACATTTGGGGCTCGTAGGTGGCTCATTCAGTTTAGTGTAGACTGTTGATTTCTCCTTGGGTCATGGGTTCGAGCCCCACGGCTGATTCTGCACTGTCTCTCTCTCTCTCTCTCTCGCTCTCTCTCTGTCTCTCTCTGTCCCTCCCCTGCTCACTCTCACTCTCCAAAATAAGTAAATAAACATTAAAAATAAAAATAAATAAAGTCTCATTTTTACAATCTATGGCTTTATGAAAATTAGGCAATGTAACAAATTTGCTGTTTTCTTTTGGCCATTGAGTGCATTTAAAACAGAAATTATATTTTAACATAAAAAGCAAGAAAGAGATAATCTCATAATAAAATACGGTCCTTNTCATGATCTCACATGAACTTACTTCATTAGTTCGAGCCCCGTGTTGGGCGCTGTGCCGACAGCTCAGAGCCTGGAACCTGCTTCAGATTCTGTCTCCCTCTATCTCTGCCTCTCCCCTCCTCTCTCTCTCTCTCTCTCTCTCTCTCTCTGAAAAATAAGTAAACAGTAAAAAATTAAAAAACAGCTAAAATAAACACACAAAATAACTGAAAATACAAGGGCTGGCAGGAATGTGGAGCAACAGAAACTCCCGTATATTGCTTTCAGGAATTCAAAATGGTACAGTTACTTTTCAAAACAGTTTGGCTGTTATTTTGTAAAGTTAAACATGCACTTACCATATGACCCAGCAACCCTAGTCCTAGCTACTAACCCAAGCTAAGTGAAATTTTTGTGTTCACAGAAAAACATGTATGTTAATAGTGGCTTTATTAGTAATCACTAAAAACTGAGGTACATCCATACTCAGCAATAAAAAGGATGTAATATTGATAATACAGCAACATGAATGGATCTCAATCACATTTATTCTGTGAAAGGCACTGGACTTAAAAGAGCATTAACTATATGATTCCATTGATAGAACATTCCAGAAAACATAAAGTATAGAGATGGAAAATAGAACCATGGTTTCCAGAGGCTGAAGGTGTAGAAAGGGTGGATTACCAAGTGCAGGAGTGAATTTGGGAGGATTATTGAACTGTTCTATATCCTGATTGTGATAGTGGCTTCATGGCTGTACGTGTTTGTCAAAACCAACAGAGTGATACACTTAAAGGGTGAATTTTACCCTCTGTGAATTATGCCTAATCACAAAAGTGTAAAGAAATGTCAGTGACAGAAACTTTTCATATCATTTATGCTTTCAAAGTCCATGTGTTGCCACCATTTGCTTGCCCTGTTCTGAATATGAGCAATGTCAGCATGTACGGTTACATGCTTGTTTAAGAAGAAATGTAGGACAAATTATAGATTTAAATAGCCCTCACTGTTGTCTAAAAGTAGAAGTCATTAAAGCTATTTGACTAATAGCAGCTTGAAAAAAAAAAAATCTAGATTCATGTTAGAGCCTTACATTGCTGAGTGGCTAGATTCCAGGTAAAATGATTGATTGCATTTTTGAGGAACACATGTTTTTCTGGTCTACCTATAAATTACCTTTAGCTCCAGGGCTACCATAATAGGGTTTCATTTCAGAACATTTTCCTCCATTTAAAATTCCATGATTTTTTTTTCAATCTGATTGCATGCCCATTTCTATGTTGTTCATTTGTGGAAATAACTTCAGTTTTGTCTTATTCTGTAGAAAACTACCATTGTGAGAAGTGTCTAAAATGCTGGTAGTAACATTTTGAATGAGTGATTTCTGAGGGAACAAAAAAATAAGAATTTGGAGGTCTTTCTTGGCACACTCTCATTTCAGGGGGAAAGGTCGATAATTCAAGACAAATCCTATTTCATATCTCTATTAGGGGTCACAAAGAGCCAGTCATACTCATATATTGAAAAAGCCTCTCTCCATTTTATAGTAAGGGACAAAAATCCTTACATACAGATATGACCTTTAACATTTGATATTAGTTCACTTAAATACATGCTAGTCTGCAAATTAGTTATTAAACTGAGAGGGATTTTGCCTTCTCAATGACAACGTTGCATTCTTCATTTCCCTTTCCTATGGAGTTTCCACCAGTATACATGCCCAACAACCTTTAATTGTTTAGGGCAAAGAGCGTTTTTGAAATGACACTGACACACACATACTATCTACCAGTGCAGCCCAGTGGTAACTCCATTCTCTCCATAGGCCATGGAACTCCAGCGGTGGCTCTTTTGTCACAAGCTCAGCTTATTTCAGAAGCTTCCACAACCCAAGTCCTTTTCTTTTTCCTCGTGTTATTGCAGCCTCCACCCTCTTTCCCTCTGTACTCCATCTCATCCTTATTCATAAGCACTTAAAGCAATTTCCTTTATGCAGATCTTGATTTGTTATCAGAAATCAATATTTTGAGGACGTTCTTCTTCACGGATTACTATCATTTCAAAATCAAAATATTTTGCGATTGCTGAAAGCTCACAGAAATATTCCGTGCATGAGCTGACAGGAAACTGTAATCAAATTGTCAAGCAATTGCTCCGACTGTGGCAGAGTGAGGTTGCTAGATTACATGTGTCAGCATGTGAAGATAACGGCTGCGCAGTGAACAGCAGGCTGAAGGCTTGATAGGAGACGGGAAGTTGATCGCTGGAGACTGCAACCTATTGGAGACAGTAGTGCTGCCTCAGCATTCTTTGGTTTGCATTAGGAACCCTTTGATGGTCAATAAAGTGTCTCACTTCAACCATCTGCAAAGCATTCTGAAAATTCCCGGCAATGTATGCCTGTCAATTAATTTGTGCTAATCTCCAAGCCAGGGTTAAACAACTAATGGTTTCAAATGGGTACTACGGGTCCGACATTCTCGGATTGAATCTTAATGGCATTAATACATTCAATTCATAGGAGTGGGACTATTATGGCAAAGGAGCAAATGCTCTTCTGCGAACATGGACCAAACCCTTTACCTGGTGGCCTCTTTTCTTGGGTATTGAAAGATTTATTGCCAATCTCTTCTCTCCTGGTTTCTCCCTGGTCTCTGCAAGAGCCTTAAGGTTCTTGGACCCTTCCCCACCACCCTGTCCTCTGGCTGCTTGCAGCCTCCACCAAGGGCTTCCAGAGATATCCATTATTCAGTGCCTCGTAGCGCTGCTGCAGCCTCTGCGGCCTAATCATTCAGCATCCTCTGTGTCTTCTCCCCCAGAGGCAGGGAAGGCTGTGGAGTCTGAGGTCAGTATGTGCTGGCTTCTTTGCTCTTTTATCCATCTTGGCAGCCAGATATTTTAAGGTGCTGTATTTACTATTCAGCTGCAAAACCAGGGTGATTTGGGTGACTGATGTTGTGGTATACTAGGTGTTTACTAAATAAATACATATTTTATGATGTACATTATTTATTAACTTAAACATTATTCTACTCCGGTGTGTCTTTCAGTATTCTTTTTTCCATTTTAATATTTTTTTCCCCATTTTGCTTTCTGAATGTATACCTACCCATGGGGCCCACCTTTCTGAGTCCCGAGGAGAGTTCAGCATCTGTAGAAGGTACATGAACTCTTTCTGGCCATTTGGCTACCACGTTATGATTGCTTATTGTGATAGCCTGAAAGTGACCATGGCTGAGAGTTGACACAGCTCCCTGGAGCCCTAAACTTCCTTTCAGGAAGGAGGGAGGCTTTTAAAAAGTTTTTTAAAGGAAATTCTGCAGATCTCCTCAGTAGAGTTGGGTTTGGGCACTCTGTTTTTGTTTGTTTGTTTGCTGTTATTTGTTTGTTTTGTTTTTGTTTCTTTGTTTTGTTTTGTTTTTGAGCCTTGGCTGTGTGTAATCTCAGCTTGTGAAAGGAAAGCAGACCATGGACATTCCTAGGGCTTTGACTCAGGTGTGCTCACTCAGTGTGCTCCCAGCCTATCCTCTTCCTCCCCAAGGCTCCACTGGTCCTGATGCAACACAGGTAGCTTATTTAAAAGACGTGAGTGAGGGACTTAACTGCCCCCCCAGGATAAGGTTTAAAATGGTCAATAACCTGGCCCATATAGGTGTCCAAGCCAGGTTTGTGAATTTTCAAATACAAAGTGGAAGGTAACCTTTACCCTTTACGGTCAATTATGTTTTATGCAAGTAAAATACATTATTTAACAATTATCAGGTAAGCAGTAGTGGGTGACATTGTCAGGGGACATCAAAGGAACCAAAGAGTCAACCTGGCAATTCATCCATGTTTTTCTAGCCTACCTCAAAGCATCGCATACAGCAGGGCATGTCGGGACTCCTGCTTCTTAAGATGAGTCACAAGAAATCGTCCAAGTATGGTATGAGCCTTAGATCAGTACAGGTCTATTGTTAATATCTGTTGTTTCTACCTAAAGCTGGGGTACAAAGGGAGGTCCCTGCCTGGCATTCTGGGTCCTCTGATGCAGAAGTCTATAGCTGGGACCCTGGTTGCTGACCGGTCTCTGGGCAGTAAAGAAAATCACCAACAATAGTCGTTTGCCTGTTGCCTGCATTGTCTATCCTGGGGTATTCAGCCCCTGAGGTCTATAAAGCAGCATTTGCAGGGCTTTTGCAATCTTCACCATGACTGGGGGAGGGCTGTAGACACAGCAGTAATATGATGTAATAATAAGTTTACTCTTCTATAACTGTGCAATGATTTAGACTTTATAAAACCCCTTGAATCCCAAACCTGTGAGATAACTATTAGATACAGATGCAAAGCAACTATATTTAAAGAAGAATGGTGCATGACTTAGAAAATGCACCCCTGCAACTTAAATCTATTGTTTTCAATAAAGTCTTTCTGAGCCCTCTCCTTCCTCAGCTAGGTTCAACGTCATGTTCCTCTGGGTACATCAGCCATTAATCTCTATTCTTGCTATGCCCCCGTAACAATTGTTCATATATTTGTTTTTAGCAATTCTTACATTCTATTTCTATTATTGTTCTTTGTGCATGTATCTGAACTCCCCTCTGGAATGTGAAATGTTAGGAAAAGAAATTCACTCACTCTTGCATTATGCTGTACCTTGCATAAAGACGTATCTCTTAAAGTCACTCAGGAGATGTCGGCTTGAATTGAAATTGGGGGAACAGCTAATGCAGCATCTCTCCATTAAGTGCATTTTAAGGTGAAGATAAGTATTGTACAAATAAATCGCCTTTTCCCTGACACCATGTGCTCAAAAATGCAATATAGTGTAGCCACTGGTACCAATACACAAATAAAACCTTTGCTAAAAAAGTTATTTTAAATTTGAAAAGTGGCTTATTCATTATACATCAGATATCTATACCTTCATTGATCCAAGGGTTACCCAGTTGACTTGATAAAATGACTGATTAATATAAAACCAATGCTTTTTTAAAAATACAAATTGAAGAGTGGTAAAACCTCCCTTATTCAAACAGCTATTTAATAAATATCAGAATGGTGCTTACAGTCAATGGGTCGGTTTTAATCAGAGCCTTGTTCTTTAGGTAAAGTTATTAATGATTATAGAAGGGTGTGGGGTAACAGGTATAGGAAACTTCAGAGCTGTATGAATTTGCTACTTGCTTGATACAATGTGAACAGCATTTAACTTCAGCAATGAATTAGAACATTTCCTGTCCCTTATGAAAAGACTTTTTCATACTATAATACAAAATATTCTTCTACCATTCTACCCAATCATTATATTAAAAATATAGTTTATAATATTTTAACAATGATTCCTAGATAATGAATGGTGGTTTTTTTTCCCCCTATATCACCTGTATTGATACCAAAATCATGTGATGGGGTCTTATAGCTATTGGCAGAGGAATTGTGTCAGAAGTGGTGATGCAGAGGATGTTTTGGGGAACCCTAATTACTGACATATCATTTATTTTAAATGATCCATATTCTGGGGCAGGAGAGGGGGTCTTGAAGTTCTGGAAACTGTATCTCCTTGTATTCCCCTTCTCCTGAACACCACCTTAGAGTCCTTAATCATTCCTATATTTTCCCTTTGTCCCTGCCAGATAGAACCACACCCCTCTTGACACGATAAGCCTTCTGAAAGCTACTTTATAAGTGATTTTTTTTCTTAGGCCAAGAATGAAAACATGTTGAACAATAAAAACCACAAACTGTCTTCACAGGCTGGGAAATGCAATGAGTAGCTATGCCGTTACTTTGGTTTCTCCTTTGTGCTGGTGCAAGTAAACCAGATAATATCTAGCAAAGGTTACCTAAGTGTAAAACCATTTCTTAATCTGCTTCAATTCTTTAAAATTGTGGTCAAAGTTTGTTTTCAAGTAGGCTGACTGCAAGGGTTGATGAATATGGATATCTTTCACTGTAATTCTTAAAATCCTTCGCCCCATTCCTTCCAATCACAAATTCGATGAGCCATTCTCAGCTTTATCCTTTCTGACCTCTTGGCACAGTATTACCCTGGACTGATTTTAATTTTCTTTAAAGCCAAGCTCTTTCTCACCTCAGAACCTTTAAATGAACTCTTCCCTCTCAGTCTAGAATTGTTCTACATTTATCCCTGTCCTCTCTTTTCTTTCCTTCTCTTTTATATCCTTTTTGTTGTTGTTACTATTGGTCTGTACAGTAGTCTATTTTCAAGTCCCAGCATCAATGCTATTTGTTTCAAAGACTTTCTCTTGAGGAGAGGTTTAACAAGTTAAGAGTCAGGAAAAGTCTAACAGTGCTAAGGCACAAGATTAATATTTATTGCAGTTGGGGTGTACCAAACCAACCAAACAAACAAAAAGATGTTTGGACCTTCTGTGTTGCCCACTGTCTGTCTACTTGCTCCCAAATCCAGGCACTCCTACCTCTTTCTCTGACTCCCCATTCTTTGTTCTCTTTAGCAACTGTTTTGACCATTCCAGTTTTCTCATATCCTTCTGAGACAAATTCAGCCACTCTGGATTTCTGGAGTGTAAATTTTGATGGAAACAGAACATTTATGGGAGAGTCTGCAGAATGAGGCTTAAAATATTTTTGTTGTTTTCTTTCTCTGAGATAGTAACATTGCTTATTCCCCAAGGCCTCATAGATGCCGTATAATCAATACAATCTTCTATAATTCTTCAAGCTAAAAGGACTCTGCCTCCTTCTTCCATGTTAGTTATTCTAGGACTCTGCTATGGACTAAATGGTGTCACCACAAAATTCACAAATTGAAGGTCCTAATTTCCAGTGGGGATGCTATTTGAAGGTGGGAGTGATTAGGTTTGGATAAGATCATGAAGTGGGATCCCCATGATGAGACTAATGCCCTAAAGAAAAGAAGAGACACGAGATCTCTGTGTGTATGTTTGCATGCACCAAGAGAAGGCTATGTGAGTACCTAACCAGGAAGAGGGCAGTCACCAAGAACCTTACAATATACCTGACCATGATCCTGATCTTCTAGCCTCCAGAATTGTGAGAAATAAATTCTTATTATTAAGCCACTTTAGATATGATATTTCATCATAGCATCCTGAAATAAGACTGATTCCTAGGCACTATGGATCAGTGCCTATTGAGGATCAGGTCCTCAATAGAATCCAAGTAAAGGGTTAGAAAGCTGGTAGTTTGGGGAGGCAGAGCTTGGAAAGATTCCCTGAAGCAATGGTGTACATTTTGGGAAGGGTTATGGTCGTGGAGTGTGGGGGGCGAGTGGGTTCCCGGGTGATGGGGGACTTTCACAGAATTTCAATAGTAGGGGAGGGGGCACTAATGGTGTGAAGTTGGTAAAAACCTGGCCTGGGCAGAGAAGTGGTGGGGCACACAAGGAATGCAAAGGACAATCTTGAAATTTTATAATCTCTTTGGGGAAAAGCAGAATTTACCATGAGGCCACTTAACATCCATGTATTTATAATTAAGTGTCCAAGTAAGTGCTACAGAGATCCAGGAGAAAATAAAATGAGTACAGTCTGAAGCACTTAAAATACAAGGACTTTTAATACAGATCCAGTTTCACAAGATGAAAAAGTTCTAGAGGTTTGTTGCACGACAATGTGACTATACTTAACACAGCCAAACCGTACACTCAAAAAAGGATTAAAATGGTAAATTTAATGTTAGGTGTTCTTTACCAGGGTAAAAAATATATAAAAAATAAAACAAAACAAAAACAAAATATAGAGACTTTTATCTTCTACCCCTATGCTTTGTCTTTTCTTTATCCTGGCACATTAGTGGCTGTGTCACCGAGGAATGGAATGGGGACATAACTCTAATCTCCCCACTCCTACCCATAATCTCTATTAGTGCTTTAAACAAAATCAAAAATAAATTTTAAACCTAAGTTAAAAAATGCTGCTTGTTATGAAAACACAGCTTCAAGAAAAATTCCTTATTCCCGAGTTTCCCATCTGGTGTGTCATAAATCCTACAAATTAGCAGTGATCATAAATCGTAAAATTTTTATAATGAAGAAAATTGAAACCGTTACAAAATATATATTAAAAATTACAAAAGCATTTAAAATTTTTCTTAATATTTGAATATTATTTAAACACTAACTCTGGTAGATTGCCGAATAGAGTAACTGTGGCTTTGGTGCTTCGGACTCTATGGAGAGCCACCATATCGCCTCCTTCACAGGTTTTCATTGAATCACTTCCGTTTGGTTTCAGTTAATTTTCCAGTTTTTTCATTTGTTTGTTTGTTTAAGAGCATAGATCCTGAAACTATACCACTTCAGTTTAAACTCTGGCTTTACTACTTACTAGTTGTTTGACTTCGGGCATTAATCATAAAATTTGTGGGGCACCTGGCTAGCTCAGTGGGTTAAGCGTCCGACTTTGGCTCAGATCATGATCTTGCTGCTCGTGGGTTCGAGCCCCATATTGGGCTCTGTGCTGACAGCTCGCTCAGAGCGTGGAGCCTGTTTCAGAATCTGTGTCTCCCTCTGTCTCTGACTCTCCCCCGCTCATTCTCTGTCTCTCTGTCTCAAAAATAAATAAACTATAAAAAAAAAACTTTAAAAAAATTGACTCACCTTCCTCATTAGGGAAGATGGAGGTAGTAATAGTATCTACCCCAGAGGGTTATTGTGAGGATTAAAGAAGCCACATAAATGATTAGCAATGCTTGACACACAGTAATGTTCAGGAAGTGGTAGGGGCTATGATTATGATTATAATTACAATTATTATCAGGTATGCATAAATAAATACAAATTGATTTTAAAAATTTCTAGGTGTCTTTTTTTTCTTATATAACTATTATTATTTTTATATGTAAAAGAAATTAAAGTCTGATACTTGGTTAACTTTTGTCATGAATTATGTTTTTCTCAAAGTAAAAATGTTAATTACTCAGAACACATAGTACTTGAATAAAATTCAATTCATTTGACATTCAAATTTTATTTGTTTGTTTGTGTATCTATTTATTTTAGAGAGAGAGAAAAAGCAGGAGTGGAGGAGGGGCAGAGGGAGAGAGAGAGAGAGAGAGAGAGAGAGAGAGAGAATCTTCAGCAGGCTTCATGCTCAGCGTTTGGAGCGTGAGGCAGGCTCGATCCAAAGAACCTGGGATCATGACCGGAGCCAAATTCAAGAGTCTGAACCTCAACCAACTGAGCCACCCAGGTGCCCCAATTCAATTGAGTTTTTTAAAGGGACTATAGAACATTACAGTTACAGAAGTCAATATATATGATTGCGTATGACTATCAAGAGTATTTTTAATTGAATATTTTCAGAATTTTAAACATTAAAGTAATAAAAATTAACATTTTATTACTTCTTTTTTGCATAATGCATGTTTAATTCTTCATATTTTAAGAAAATATGTCTAAATTTTCTTAAGGATGCAGAGGACATAAATTTATTTTTTGGAAGACAAATTTTTTGAAGGTTTCATGGCCTATGATCTCTTTAAGTACTTTCAATTTAGGTGATTTTTACAGGCATATGTTTTTCCATTTTAATGGACAAACTTTTCATTAAAGCTGAAAAGCTACCATACTCCCAAGATAAACCCAATAATGCAAAAATATTAAGCCCTCATTAAGCAATATAATGAAAATTCTCTCAAATATGCATTAGAAAGTCCCTACAATTCTTTTCTCCCTCACTTTAATAATTTTTTTAAAATGTTAAAATAAAATATATAAAAACATATAAAAAATATATATATTGCACAGAATATTAGTAAATTAATAGCTGTAAGCAAATTCTCTGATATCTTACTCAAAACATTTTGAATATTTTTCTCAAAAAGTTTTGAATTTTTAAAAAGAGTGTTTTAGGGGCGCCTGGATGGCTCACTCAGTTGAGCGTCAGACTTCGGCTCAGGTCATGATCTCACAGTTCTAGCATTCAAGCCCATGTCAGGCTCTGTACTGACACCCAGCTCAGAGCCTGGGGCCTGTTTCAGATTATGTATCTCCCTCTCTCTCTGACCCTCCCCTGCTCACTCTCTCTATCTCTCTCTCTCTCTCAGAAATAAATAAAACATTAAATTTTTTTAATTTTTAAAAAATTTTTTAAAAGATTAAAGAAAAGAGTGTTTTACTTATCTAATGCTACAAGAAATTTTTCCAGATCTTAATCTCTTAAAACAATAAACATTTGTTATCTCAAAATCTCCATGGGTCAGACATCCAGACATGGCATAGCTGGGTCCTATGGCCTGAAATCATCATGAGCTGGAATGAAGGTTTTAGACAAGCCTATTGTCTCATCTACAGGCTTGACCAGGGTAAGATTCAGTTCTAAATTCACCCCTGAGGTTGTTGCAAGGTTTTGATTCCTTGTAGGCTCTTGGATGAAGGCTTCAGTTCCTCCCTGGCTCTTGGCCAGGGGCCTCCCTCAATTCCCCACCAAATGAATTCTCCATAAGACAGTTCACATCATGGCAACTGGTTACCCTCAGAGGGGTAAGAAAGCCAGAGAGCGAGAGAACAAGAGAGAGAAAGCATCTAAGATGGAAGCCACATTTTCTTCTTTAACCTAATGTAGAAATTGACATCCCTTCACTTTCGCTATAATATATTTACTAAAACAAATCCTTAGATGCGTGGCACACTGAAAGGGGGACTCATACACTAGAAAATGAATACCAAGAAGTAGAGGTTATTAGTTGCTGTTTAGAGGCTGCCCTATACTAGAGTATGCCACTGACCTGCTTCACCAACAGCTTTCATTCACTCAGTTGATTGCAACCTCTTCTTTCTAGTTGCTCAATCCAAAACATCAGAGTCGTCCTTGAATTGTCTTTTTTCTCCCTATGTCTCTGTAAGGAAAGCTTGTCAACTCTTATTTCACAAAAAGAGAGGCAAACTTCTACCACTTCTCATGCTTCCACTACTGTTATCCTGGCCCTAGACACTGCCATCTTGTGTTTAGATTACTGAAAGAGTCTCCTAAGAGGTGCTTCTGCTTCTGCCCTTACCCCACACAAGTCTGTTGTCTATGTGGCAGCTAGCGTGACTCTGGTAAAACAGAAATCAGTCACATCACTCTGTTCACAGTCTGCCTTGGCTTTCCATTTCACTCAGAGTAGAAGCCAAAATTTTCAATGGCCTGCGAATCTTTGCATGAGTTGGCTCTTCAGTCTTTGCTGCCGTCTTCCACTACATGCTCCACTACAACCACACTGACTTCTTGCTATTCCTTAAGCTAGAGTGTCTATTCTGGTCCAAAAGTCTTTTACATAGCTCTCCCATCTGCCTGGAAAGGTCTTTCCCTAAATATCTGCTTAGTTAACTTTCTCTACTACTTCAATTCTTTCTTAAACCTTCTTGGTAAGTTATGCCCTATTTTGTATTTCGATCTCCCTTCCTCCCATACCTTCACCCTGGTCTACTCTTTCTTTTATCCTTGGCACATATCGTCTGTCATGCATTGAGTTGTGTCCCTCCAAAAATATTTACATGGGGAAGTTCTAACTTCTATTACCTCAGAATGTGACACTGAAGGTATAATTAGTTAAGATGAGGTCAAATTTGAGTAGGGTGGGCCCCTAATCAAACATGACTGGTGTCTTTATAAATAGGAGAAATTAGGACACAGACACACAGACAAGAAGAATGCCATGTGAAGATGGAGCCAAAGATCAGAGTGATGTGTCTTCAAATCAAGGAATTCCAGAGACGTCTGGCAGAAGCTAGGAGAGAGGGATGGAACAGATTTTTCCTCACAGACCTCAAGAGATAAAAACCCTGGCCTACATCTTAATCAGAGACTTTTAGAATTCAGAAGTGTGAGATGATAAACTTCTGTTGTGTAAACCTTCTAGCTTGTGGCACCTTGTCAGAGTAGCCCTAGCAAACTAACATATTAGTTATTACTAGTATTAGTAATATTAGTATAAACTAATATACTACTAGTATATTTTAGTACATTAGGGAATTTAATTTTTATTATTGATATAGTTTACTGTCTGTCTTGCGTTGTTGAAATGTAATCATCTCAAGGGCAAGAACACTTGCATGCTTTGTTCATTGACAAAGAGTCATGCTTGTCACTTAGTAGGGTCTAAGTAAAACATTATTGAATAAATGACCAAGAAACAAATTTGCTACATGTCAACATTTATACAATATTAGTGTATGCTTAAAGAACTAATGGCAAAGCTCTGTAATGCCCAAATACAGAAGGCCTGAATCAATTGTAGAGTTTTGGTTTTAACAACCTGCCTTGAAATTGCTAATGTAAAACATGGGGTCAATGATGCAAAGAAAATAGGAAAGGTGCCACTTTTTGATTAATTCAATTAGTAGGCACATTGAGGACATGTTGGATAACATAGAAAGCACAGGAGATCCAGAATACTTTCAGATTAAACAAGTTTCATTACAGATTGAATAGTACTTTAGTAATGCTGTTAGTGAGAATCTCTAAAGAGAAACTCTTTGAAGAACTTTATTTGTTCTGTAAAATACTGAAAGAGCCTACGGGAGATGAAATATTTAAATTGATAAGCGAACACTTTGATACACACCAGATAGAAACCCTACATAAATTTGTCCTGATGGTGAGGAAACAAATGGCAGAAAGTTGTAAAGGCCTTCACATATAGATCACATTATAAACCTTGAGATTTAAGAAATGCATTATTTTCTTCATAGCAAGGCTTTCAGATATAGACATTTGCTATAGATCAGAATTCCACATTAAATGATGTTATCAAAATAGTGAATCTAATAAAATCTAGACAGCTCTGTCCTATTTTCAGCTTTATGTGAAGAAATGGGATCAGACACCACTCTGTACTGTTTCATACTGAATTGTGTTGCTCATCCAAAGAAAAACTTTTGTCAAAAGTTAATAAGCTGTAAGAATCAAAACCACTTTTTCTGAATGATTCTGATGTTGGATATTTTTGAAGCATAGTTATTGGCTTGCAAAAGTTTATATTACTCAACTGCTAAAGGAACTTATTGAAAACACCAAGAATGCCATGAAAACATAACATGCACAGAGTTTACATATTCAAAATGAAAATGAAATCTCAAAAACATGGAGTAAAAAACATTTTACTAATGATATTTAGTTGATATTAAAATTTTAATCTTAATGAAGAATTATTAACATCCAGTAGATCAACATGGGCTATCTGTAAGGAAAAACCTTATCATTATTTTAGAATACGTTACATGAAAAAGGTATATTGCACTTGAAATCCAAGCAGATTATCACCAAGTTTCTTAAAAGTACATTCATCAATGGAAAGAAAAAAAGAGCTATTGGATTTTATGACATAAGAGTTAGACAAAGTAAATGATCTGAGTTCTGCAATGGTGAAAATTCCATCTGGCAGTCAAAGGTTATTGATGATCTTCCAACATTTGGTAGCTTTACTTATGTGAACAAAGTGTGCCATCAATGGTTGAGCATAAAGATTGGAGAGGTCATCTGTTTACATTACTTATTTCTACATCGCAAAACACCCCAAAACTTTGTGGTTTGAAGTCATAATTTATTATTATTGCTAATGGTTCTGTGTATTGGTTGGACACAGTACACAAAGTGGCATCAATTCTCAGCCAGGTCTACAGTCTTTTGCAGTTTGACTAAGCTGAATATCCCAGGTAACTGGCAGCCCCTGCTGGCTGTCAGCTGATGGCTCTCCTGGGGCTGTCAACCTGAGTGACTACTCTTGACCTTGCCATGCCGCTTAGGCTTTTCCCTTATGGTAGCTTTGTTCTGAGGCAGGTAATCCCCAAAATAAGAGTTTCAAGAGACCCAGAAGGAAGTGCCAAAATTTCTTATAAGACTTTGTTTCAAAAGTTCAAAAATACTATGTCTGCTGTATTTTATTGGTTAAATGAGTCACCAAGAAAGTCCTAAATCAGGGAACAGAAGCTAGATTCTACTTCTGGATGTGAGAAATAGCATATATTTACAATAAAGGGAGAAATTCATAGAGGCCATCTTAGGGATGCTTTGCCACATAAAGTTTTTATGAGAACTTGAATAAAAACACTTAAAGGATAAAATATGGATTAAAATATGCCCATTGAAGCAAATTTAAGTTAATAATTAATAATAAGAAAATATTTTATTTAAAATAGGATATGCTTTATGGATAGGATTAATGATTGCCCTTCTCATAAGATAGGCTCAGTATGTGTTGGCTATTATTGGATGTTGCCTTTTCAGTATTGGGCTTGTGGTTAAAGTTGTCAGAACAGCAATGAAAGCAACTAGCATTTATATAGTAATTTGTGAACACAAGGCACCATTCCAAGTGTTTTGTAAATATCAATTTATTTAAAGCCACACAATTAACCTGTGAGATAGGTATTATTGCTAGTTACATGTTTAGAACTGTGAGGATAGAACTGAGTGACAGAAAAGTTGGGCCACTTGCCCACGGTCACACAGCAGGTAGGTGATAGGGCTAGAATATAAATCTAGGCTTTTTGGTTTTTTAGCCTGGGCTCTTAACCAGTGTATTATATTATGCAGATTGTACTTTTGATGAAGGAAAACTAGAGAAGCATCAGCTGTAGGTCAAATCAAATAACAGATTGTTTTATTTCATGCTCACTTATATTATAATATAGTTGGTGAATAATATTGTGTTTCCACTTAAACGATTATACCCAGAACCCAGATCTTGGTTTTTTTATACCATTCTTCGATAAAAGGAATCAGGGCTCCTTAGAGAAATAACTGACTCTAGGGCTAAGGGAGAATATGTAGAAGATAAACTTGGAGTATCTTGTAGTGCCAGAAAGAAAAACAATGCTTGAAAACAAAAGGAAATGAAAAGTACTATTGGGGAATTTTAAAGGACATAAAAGCCAACTTGAAAGAACTCCTATCGGCCAAATTGGGATCAATTTGAGGAAGAAAATAAACGTCATAGTATGACTCCAGGCATAAAATAAATATTCATGAGTCCATCTTGATATAAATAAACAATAGGATAAATAAACTATGAACAGATAAATCACCCTTAGAAAAAATTTTCCAAATAATATACATAACTCCTCCTCTTCCAAGAGGTACAGCTTGATCTCCCAGGTCTTTAGGGTGAGCTGGACTTGGTGACTCACTTCCAAAGGACAGAGTACGGAAAGAGAAAAATAATAACCTTACAGTGAAGAGACCTGACAGACACCACGTTAACCAAGAGATCAAGTTTGACCTCACCAGTGATAAATTAATGTTGATGTCATGTACTTCCTGATATGATGTGATGAAGAGGGCACTGATCATGTGAAAACATATTTAAAAATCCAAATTGAGGGACGCTCTATGACCTCTCTGACAGCAGTCGTCAAAATGTCAGGGCCATGAGAAACAAGGAAAGACTAAGAAACTGTCACAGACCAGAGGAGACCAAGGAGACAAGACATGACAATTACATGTAGTCTGATACCCTGAACTGCATCTTGGAACAGGTAAAAGATGCTGGCAGCACAACTCGTGAGAAATGAAGAAAATATGTAGTCTAGGTTAATAATTAAATTAACTTCTTAGTTTAAAAAAATGCACAATACTAATACAGTGCATTTTTTATAAAACTAAGAAGTTTAAAACTAACACAAGATGTTAGTATTAGGGAAGTTTGGGTGAAGGGTTTATAAGGACTCTGTACTATTTTTGCAACTATTCTGTAAATCTAAAATTATTCCCAAAAAGTAATTAAAATAATAATACAGCATAACATATCTAGTTATACAGTTTATTCCCTAATAAAAATACATGCACAAGTGCAGAGACAAACACAAAAGAAAACAGGTTAGGAGGGAATAAATCATTATATATTAATTGCGGATATCTCCTGGTTTTAGGGTTATGGATTAATTCTTTCTCCCCTTAATATTTGTCTATAGCTTTCAGTTGCCTATAATGAGCATATTTTACTTTCATAATTAAAAATGTGAAAAAAGGAAAAGCAATGTAGTATAAACACAGCTTATGAACAGCATTTGTTAGAGTTCTCAGAATGTTAATTGATGCAAATGAGAATGTTAACTAATTCCTTCAAGTAGTTAAGAAACAGTATAGTGGGAGCTAGGGTGCTAGTTGGGTAAGAGCATCTGGAGACTATTAACTTGCTTCCTGTTTTCTAAGCTTCATCACTTTGGGGAAAGATGTGCCAGTGCTATTGGTGTTTTATCTCTATCCTTAATTTTAGAAAAGAACTAACTTTGCAAATTGCTGAGTTTGCCTGCACCCCAGTTTCCTCATTTGGGACTAAATTAAGAATATAGCAACTAAAGAGTAGGACTGGAATGAAATACGTTAAGTACTTTGTAAAGAGCTATACAAATGGTAGAAATTATTATTAGCAGTAGTAGTACTGGTAGTAATCATAATAGCAGTGATAGTAATACAGTAGTGGTAATAGATGTAACAATGGTTATAATGTGCTAGTGTTATTGTTCAGTATGGTTCAGTGCAAAGTGGTATCCTGCGTTGGATCCTGGAATGGAAAAAAAAAAAAAACACCACATACAAGTGGATCTATCAAGGATGCACATTGCAAATCATGGTTCCTCAGAAATTCACTTCATTCATTTTACTTTAGAGTAAGGTACAAGTTTAAGCAATGTTAGAAAACCGCCTGCCTAATTGTATTACCTTCTTGAGGAGGGCTTTATTGTCTACCCTGAGAAGAACTAACCAGTGTTTCCTTTGGGTCTTCACTGTGTCTGTAGGTTGTGCCTAGTACAGCGCTCATCACTCTAGAAGACATTATTTTCATGTCCGTTTCCTTCACTAGTCCGGGCTCTTTGAGGACAGGGCCCTGTCTTAGCCACCCCTGTGTGTTCTACAGCTCCCAGGGCAATGTTTTTTTCCAGCATATATCAAGTGTTCAAAAATATTTACTATATTGAATTATTGGTACATTATTCAAATGGGTTTAGAATTTCATTTTAAGGCCTTTGGAAAACAACCAGATTTTAGAGGGTAACATCATATTCCAACAAAGTGATAATACATTTTAGAAGAGCTGTTTGCCTGGTGAAATACTTCTTGTTGGCATCATAAAAAAGAAATGCGAACTATTTATTAATGTACAATGAAGTACTGGTGGAAATAAGGAATGGAATCTGCAGGGGTTATGTAAAAATAGCAGGAGATTCATCAGGTCACATTCTGTGCTTTCGACTGAAAGGGGCTATGACTTTTTACGGAACTGATGGGGATGCTACTTGCCAGACACTTTGCAAAGCCCTTTATTTCACCATGCTTGTATTTTCACACATGTCAATAAAGCAAGCATCATTACCCCCATCTTAAAAGTTAAGGCAGGTTAATGACTTGCTCAAGGTCACACAGAACTAAGGTCAGGCTGACCTTTGCATTCCAAATAAGTCTTTACAAAATATCAGTTTCCTATAGACCATGACTATAAGTTAGCTTGGGGTCTTTAGCAAAATACCATAGATTGGGTGGCTTAAACTACAGAAATTCATGAAGTAATTTTCTTATAGCTCTGGGAAGTTCAAGATCAAGGTGCTGGCTGATTCAGTTCTTGGGGAGGCCTCTCTTCCTGGCTTCCAGATAGCTACCTTCTTTTTATGTCCTCACATGGTGGAGACCCACCAGGCTCTCTGGTGTTTCTTCTTAGAAGGGCACTAATCCTATCACGAAGGTCTTAACCTCATATCTCATCTAACTCTCATTACCTACCAAAGGCTGCATCTTCAAATACCATCACATTGAGGGTTAAGGATTCAAACTATGAATTTTGAGAGACACATTCAGTCCATAATACCAGGATAGTGGATTTAGGGTATTAGCATTTTGCTTTGAGATGTATGGACTCAAGTTTTATATAGGTACTAGTAAGGGTTTTGACCCTTAATAGCACATCTTCTATTTTCCAGTCTAAGAACTGTTTCAGTCAAGAAAAAAAAGTCCCCAACAGGAGAGTAGAATATGAGGGATTTTGTGAATTGAGTTAAAATCAGACGAAGGAAGGGCACCTGGGTGGCTCAGTCGGTTAGGTGACTGACTTCGGCTCAGGTCATGATCTGTGAGTTCGAGCCCCGCATCGGGCTCTGTGCTGACAGCTCAGAGTCTGGAGCCTGCTTGAGATTCTGTGTCTCCCTCTCCCTCTGCCCCTCCCCTGCTCAGGTTCTGTCTCTCTCTCTCAAAATTAAATAAATATTTTAAAAAATCAGACAAAGGAAAAAGTTTAAGAAGTCAGATTTTAAAGCTTTTTAAAAATCCTTCTGAAACTGGGGTTAATTCCAAATGTGGCTACTTTCATTAATCAATTTGTATTTATCCTTGTTGATTGTCTTTCTGCCCCTAGGAGTTCTGGGTTCTATTCTCCCTGGCAGATGCACTTCTTTAAAGAAAATTTGCTGAGTGTATGCTTGACAAATAGTGATTGACCACTTTCATGTACTTTCTATGATTAAGTAACTAGTGCCCATTGGTGGATCTCTTTATCTCCCCATAAGAGATGCAGAATAAAGAAAATAAAGGAACTAACATGATTACTTTAATCCCTGACTGGAAACTCCTCACTGGGATTTGGTTTTCTTACTTATGCCTATAGCTTCTGCATAAAACTGTGGCCTAGAAATTGAATTCTGAATGCTGTGTTATCACTTAAAGAGATACTTACTCCAGAGGCTTTATGAGAGAGAGACTGCCTTGGGGGCTCAGTCGGTTAAGCATCTAACTATTGACTTCAGTTCAGGTCATGATCTCATGGTTCATGGGATCGAGTCCCATGTCAGGCTTCATGCTTGGGACCTGCTTGGAATTCTCTCTCTCTCTCTCTCTCTCTGCCCCTGCCTTGGTCACTCTCTCCCTCAAAGAGAGAGAGAAAGAGAGATTGAGAGAGAGAGAGGGAAAGAAGCAGAGAGAGAGGGAGAGAATAAACAAAAGTAATGACAGAAACATTTTTCCTTCTGACATCTTATGTATACAATGAAGAAAAGAGAGGCTAACCAAAATTCCTTTAACTCTGTCTACCAGGCCCCTTTGTAAACTTACTTCCATGTCTAAAAATGAGTTTAAAGTGACACGTATATTGGAGGAAAGAATCTCAAATATGTCTTTTACTCTTTCTCGAATGTCCCACAAATGAAAATTCTGCTTAAACACCTTAAATGTAGGTTTGCCTTTTATTTGTCTGTTGCCTTTTATTTGTTTGAAATCTCATAGCCTCTTAATTTATAATTTACTGGACTTTAAATATTAGAACTTTAGGAAAGCAAAATGACTCAAACTCAGAATTAGTTTGGAGTGATTTGATCCAGATTTTGTTCATTTTTCAACAATCAAATCAGTCTGCTATGTTGACTGCTTGTAAAGCAGTTCTACTGAAGCATCATTCAGGGAAAGAACGTTGCCAAATCTTTTATAAAATGACTCTTGTCTTAATTAAAACTTACGGCCCAAATTTCACTCTCTCAGCCACATAAACAAGAGAATTCTGTAATGGCCAATTGAATATAAATAAAACCCATGCTATCGCTTGTATAATTTAAAATGGAAGGATTCCAGAAATAATAGAAAATAATGAGATGATTTGATTAAGGATAAACAAATTATGAAAAAAAATAATAAGACACCTAAGTAGCTGCTTAAATTCAAACCATATTTGAGCCAAATGAAGTTGTTTTCCCATTGGACCTTAAGTGGCATTTCAAGTCTTTTTTTCAAATCTCTGCCCAAATGTCATATTTGCCTTGAGCAACTAACCAAAGGTGGGAGATAAAAGTAAAAGAATGGAATTGGTGCATTGTTAATTGTTTTGGTTGTGTGTACTATCAGTGTTTTCAATTATTCTTTCTTTCTCTTGTCTTTCTTCCTTAGGTATGCTGGCCCAATTCTCCACGAAGGAAAAGAAAGTCCTGCCATTCTTTCCTTTGGTTTTAGGTCCTTGAATGTATTTGGGTATTTTGCTTGAAACTCACTGAGTTGCCAAAGAGTGAGTAATGGTTTTCAGTATGTCTTCCACACACTGGGTTTTATGGGGTAGATTGAGTTAACTAATAGAGACTACAAGACTTTTAATTTAATACAAAAATAGAACTCTTTATTAAAATAACAAGACATTAACCAAGATTCCTAAGTGCTATCTCTAAAAGATTCTTGAAGTGATGAAGATTTTGAAGAAAATAAACATCTAGATGCAATTAAATACCTTTTTCATTATCTGTAATTGTTACCCACTTAGTCCAAACTGAATCTTATTAGACTCTGATGAGAATGTTCCTTTGAAACTCACCGATTTCTCTTAATGTAGGGGCAAAACAAGCCTTTCTACATCATGGAAATGTGCACAGAAATTAAAAGTAGTTTCCCTCAATGTGTGTGTTTTTTTTCCCCGAGATAAGAATTTTATAACTTACTCTTTTCTTCCACTGAGGGCTTTATTTGCTTCTCCAGTACCCTCAATCAGCCACTGAACTGAGACTTTCTTCCAAGGCAGAGAAGGAAAAAATTATAGTCATTGCCACATGAAGGTCTTCGATTGTCACCTTCCAGTTTCTGTTCAATGGGATCTGTTCTTACTGCTCCTTTCTTTTTTTTTTTTATATTTTTATATTTATTTCTAGGAGAGAGAGAGAGAGAGAGAGCGTGAGCAAGGGAGGGTCAGAGAGAGAGGGAGACACAGACTCTGAAATAGGCTCCAGGGTATGAGCTGGCAGTCAGCACAGAGCCCGACGCGGGGCTCGAATCCATGAACCGCGAGATCATGACCTAAGCAAAAGTCGGACGCTTAACCGACTAAGCCACCCAGGTGCCCCAATACTGCTCCTTTCTTAATACCAAATTTATTACAAAAGTACAAAGCTGAAGTCTATAAGAAAAAGATCACATTAAAATTTTTTAATTTTTTACTTATTTTTGAGAAAGAGGGGAGAGGGAGACACAGAGTCTGAAGCAGGCTCCAGGCTCTCAGCTGTCAGCCCAGAGCCTGACACAGGGCTCGAATTCACAAACCATGAGATTATGACCTGAGCCAAATTTGGACACTTAACTGGCTGAGCCATCCAGGTGCCCTAAGGAAATCACATTTTTGAGAGAAATAGTTTATATTGCTTTGAATGTATTAGCTATGAATTTCAAAAAGATGATGGAAAGGATAAAGTACAAATTAAATGTTAATTTCAATGTACCTTATTCTAATTAATTTAGAGACTTTTTTCCGAAAAACAAAATCCAATTTTTAAAATTGAGAGGTTAAACTCTTTCTTTTCTCAGAAATTGAGTGGAGTGCCTGCAACAGTGTCCGTGTCCAGGGGGGAGAAATGGGCTATTCCTGGGCTTGCCCTTGGCTTTGGCTCCCATTGTTCACACTTCAGTGATCCCCATCCGTTTCTTCAATCTCACTCTCTAACCCTCCTGAGCATTCTGTCCGTGAGTAATCTCCTTCCAATAAATTCCTTTACTATATAAATGATCCTAGTGCCTATTTCTCTTATAATAGCCAAGAACTCTGACTGGTACAAAGATTGCTTGTATTTTTATTTTTAATATATATTGAGAGGTTGTTTTACCGGAAACCAAAATGCTTTCTGTGTTTTATACTTTATTTTACATTCGTTGTCATCAGAGATTATCTTTTTAAAATTTTAATGTTGTCGATCTGATGATGACCAAAACCATCTCGGTGATAACTTTAATTTATGCTTCCTTAGATATTAATGAGGTTGCATATCTAGTGACTGTATATCACATTTTATTTGTTTTTCAGTTATTTGCCTATTTGTATCATTTGACCATTTCTCTGTTTGTTAGTTTTCCTCTTTCTTATTCATTTGAAAATGACTCTTTGTATACTACAGGCAAGTATTTTTTCTTCTGTCCAATATGTTGCGAATATTTTTCTTAATCTTTTTTTTAACTTCTTAAAATGATATTATTTTCTGCACCAAAATGTTTAATTTCTACTTGGTCAAAAACATCTATGTTATTTCTTAGATACTCTAGATTTTCCATTTTGTTTAAGAACCTTCTCCAACCCAAAGTTATATATATATGTGTCTATTTTTCTGTAAGTACTTTAAAAAATATTTAAGTTCTTAATCCACCTGAATTTATTTTTGTGTCTCTCCAGTGTGAGGTACCAGTTCAACTTTATTTTCTGCTGGATGGTAGCCAATTGCACCAATGCATTACCTAAATAAACTAAATTTCTGCTGATTAATTTATACCATCTTTGTCAAATAGTGGATCTTTGCCTAGAGTGTGATATACTATTGCTAGACTGTTTTGTCCCATTGATTTATTTTTTCTTCCTGTCATGATACTGTTGAACTAAAGAGAACTTATAATAATTTTTAATATCAATTCAGATAAATCCTCTTTCATTCACTGTTTCTTTACAATTTCTTCTAATTCTGCCACATTAACTTTAAGATAGTTTTACCCATTTCCCCCATCCATTAAAAAACAAACAAAAAATAAACCTTTGGTACTGGAATTAAAAAAGTATATATTAATTTGGAGGAAATTTACATTTTAGTGATATTGAATTTTTCCATCCAAAATTATATCTTTTCATTTTTTTGTTCTTGGTTTTGTGCCTTTTAATCAGAAGTTTTCCTATAATAATCTTCACTTCTTTGTTAAATTAATGCTTTGGTATTTACCAGTTTTTGTTGCTACTGTAAATGAATTATTTTGTCCTGTTTCAATTTCAAGCAGTAATGCTAGTTTAGAAAAAGTTATATTCTGTCTTGTATTATCTATTTTACTAAGTTTTTGCTTAGTCTTAGCAGCTCTGTTACTAGGTGTTTTGTCTTTGAATTTTTATTTATTTATTTATTTTATTATTATTATTTTTGTATGTTTAAGGAGCTCAGATTAGAAATTAGGATTGTTACAAAAAGAATTCATAGAGAAATAAAAACTTCGTAGAATACTACAGCAACTTAATTGAATATTTTTAAAAGAGAAACTTTTTCTTAAAGTCCTTTACCTCCCACTTAAAATGCAAAGCACTGGACTTGATGTCATGTGATAGGGTTTCTTCCATAGTGAGATGAAGTTACTCAAGATATGACAGAAAAATTAAAAGGGAACTTTATGTCTTTTTGATCTTGAGAGGATTATGTGTCTATGTGTCTATTTTTCTGTAGAGGCAGAGACAACTGAAAGAAAATGAGAGTGGGTGTGGAAAGATATTGGATGAAATCTCTGGGTCTACAAGATCTTGTTTGTCAGCTTTGACGTCTAGATAGGGGAGGACTCTTGCCTGTTTCCATGAGTGAGCTGAGGAGATCACTACGCAAAACAAGTCCAGGCCAACATGGAATCATGATCAACCACAGAGATTCTGTTTTGTACATGAGGACCTTTCTTGGATCTTACGTGGTGCAGACACAGATTTGAGCACCAGTAAGAATGTCATGGGGCCATGGAAGAAACTAAGACTCATCATAGCAAAATCTTTGGTGGTGGCAAGGTTGGAGAGAGGAGGAACAGCTAAATCAGGTGCCAGATGGAGTACAGTGGAGACTCAGAGTGGCCTTCAGCACCACTGAGAGCCCAGCAAAGGCTTAGTCAGTAGAGAGGGGCCGCCATGTCCTGACTGAACTGAGAAATAGTAGACCACAATCTCTTGTTAGAGAGAGGATCCAAACAGGCCAGGATAAAATAAAACTAGTTGAACACTAGTGGACTCAAAATGCCACACACCTAAGGACTAGCACAAGGTCAGGTATAGCATTCTTGCAACCCAGGTAACATTTTAAACAGAAGTATAGAAAAAAGAGGGGAGGAGGGAGAATAGGCCAAATCTAAAGAGAATATTTAAATTATTGGATTATGTATAAAAGGAGTTGACTAAAATCAGATTTTTTTTCTCCCTGCTATTATTAAAGAGAAAAAAATCTAGACATTTGTCAAAAATGGCACAGGAGAATTCATTCAAGACTATTGCAAGAGGGGAGAAACTGACTCAACACTTAATACAATAGCTACAAGACGGAATTCAGCAGGGTGAAAAAGTGGGTGGAAAATTACCAAGAGGAATTTGGTTAGGCAACAATGTTTTAGGGAAAGAACAACTTGACTAGATGTCAAAGGTGATGGAAGAGAAGCTTAGTTAAATATCCTGGGTGGGGGATTCTTGATTAAATTGGCTTAGAAGAATTCTTTCCTAAATCTGAGCTCAGTAGCCCAAGGATGGGGCCTAGCCAAGAACAGGGCTCAAAGGAGTCTAACTAACTTTTGGTCAAGGAGAGATTCTCCATCACTACCTACCAGATGAGAGCTCATAAGAGAGATCAGAGAAAATTTAAAGAATAAATAGCAATGATGGCAGTTAAAACTTAATGAAAGTTTACTTTGTGCTAAAGATTTTCATTGAACTTCCTTGTATTAATATTTAATTCTCAGGTGACCCTCTAAGAAAGGTACTATTATTATCCCTATTTTACAGGGGAAGAGAAATGAAGCTTACTAGGGTTAAGTGTCTTCCCAAGATGACATAGCCTGAAAATTGCTGAGCTGGGATGTGAACTCCAAGAACCTGGTTCCATAGAGCTTATCCACAATTCTCTATTCAATCTCTCTCATTATAATTACTACTACAACATTTGTCATCACTGCAATGTTGTTTGTGATGAAGGAGATGTAATAAGAAACTTAGTGAAGAATTTCCTTCTGATTGTACCAGTTGGGTTCAGGAAGGACAACGAAGCCAGTCTATGTATTCCAAGTATAAAATGGTTTTAATATAGGGAATAGAAGGCTTGAAGAACTACTTGCAAGCTCAAGCAAAGGTCAAGGAAGCCATCACTGTCTGCTTGTAAGCATTGACACCTGTGGTTTTCAAGAGCTCACCTGGAAGCAGCTGCAAACCCAAAGAGCCTCAGAGGAGTTCCCCCCCACACACACTCCCATCTGTCAGTCCATAGCACTGTCCTGGAGGGTCATAAGATCCCCTGTACTCTATTTTAAATTTCAAGTCTGCTTTCTTCCCAGGAGTTTGGCTACAACCTTTTCTGAGAAAGGATGGCTTCTTTTCTTCAGCATTTCACTTCCTTGCACTGAAGGACTGCATTCTGGAACTATACAGGGAAGGGTATGCTGGGAAATGTACATCTTCTCCAGCTTCTCCCTTATGATATAGAGGGGATAGCAGAAGAAGATGATATTGACGCTGATTTGACAACATACAAACCTGATGAAACATACCTTTTTTTTCTTCTAAAGTAAAATTAAATGTCTTTTTTTTTTAATTTTTATTTATTTTTGAGACAGAGAGAGAGAGACAGAGTGCAAGTGAGGGAGGGGCAGAGAGAGAGAGGGAGACACAGAATCCGAAGCAGGCTCCAGGCTCTGAGCTGTCAGCACAGAGCCCGATGCGGAGCTTGATCTCATGAACCATGAGATCATGACCTGAGCTGAAGTCAGATGCTCAACTAACTGAGCCACCCAGGCGCCCCTAAAATTAAATGTCTTATATGTTGATATAATGCTCTTTCTATAATTGCTTTCTATATATAGTTTAAAATGTCAAATACATCTCTAAGGCTAATAAAGAAATTTAATAATTGTTATCCTAACACTGTACCTGATCCATAGATTTTTTAACAAAATATATTTCATGCTGCTGTTAATTTAATACATTTCTCTTGAGTTATGATGCAGATGAAATTATACTGTTTTTCTTTCAGAACTCAGGTTTATTTAAAATTCACAACTGGGAATCACAGAGATTTCTTAGTGATCTTTTATTCTTCATGATCATTTTGGTAAAAATTCCAAGTATTCCATTTATATTTCATTGTTTAATCTTGAGAAAAATGTTTCTTGTACTTTTTACTGGTCTTTCTTTCCTTTCCCTCTTCTGTTTCTTCTGGTTCCTTTATTATTTCTTCTGAGCCCAATTCAAATAGCTCCTCCTCCTACAGCCGGCCACCTTCCCCTTTTTCCTCTTATAATTCCTTTTTGGCACTTACTTCATTGTTTATATTACAACTGTTTACGTATTTGTATCCTCTTCTACTTTGTGGATGCATGGAGGGCAGAAGCTGAATTGGACTTGCTTTTGTGTATCCAGTGCAAGAACATGGCTCGACACAGAGCTATGAGTATGTGCTTTAGAATGAGCAGACATTTAAATATCTTTGTGATATTTACAAACTATATCAGAGATGACACAAACAAACGAATCCGTTTTTTCCTTTGTCAAAGCAATGATAAATTTTCCATTTTATAATTTACAAGGATTTTTTAAAAACATTTTGCCCTTCTGTATGCTATTTCTTTGTTGTATTTTGACTATCTGGAAAAAAGGTGAGAAGTTTAGGAAAGAATTAAGGAGACAGAAAAGAAGATGATTAGAATACCAGGAAGCCGGGATGGGAAGAAAGTATTATGTTCACCTCAGTGAGAATTTTAGTTTTATGCTTAATTGAGCTGTTAAATTATATCGGTTTATAAGCCTGCCGGAGTGTGGGGGAGCAATATATTACAAGCAAATAAGAAATAACTGTATCTCTCAATAATAAGAGCTATTTATAGCAGGAAGGTTTTATATCACTGGTAGCTTTCAAGCTGGAGCTGAATGGCCATGTGTTAGTGATGTTTTGGAAGACTTGGTCTAGATCAGTAATTTTCATACTGCATTCCTCATTAGAGTTCAGTAGTCCTCAAGAACCACAGAGTAAGGGCACATCCAGGTTTCCCTCGCCCTGCCTTCAATTAGAACAGTTCTACTTTTGTTAGTTTTACATATTAAGGTTTCAAGTAAAGAGGTGGAAAAAGTCTTCCACAGATTTAACAATATTTGAAAACTGCGAGTCTGTATTTCATTGCTTCTCAAACTTGGCAGTGCACAGAATTCATGGGGAGCTTCATAAGAGTACTAATTTCTGAGTATTTTTCTATACCTACTAAATCGGAATCTATGCAGCTAGGTTGTAATATCTGTATTTTTTCCAAGCTCCCAGGCAAGTTTTATTCAGCTGGCTTTTGGAACTAATGACCTCTAGGGTATTTTTTTTCTTCCAAATTTTAAGATGCTATAATTCTTTTTAAGCTCATTTAGAGTTATAACTAGAAAAAAACCCCACAACCATAGACAACTTCTACTTCCACACTTGTAGACTACCAGAGGGACTGGATAAAAGAATAAAAAAATAAAAAAAAAACCTTAAATAAATGTCTAATACCAGTAGCCTAAACGTGATTTATGAGATACAAAAAGGTGGTGGGTGAAAACAAAATATTTATTACTTGAGTAAATATAGAAATGCCCAAGTAATAAGTATCCCTAATATGTAAGTGGGTAAAATAACAAAAAGGAAAAAAATAGAGCCTAAATAAAGGAAAGAGAAGCAAATTTTTATGCAGATCTTAATGAGTGTTTAATACAGTATTAGGATTTTTCAATATAAACCCTCATTTATACCTCATAACAACTATATAATGTAAATGACATTATTGTTCTCATTATTGTTCTCATATTATTAGGAAAACTGAGGTTTAAAAGGGTAAGTAATTTGCCCGAAGCCACAAAGTTAATACATACTAATATCAGTATTAGAATTTATATTTTCTATCTTCAAAGTCATTATTCTTCCCAATATACTGCCCTGACCCAAGGTGAAGGACTAGGAGTTAGAATGTTTTAAATAGTTAATTCCAGGGGACATAAGGAATGTTGGAGACAGACACAGAGTCTATTCTCTCTCTCTCTCTCTCTCTCCACACACACACACACACACACACACACACACACACACACTACCTTTTGAAGATATTAAAACCAGGAGAAAGAAAAAGAAAGCAAAGAGGTGATTGGTGACCTACCAACATTTATGTTTCTTTCATTTCAGCACCACAGATTCCGAGAGGCTCAGAATTTCATTTGAAGAAAAGAACGAGGGATTTGGAGACAGAATCTCAGTTCCTGTACAGCTTGTGACTTTCCTCATTTCTAAGATCGGTAATAACACCACTCTCACAGAGTATTATGAGGATTAAATAAGACCTTTTGCACTGAGGGGGCATCCCTCATATGGCAAAGGCTTCTAGATCTCTTAGAAAGAAATGGATGTTTTATACTATTTCCTATGAGGAGGAAGCATGTCTCATCGAGGCAAATCTGACAGGCAGCAGATTATATATGTAGTTTGCATGCCAATCTCTGTACAGTTCATGTGTGAATGTATTATATCTATCATTCATTCATTCATTCATTCATGTCACAAGTCTTTATTGAGCCCCTCATCCACACATAGTCATATGCTTGGAAACATAGAGAAGGCTTTTATGAAATGTGCATTCTATATGAAGACAGATAAATAAAAACAAGTGAAATCCAAAATGAAATAATTTAAGAAAAATTATATATATAATTATTATATAAATATAGTAGATATTATATATTATATTAATTATATATATTATATTAATTATATAATTATATATATATAATGAAATAATTTAAGATGCATAGGAACTATGAACAAAGTCAGCTGACAATGACGTTAGGAATCTGATATATATATATATAAAGAAATACTACTTGGCAATGAAGAAGTAAGTTCTTGCCATTTGCAACAATGTGGTTGGAACTGTATTAGCAGAAGATTCTAGTTATTATGCTAAGTGAAGTAAGTCAGTCAGAGAAAGACAGATACCATATGTTTTCACTCATATGTGGAAGTTAAGAAACTTAACAGAAGATCATGTGGGAAGGGAAAGAAAAAAGTATATATATAGTTACAAACAGAAAGGGAGGCAAAACATAAGAGATTTTAAATACAGAGAACAAACTGAGAATGGAAGGCAGTGAGGGGGGTGGGGAGGGATAGGAAAAATGGGTGATGGTCATTGAGGAGGGCACCTGTTGGGATGAGCACTGGGTGTTGTATGTAAGTGATGAACCATGGGAATCTACTCCCAAAGCCAAGAGTACACTGTATACACTGTATGTTAGCTGACTTGACAATAAATTATATATAAAAAATTGTTGGGGCACCCAGCTGGCTTGGTTGGTGGAGCATGCAATTCTTGATCTCAGGGTTGTGAGTTCAAGCCCCACATTGGGTGTAGAGATTACTTGAAAGTAAAATCTTAAAAAAAAAAAAAAAAGAAGAATGTCTGGGGTACTGCAAGTATGTAAAAGAGGGTGGTCAGATGGGTAATTTCTGAGGAAGTATCATTTGACCGAGAACTGAAGAAAATAAAAAGTGTCATAATAGTGTAAGGGAAAGACACTTCAGGCAGAGAAAAGACATGTAGTACAACACCCTCTGCCCCTCCTCTTGAGACCCTTGTTTCTGGGGTCATCCCTGTCTCACCTCGCGGTATTCTGATAGGCACAGCTCTGATCACCTAGTCCTGGGATCCTGAAACTTCCCCTCTTGCTCATGTGTTACGTCCTAGAATATAACTGGCCACTTGTAGCAGTGGATATGGTGTTCTTATTTGGATTCTCTTCTATTCTTTCCGTATGTAAAATTAAAGATTCCTTGTTTGAACTTCATTCTCATTTTTTTCTAAACAGAAAATACCCCTACAAAGTCCTAGTAATGCAGCTTTTTTATAGTTTCTTGGACACGGTCATCAAAAATGTATGTAATAAGTAAATTTTAACATCTAACTGTGGTTCCCTCTTAAGTCTGGAGTATGGATATACCAGGCTGGATGGTATAGTAAAGACAACTAAAATGTCTTTAAAGTTGGGATAATTCATTTGCTCTTCAGGGTCTTGGGCGTCCTGGGGTTGTGTAAGAGTATGTGATAGTGACTTGCTAATTACAAAAGCTACTATTAGTTTTTGACTTATACTCTAAATTGTAAAAGTTGGAATTTCCAGGAGGGGCATATATTCTGAGAAGTTCTGTTTCAATGGCAGCCTTGTCGATAGTTGGTGGTTTATTGATGATACGCTGCAGGGGTGGTCCAAGAGCCAGTTCTCATAAATATGCATCAATATCTTGAGTGAAGGGAAAGCAAATTAACTTCCTGTGTTAGCAGAAGATTCTAAATGTGATGTGGAGAATGGCATCAGAGAACCAAATTGCACTTCAAATAACCATGAGAGGTTTATTCAACAGTGAAAAAGAATGATCCAAAGTTTAGTCTCTTATGGCCACTTAGAGTATCCAGTAGAAGTAATGTGAATTTAAAAATAAATGTTTGGGAGTTAATTAAAAGGGGAAAAACAGAAAATGCAAAGATTGACCTTTTATCTACCTGCTTCCAGTCTCCCTCCTTAACCCCAAATGCCAGCTTAGCCTCCCCTCTAGAAACCTGACAGCAAGTGAATGGAGGCACAACACTTTGTATCTCTCACTTTAGATCATTTTGGAGGCAAAAATAGACAATGAGAAGACACTGAAAGTAAGAGCAATACAACAGAGCTTCAAGGGTGAGTGTGTGCAGTCTGGGAAAAATTGTCACTTGTTCAAGATGCAGCTGTTTGACTAACAACTTCAAAGGAGCTGCTGAAATTTTAGGGGCCTATGGGTTTTTAGGCTCATCTATGGATCTCAGACTTCTGTGGCTGCCACAAAACATGGAGCCAAAAGTGAAACTCAACTTCACTATACCTATAAGCCCTCAAAATCTTGCTTGTGTTTCCTTTCGTTAAGATAAAATTCTCTTTGCTCTAACGAGCTCATTGCATACATGTCTTGAATGCTAAACTCCTCACTGTCATATTGGAAGAAAGGATCGTAGGAATAATTAGAAAATAAATAGCTATATCATCCTTCTCCTCTTGAGGGTAGACCTTGGGGGATTAAAAAGTCATAGGGACAAAAATGAAATCAATATTTATCTGAGTTACCTAAAATAACCTGTTTGAGTTTGAGTTTATTAGTGATGTAGCTCTATCTCCGTATTCAGTAATTATTCATTCATTCATCCATTCATAATTATTAAGCCCTTAATAAAGTGCCAGGCATTGTGCTAAATCCTAAAGGTTTAGCAGTGAGCAAGATAAATACTTTCTTCTTAAGAGTATCACCAAACGAGGGAGACAGAAAATTAAACAAGCATAGCAAATAGAATAATAAATGCTATGATAAAGAAGTATGTTTTTCTCTAAGCAGGAGCAGGTGTGGGGTGAAGGAAAGTTTCCAGAACAATGTTCAACTTGACCCTTAAAGGATAGAAAGAAGTGAGTAGGAGAAAAGGAAGGGATATAAGAATATGGAGTAATTTCAGTAAGTGAAAGGGGATGCGTGCGTGCGTGCGTGTGTGTGTGTGTGTGTGTACATGTGTTTATATACACTGCTGTAACTGTTTCTGGGACTTCAAAAGCAGCAATTGTCAGAAACCTAGATTTTCTAGAATCTGCCCAGGAAAAATAGTGTATATGCTTTATATTATTGTTTTGATGATTATTTGCTGGGACGGTGGCTTTTTTTAAACCTTGGCCTACACGAAGACATACATTTACTTAGTGATTAAGCACACATAT
Organism: Crocuta crocuta; assembly: GCF_008692635.1. Lineage (NCBI taxonomy): Eukaryota > Metazoa > Chordata > Mammalia > Carnivora > Hyaenidae > Crocuta > Crocuta crocuta. The sequence goes on along the minus strand of NW_027530222.1, from coordinate 1,021,042 downwards.
ATAGGAAATAAATGTTTTGGAAAACAATACCTACCTCACTGAAGTGTGAGGCACTCATACTTTCAAATCTTTTTCTATTTTTATTGTGATGACAATATGTGACATAAAAGGTACCATTTGAACCATTCCTAAGTGTACAGTAATGTTACAACAACATTTGTGTAATGTTATACAACATTCACATGGTTGTGCAATCACTACCACTACCCACCTCTAGAGTTTTTTTCATCTTTTCAAGCTGAGACTTTGTACTCATTAAACAGTGACCCCCACATCCCGTCTCCTAGATCTTGGCAGATACCATTCTACTTTCTATTCTCTATGAATTTGACTACTCTTGTGCCTCTTGTAAGTGAAATCATACAATACTTGTCCTTTGTGACTGGCTTATTTCACATAACATAATGTCTTCAAGGTTCGTCTATGCTGTACTTTGTGTGGAAATTTTCTTCCTTTTCACGTTTTTCTCCAAATTTAAAATTTAGTATTCTAAATGCTTTATATATACAGAGTCACTGAAACCTAACAGGAACTCTATATTTTTTCTATCCTATTCTGTAAATGCAGGTTTAGACTTCCTGAGTTTTCTTCTCCCACTCATGTGTTAAAATTCATTTTGAAAATCCCTGGTCAATAGTATATCTGGAAGCTACATCTGAGTTAAAGTAAATGGAAGGCACAGATTTAGGGAAAACATGGGATGAGGAAAAATAAAGAAACTCAAAATGGGCCCAGCTGATTTGTGCCCATATTGTGTGCTCATCATGAGCTGGGAGGTATATGTTCCGCATTGTTTGGGATCCAGGATGAAGGTGACATTATGAAGTCTAAGAGCGAATAAACAAACTGGAACCATCATAATATGAGCAATCACTGGATAAAGTAAGAAGGCTTAGCCCAGCACGTGTGATCATATTTTAAATATCAAGGGCTCTTGTAATCATAATTGTTCTAATTGCTATTATTGCATGGTATGGTGATAACGATAGTTCATACCTAAGGGGCAATATATATTAAGAACTCTTCTGGAGCATGTGGCAGAGACAGTACTATATACTTCCCAAACCCACTTCCTCTTTGTCCTGAAAAATCACTAGCCTTCCTTTTTCAGATGTGGCACAAGACTAGTTCTGGCCAATGGGATGTGAGCGGAAGAGATGGATGGCAGCTCTGGACCTTTGTGGCTAAGAGCCTGTCTGCCTTTTCAGCTCTTTTCTCTGGCCATTATCTCTGGACCCAATGTAGAGGATTCAGAAGGAACCAAGTTCCTAGTCGACAATGATGCTCCAGGATGGAAGCAGCCTGGAGATGGGTAATATTTTCCTTTTATGGGGTGCCTAGGTGGCTCAGTCGGTTAAGCGTCCGACTTCAGCTCAGGTCATGATCTCACAGTTCATAGGTTTGAGCCCCGCATCAGGCTCTGTGCTGACAGCTAGCTCAGAGCCTGGAGCCTGCTTCACATTCTGTGTCTCCCTCTCTCTCTGACCCTCCTCTGCTCACGCTGTCTCTCTCTCTCTCTCTCAGAAATAAATTAAAAACATTAAAAAATTTTAAAGATACATTATTTTCCTTTTAGATATTATGTAGATGAAGAAAATGAGACCAGACGGTTTAAATAACTTGCCCAAGGTCACACAGCTGTTAAGTGTTGGGGCTAAGTTTCAAACCAAGCCAGCTGGTTCCAGAGCCTGGGCTCTTCTCCTTGGCTCTGAGCAACATCTCACCCTTGTAATTCTCACAGAAATTCCATGAGTTGTTACCTGCATCACATAGGGGAAGAAATCAGATTTGAAGAATAAATGATGACTAAGTTTCAGAATTAGCATTTGAGTGCAAGTGTGTAAGTTTCCAGAGCTATTGTCCATGGGCCCTATTGTTTGTAGCACGGCCTACAATGTAGATAAAGGGTTTTTGCAATTCCAGAGAGCAGAGGAAGCCACAGGAGTGGGAGTTACAAGAAAGCCCATTTTGGCTTCATAATGAAAGATATTTCTAATGATTTGATCTGTTCAACAGTGGAGTGAAGCTGCCTCATGAGGCAGTGCTTCCCCATCAAAGGGTTGCAATCCAGGCCGGACATGAGTCTTTAAGATAGGTGTTTTAAAGAGCACTGCATGTGCTATGCACTTGTGATCTCTGAAATGCCTTCGAATGCTGAAATTATGTGATCAGGACCTTTGAGAATGTTGGGACTTGAGAGTCCACAGTGGTAAAGATTGTTCTGCAGAGGCATATGGAAAACGACAATCTATGGAAGCCAAATGTGGCAGGTGAGACAGAGTTAATAATTAGCGGTCCATAAACTCCATTATCTACTTGAAATTGTTAGAATTAGATGCCAGTTGCAGGTGGAGACTTGATCATGGCTGTTAGTCCTTTGTTCCAATTAGCCAGCAGAAGAATCTGGCTGTGAACGTGGAATGTTGCTGAAGGCACAGGAAACAACCTCAAAGCGAAGTGGCAGAAGAGGAGCAGATGTAAATGTTTTATGGCCCAATAGGCCATTTCCTTGCCCTGCCTCCGTCTGGAGACTCGAAGTGCTGAGACACATCCACTGTGCTTCAAGAAGGCTGCCTGACCCTGACCAGCCGCTTCATCATTTAATGTATTCATTATGTCTGAGGTCAGCTTTAATTTTTCAGGTCCTCACCTTGCTGCCTGGGGATAAGTGCATAAAAAGCTTATCATCAAAACATCATGCCCTCAAGTCCACAAGTCTTTTGGTATCCTCTTCAGGATTTCAAAATCACAGGCAGAACGCAAGTCACATTTTACATCCAGTGTGGGATAATTTTTTCTCTGCTTTACAGTATGTGCCAAATTTGATTCCTGTGACAATTCATATTGTACAAAGTGAAAGGAAGCTTTCAGCCTGTTCTTTTTTTCTTCCTTCCATATGGCTGATTGATTCATCTCATACTACAAACTCTTTTTCTTACTAAAATGTGATCTCTGGTGCTTTAAATGAATCTATCATTGCTTAAATGGTACAGCATGGCACAGTGTTTCCATTTCAAAGCACAAGCTATGGAGTTGGAGAGAACTGGGATTGAAATACAGCCCTGACTACTTATTAGCTATGAAACAGTGAGCAAGTCATTTAACTTTTCTGGGCCTCCATTACCTCAACTGAAAATGCAGGTAAGTCTGAAGCTGCAAATTCCTTCCCTTACCTAAAAGTGTTCATATCTCTTGATTATTTTATTTATCATTTGGCAAACAATATTCATTGCTCTACCTCTCTGTGCTGGGCAGGGAGTTAGGCACCAAGGAGATAGCAATGAATAATATAGTATGATCTCTGCTGTCATGGGACTTAAAGTACACTAGAGAATGGAAGTTAAGTAGCCAATTACCCACGTCATTGCTTAATTACAATCGTAAACAGTGCCATGAAGCAGAACAGTGGGGGCTTTAAAAGAGTGATCGAGGAGCACCTGGTTGGCTCAGTCAGTTAAGCATCCGACTTTGGCTCAGGTCATGACCTTAGGGTTCGTGTGTTTGAGCCCCGTATCAGGTTCTGTGCTGACAGCTCAGAGCCTGGAGCTCGTTTCAGATTCTGTGTCTCCCTCTCTCTCTCTGCCCTTCCCCCACTCGTGCTCTGTCTCTGTCTCAAAAATAAATAAAAAACAAACAAAAAATTTTTTAAATGTTTTATTTATTTCTGAGAGAGAGAGAGAGAGAGAGAGAGAGAGAGAGAATCCGAAACAGGCTCCAGGCTCCGAGCTAGCACAGAGCCCAACGCGGGGCTTGAACCCACAGACCGTGAGATCATGACCTGAGCCAAAGTCAGACACGTAACCAAGTGAGCCACCCACGCGCCCCACAAATTTTTTTTTTTAAAAGAGTGATTGATAGGGAATATGGTGGAAGGAAAATCCTCCTCTACCCTTTTTGGGTCTCTGGCTGAGCCAAAGAATTAACAGGAGACAAGCATGAAATTTTTTATTAAAGTATTACATGTGCATGGTAGCTTTCATAAGAGAATGAAGATCCAGAGAAGTGGCTGGAGCAGGAAGTTTCTTGACCTTTTAGATGAAGGAATAATGAATTTATTAAGAACTGGCAAGACAAAGGGTTTGAGCCAGGGGTAGTAAATGGTGAGGAAGTAACTAGGAAGACAAGGAAGGGTGAGTTTAATGAGGTTGTTTGTACATATTTCTCAACCCCAAATTACCCGTGATAAGAATGTCTTCCTTCCTTTTGGTTTAGGGAAAGGACCTTTTACAAGGGAGTTTTATCTCCTGCTTTTAGAAAGAAAAAACAGTGTTCTTCTCGCACCTACTGTTTCTTAAATGTCTTTGATTCAAAATAATCAATATGCCAAAATGGTGTATTTTGGAATGATGTATCCTGGTTTCCTTCAGGAGCATGATCTATTCTGGAGGACTGGAGAAGGCTGTTCTGAGAAAATGTCATTTAAGCTAACTTCATTCATTCATTCATTTATTCATTCATGTATTTATTATGTATTCAACAAGTATTTACTATACACTGATGGTATCCCAGGAACTATCATAGGTTTCTGGGATATTTTGGAGAAAAGAAGACAAAATCCTCCTAAAGAGCTTAAAATCTAATGATGTTTTTTTCCAACTTCATTCTCAGTACAAAGTATGCTATCAGAGGCTGAGGAAAATTTGTTATAAGACAATAAAATGGAGAAGGCACTTTGAGGTGAAAGTACTGGCATTTGTTTTATGGCAGAGAAAAAAAAACAGAAAAGAAATCTAAAGTAAGTTAGGGTAAAGCTTTGGCTGAGAGGAAAAATTTATGTATAAAACTTGGTAATTTGTCTGGGGAACTTAGTTTGATGCCAGAATGAGTTCTGATGAGAATATTACTGAGAGCCGTTACTCAGCTCTCTGATTTGGTTGGGTGCTTATTCCTTCTAGAATAAATGGTGACATTGTTCACTAGCTTGCAGACTCAATGACAAAGCAGTGCAAGCCACATAATATGTGAATTTTGCTGTCAAATTCATACAACCCTCTGATACCTATTTCAAAATTCAGGGGTCGTTTTCCTCATTATGAGCATTCTATTTCTTCTTAATGTTGGGAAAAATTCATACTGTGGTTTGTTGGTTGTACTTTGTTACCATATAAATGTGACTATGGATTCCATATTTGCAGATGCAGTAATCATCAACCTGTCCACTCCAACAAATGGGTGCTACATGGGATGTTCAATTTAGTAACAAGAATGTTGATTTTGCTTCTAAATATATCCCAAGTATCCACTTTTCTCTCCATCACCACCTTTTCTAAGTCACAGTGGTCACCTCTAACCTGGAATAATTACTATAGCCCCTCACCTGGTCTATGTTCCATTCATTCTGACACCCACGCTACCCCCTTCCCATTGTAGCCAAAATGACCTTTGCAAACATGCAAACCCATTTGCATTGGCATTTTCTGCTCATTGTCTGCACAATTAGGACAAAAGTTCTCTGTTATTGACTGGTCTTTATCCTATCTTCCTCTTTAGCTTCATCATGAGTGGGGTCCTCCATGACTTTCAGTACTTGAAACACAAAGACTTCCTCTCACTATAAGCCTTTGCACATGCTTATTCCCTCTTTCAAGAAAGGCTGGGAGCACATGCATGAGCTTCATTTCAAACCCTTCTCCTTGTGAAACACATTGGCCTGGTAAAACGCCAACCATAGGTCAGTTTTCTTGGTGCCTACACCAGGATCGTTAGGTATTAGGAGAAAAATAAAATCAGTAATTCTAAGCACTATTAAGGACTCTAAAATCTATGTACCATAAGAATGATTTCAAAGTTTCATAATAATTTTCAAGCTGCCTTCCCACCACCATGCCATTGACTTATAAACAATCTCTATTCAAACCCTATCAAGAAAACAAGTTACCAGTATGAAGTTTTCAACTTTCTCTTATCAATTTCCTGCCTCACTGGCACCTTCACAGATTGATTTTCCAAACTTCCTTTACTTCTTCCCTCCTGTGACTTGTCTGAGGACAATCCTGCCCCCTGCGTTATATCATTTTCCTGCATCTTCTCAAGGACACTACTTTATCTGCTGGCATTTTTTCATCTTCCTCCCTTATCTCTCTGCAGCATTTAGCACTTTCTATTTCTTCCTCTGGCTTCTTGAGCTTCTTCAAGCTCTCTTCTTTCCTATCCTTATTTATATTTACTCTCCAGGTTCTCTTCCTGTCTAGCCTCTTTTCTGTGCCTTCTCTGTTTCTCCAGTCCCTTGAATTTGCACAGTCCCCAAGAACAAAGATGTAAGACTACTTTCTTCTGTGCAGTTTCTTNCGAAAGGTACCATAGGAGAGTTAGCCATTATTATTATTATTATTATTATTATTATTATTATTATTTTAGAATGGTCTTTTCTGGTTAAGGTGTGAATGCACACCCATAATGTAGTATGTGTACTTACTACATATATGTGGTATATGTAGCTGATTTATTTTATTGTGCTTAATGACAAAACACCTGTTGTTATTTGAAAGCAAGTCATCAGAATGACATGCATGTGAAGTTACTGGTCTCTACAATGGTGGCGTAGCTTCTGATGCACAGTGGGAGAGAATAACTAGGGTCAGTCCACCATCCTTTGCAACCAGACATCCTGATGTGTTAAACTTTGACAGTGAGTCTTAATTCCTTTATATTTAAGTCCAAGAGCTCTAGCACTATGGTGCTTTGTATGTGGTGTCATTTTCTGTGTTTCCCGTTGGCTTGTAGGACTGAATGAGTGGGGAGGGGGAAATATGAGAGTAGATTTGAATGCTGTAGGTAGTATACATTACCTACACATTTCTCACTATTTAGAAGGAGTCTCGTTATTTTCATTTTCTTCTTTCTTACCCAATTCTCTTCTTACTTATTTGCTGACTGGCTCTTCAACATACTTTTATAGATTACCACTCAAGATATGGTAGTGAATAAGAGTCCAAACTCAAGAAGCTCTCTGCTTAGTGGAAGGACAGATAACCTTAACTTGAATTTTCCTGGAGGTTTCCCCTTTTAAGATACAGATTGGATCATTTTAAGACTAATAATATAAACTTTGACATAGTTTGTTCTAGTTTACAAAGGACATCCAGCAACTTGGAAATCTCTCTTAGGATACTGAAGTTCTCAGAGAGTGGCTTTCTCTTGTATTTAGGAATTAACTTCTCGGCAATGGCTTATTTCATGCATGGGGTCCTTCTCATTGATATTTTCTATTAGATAAACTACTTAAAAAGGCTCTTCTTTACTTAAGAATTTGAAAGTCCACACCAAGATTTAAGTTCCAATGTTCTCAAAGCCTCCAAATACTGAGGTGCTAGAATGATTTCATATTAATTTCAGACCCCCAATGCCAGAGCCATACTCTATTCTTCCCATAGCAAATCATCTGCACAGGTGACTTGGTGGAAGCACTGACACTATGCTCTCTGTGATTGTTGATTTTTATCTGTCAACACAGCTAGTCTATGATACCCAGCTCTTCAGTCAAACACAAATCTAGATGTTGCTATAAAAATATTTCTTAGTTGTGAACACTTAAATCAGCAGACTTTGAGTAGTTAGTGGGCTCCACCAATCAGTTAGAAATTTTAAGAAAAAAGACTGGGATCCCCAGAGGAGGAAGGAATTCTGCCTCCATACTGCCTTTGGCTCAAGACTGAAACATGTACTTCTGCCAGAATATCCAGCCTGTTGGCCTGCCCTGGAGAATTTTCAGACTTGCCAGCCCCCATAGTCACATGGACTAACTTTGTAAAAGAAATATCAAGTCTCCACCTTTCTGCATTCTATTGGTTCTATTTCTCTGGAGAGCCATCGCTATCACACTGGCCTCTCCCTCTGTTAGCCCACTCCCATGGACAATTAATAAAATCCCTTTCCTTCTGTTTAGTTCAAAAATCCAAATCTTCATGTAAATGTATTCTATGTGATTGTTAACAAATTGCCATATGTGATAGGCTGAGTAATAGCCTCCTAAAGATGTCAAAGACTTAACTGTCAGAACCTGTGAATAGATTACTTGATGTGGCACATGTGACTAAGATTCTTGAGATGGGGATATTATCCTGGATCCACCCATTGGATCTAGGTGGATCCAATGCATACAGAGTGTCCTCATAAGAGGAAGGTAGGGGGATCAGCCTATGAGGATTGTGATGTGGTAACAGAAGCAGAGATTGGAGTTAATGTGGCCCTGAGCAAAGGAAAGTGGCTATGGAATAAACTAGGGAATATGGTAAGGTTCTAGGAGCTAGAAGAGACAAGGAATAGATTCTCTTTTAAAGCACTCATGAAACCATGGTAGAGAAAGGGGAACCCAGACAAGACAGAGATCAGAGTTTGAGGAGGCTAAGGTGGCCAAAATCTGTAATGTACAAAACAAGAGTCCTAGATATGTATGTGGAGATTTATTTGAGTTTTTGACTGACTACAAATTGCACATGTATAAGGTTATACTACATGAAGTAGAACAAAGAAAAACTACCACTGAGTTATAACCAGGGCTCACAATTCTATGAGATATTTGAGTCTCAGTCAGACAAAGCAGACAAATGTCACTGAACAAACAGGACACTTAGTACATATACAGAATGGCTTAGAGAAACATCTACTTCAGACTTACCCCAGCAAAGCTTACAAACAGGTCACTAAAAAATTAAGCCAACTCACAAGTTACTTGATTGCCCAATAGAACAAAGTGCAACATTCTTTATAGAACATCATTAAAACAACCAACAATGTAAGTTTTATACTCTCTAAATTTCAACTAAGAATATGAGAAGCAGGAAAATGTGGCCCATCAAAAGGAGCAAAATTAGTTAATAGAGAAGACCCAGAAATGACAAAGATTATAGAATAATCAGTGACTTTAAAATAATGATCATAAATGTGCTGAAGGATTTAAAGAAAAACCTAAATGAAATGAAGCAACAAGATAGAAATATATATAAACACATACATATATACACATACATATATACACATATTTACGTACATATATATGTAATTATATACATGTGTATATATTATGAACTGGTTATTTTACAGTTGAATATGCAATATATGAAATGAAAATTTTAAATGGGTGGTGTTAACAACAGATTGGAAACTGCAAAAGAAAAGTTCAATGATCTTGAAGATAGAGTAGTAGAAACTATCCAAACTGAAATACACCAAGAAAGAAAGCTAAAAAAGAAATGAATGATCTTAGTTTTGCATGTGATAACATCAAATAATCTAATATATATGAAACAAAAATGGACAAAACTGAAAGATATATAGATAAATCAACAATTACATTTGTAAATCTCCATAGTCTTCTCTTGATACTGATAGACCAAACATACAAATCAATAGATATTAACCAACTTGACCTAGTAGGTCGAAACACCCATAGGTCAAGTAGAAATTACATAAGTATTTAGAAAGTTTTTTTTACTGAATAACATTGGAAACAAAATATATCAAAATTTAAGTGATGCAACTAAAGTGTTATATAGAAGAAAATTTATAGCTCTAAATTCTTATTTTAGAAAATAATAAAATATGCCTAAAATACATTATTATTTAAGGTTCTTTCATAAATGCTACCAAAAGAAAACAAATTAATCTAAAATAAGCAATAATAATACAAGTAACATAAATCAATTAATTAAAAATAATTAAAAAGTAGAGGTACTGAGTAGGAGGCAATAATAAGAACAGAAAACAATGAAAGAAAAAAATGTAAAAGTAAGGAAAACCAAATAAATCAAAGGGTTTTTCTTTGACAATATCAATAAATTTGAAAACATTCAAGCTAAATTGAATGGGAAAAAAGAAAATGATACAAATTACAATATCAGTAATGAAAAAAGGATGTCTCTCTAGATTCTACAGACATTAGGAGGATAATGAATGAATATTATGATATGAATAATATGCCAATAAATTTGGTACTAAAGTAGATGAGTGGATAAATTCCTTGCAGGACACATATTACAAAAACTACCCCCCTAATAAAATTTTCATAGTCATACACCTAAGAAATAAATTGAATTATATTAAATACTTTCCCCTGAAGAAAAATCCAGTCAAAAATCACTTGTGAATCCTAAACAAACCTTTAAGAAAAATATAATGTCCACCATTCACAAACTCACAAAATACAAAAGGAACAAGTCAAAATTCATCTTATGGTGTTAACATTACAAAATTATAGTGTTACAGAATACAAAACTACGGATGAATACTCTGAAATAAATGCCAAAATTCCTTATAAAATATCAGAAAAATCAAATCCAGTAGTATATAATTGGTGTGTCATATCATGGCCAAAAGAAACTTATCTCTGGAGTACAAAATTGATTTATAATTTGAAAATCAGTCAATATATTTCCTGTATTAGTAAAAAAAAAAAAACCCTTTATGATAATTTCAATAGATTCAGAAAAAGGACTTGACAAAACAATATAAAAATCATGATAAAAGCTTTCAAGATAGTAAGAATGGGTAGGAATTTCCTTAAATTGAAAAAGAGCATCTACAAAACCCTCCATCTAAGATCATATATAATGGCGCTAAGTTTGGGGAAAAGATCAATTATCTCCACTCTCAACATTGCTCTTCACCATTTATTAGAGGTGGAGTCAGGGTAATAAGGCAAGTAAGAGAAATAAAGGATATATAACTGGAAAGGAAGAGGTCAATGTGTTGTTATCTGCATATAACATGATTATGTATGTAGAAGATCCTAAGAATCTAAAAGAAAGTTACTAGAAGTAAAAGTGAAGTTAGCAAGATCATGAAATACAAAATCAATACAGAAAAATCAACTGTATTTCTTTATACTAGCAAGGAATAATTAAAAATTAAATGCTATGTAAATGTGTTGATACCGAACAGGCATCAAAAACATGTAATACCTAGGAATGAAGTTATTTAAATATATATAAGAATTATATGCTAAAATTGTTGAGAGAAATAAAATACCTAAATCAATGAAGAGTTGTACTACATTTGCTTAGCATGGTATAGGTGGCTCTTATTTAATGCAAATCATACTTCAGTGAATTAGATTTGAAAGAGAAACCTATGCATATGCATCAGTGTGGTAAATATTATACCAAAGGAATAAGGACTCAGTTCAATTTCATGTGGTTGAAGAGTTTTCCAGAAATCCTTCCCATATTGGACAGCTGTAGGGAGAGTAATTTAAAAAACTTTTTTAAATGTTTTTTTATTTCTGAGGGAGAGAAAGAGAGAGAGAGAGAGAGAGAGCGTGAGCAGGGGAGGGTCATAGAGGGAGGCTCCAGGCTCTGAGCTGGCTGTCAGCACAGAGCCCAATCCGGGGCTCAAACCCATGAACCGTGAGATCATGACCTGAGCCGATATCCGACACTTAACCGACTGGGAGAGTAATTTTAGATGGACGAGGAATAGTTAGAAACTCTTTCAGAAACTTTTTTAGATAGTTTCTAAGAAAGAGACTATCATGAGCCTCGCACATTTAAAAAGAGTCAGGGTTTCAGTAGACCTGGGGCACAGGATACAAGAAGTGGATGTTGCAAGATGGCACTGGAAGGGATCAAATCATGAAAGGCCTCTTCGCATGACCTTGAGAATGAGCATCTCCTTAAATTTTGCACCTGTGGTGATTCTCTGGCCTCACTCTCACCCTGGCCCTGTTTGTAAGCCATACTATGGATTTGGGATTTTTCCTTAGAATCTTTCGTTTCTTCAGAATGTACAGATAGGACGACAACAACAACGAATAGATAATCTTCCCTACTTACTATCCCCTAAGCTTGGATGAGTTTATTTTTTTCCTAGCATTGAAAACAAACTTTTTTCCACATAACAACTCTGTGGAATAAGATAGATTTGAAAGAAGGAAAATATGGAAAGTTACTACCTATAATAGAAACTTAGAAGACTCAATTAAATGATCAAATGCTAAAATACCTTTAGCAGTATATATACTTCTTCAAAATATGTTACCAAAAAGCCTACTTGAATGGAAAATGTTTAAGTGTAATTGATTTTTCATATTAGTGACTTAGTTAAATGAAAACAAACAGAAGCCAAAACAGCTTTTTACTTCCATGTGAGACAACATCAAAATATAAATATGTATTGCACTATTAAACATCATCCCAGGGATAGCACTCAGCTGGAAACAAGTTGAACATTACTTTCTCTTGCCTNTTTTTTTTTTTTTTTTTTTTTTTTGCTGTTGTTGTTGCTATTGCTCAAAAAATAAAAGCCTGTCTTTCTGATGCAAATTAAGAAAATTTTTTAGGTTAAGAAGCCAGACGCTTTGTCTTATTTCTTCTACTGGATATTAACCATACGTAAAAGTTATACTTTCAACTCAAAGATATATTTTGGGTTTTTTCCTAAAAAATAGCTTAGTAATGAAATGAAAGTTATTAAGCTGGGAATAATGCCCTGAAATTAGTGTGTTCTTCTTTGGTCTAAAATACCTATTTATAACAATGAGCAGTTTACCAGCAACAATTGTCATATGTGAATCTTCTTTAAAGGATGTCTCTATCAATTCAGTAAGGTCTTGAATAAAGCCCTATTATCAGGGTCATTTTACTAAGGTCAGTCTGTCCTGATAGAGGCTCTCTAGAGGCCAGAAAATGAAGTCAACAACACACAGATAGTCTAATGTCTAGGAAGCAAATACAGAATAAACTATCTTTTACTGGACTTAGGTAAGATGAAATTTACCTTCAACTTCAATCAGAAGTTGGAGACTAGTACACCTTCCAATACCCAATATGAGGCATGTGGGCAGATTAATCAATATCTAGCTAGGCATTGAGCTGCATTTTAGGAAAAAATAATCTGCTTGATTGACACTTAAATTCTGTAAATAGTTTAAAATGTTGTTCTTTAATGTCATAAAGTATTGAAGGTTTTGTTCTGGCAGACATGGATGACCATCTGCAACCCCAACTGACTGAGAGCTAAGTGATAGAAGGACATGCATGAACCAATCGAATGGGCAGATCAATCAAGGGCTTTCTGGTTTCCTAACCTCTTGACTACATTCTGTGGTGATGGCAGTGAGGGTGAGGAAATTCTTTTTTTTTTTAATAGTTTATTGTCAAGTTGGTTTCCATATAACACACAGTGCTCATCCCCACAAGTGCCCTCCTCCAAGCCCATCACCCCTCTTCCCCTCCCCCCCATACCCATCAGTCCCCAGTTTGTTCTCAACATTCAAGAGTCTCTCATGGTTTGCTTCCCGCCCTCTCTCCCCGCCATTTCCCCCCTTCTTCTCCCCCACGGTCCTCCGTTAAGTTCCTCCTAATCCTCCTATATGTGCAAACATATGGTAGCTGTCCTTCTCTGCCTGACTTATTTCGCTCAGCATAACACCCTCAAGTTCCATCCATGTTGCTACACATGGCCAGATTTCATTGTTTCTCATTGCCATGTAGTATTCCATTGTATAGATAAACCACATCTTCAAAAAATTAACAATAGAACTCCCCTAGGACCCAGCAGTAGCACTGCTAGGAATTTACCCAAGGGATACAGGAGTGCTGATGCATAGGGGCACATGTACCCCAATGTTCATAGCAGGACTCTCAACAATAGTCAAAACATGGAAAGAGACTAAGTGTCCATCAACTGATGAATGGTGAGGAAATTCTTAAAGACAGCATCCCCAAGAATTTCCCAAAGCTTCATGGTTCAAGAGTGCATGGAAACTGCCAGGTTATTGGTCACTGTCGTTTCTGTCCCTGCTCTCCCATTATAATGCCAGAGTGCTTGCCTAGTTTGGACTGTGAGGTCTGTCAGGATCCCTGTTTACAACAGTAAATTCATCTGAGATTGCATGAGGCCATTGAGGCCACAGGCTTTGGGGGGTGGGGGAAGTGTCAAATGATGCACCAGTCACCCCATCACATTTCCTCAAAATGTTCAGACCAGAGCCAGGTCCTCCTCAATGAGCTCTCTGGAGCCATTGCTTTGGACTTGGACAGGCATGTCCAACCTCGTAGTTTCCACTGAGCTGGGAATGGGAGTTCTGGGCTTCTCTTGCTTCCATTGTTCTGCTAATTTCTGCTGCAAATCCTTAGCTTCATTTTTCATCTGCTGAACAGACCCCAGGAGATTCTCCTCCACAGCAAGTCTTCTTTCCAGGAAGGTGTTTATTTTAATGGTTTAACTCAAGTACAGCTCAACCCCCTCCAGAGAGTTGACAGAGGCTTATTTTACTAGTTCTATGTCATCATTTGCTTGTCCAGCTTTCTAACATATATTTTTGTAATTAATCTTTAATTCTTTCAGTCTTCACAGGCCATTCTCTAATGCTGAGAATGCTTGGAAGATTTCAGAATGTTGCTTTTCAGAGACGTTCTAGCTCCATCAGGAGGCAGTGATTTTCTAAGCAGACAGTGCTCGTTTCTATTTTTAAATTGTTGCAGCTGCATCTCCCTCTCATTTTTTACTTCCCTCTGGGACTTTCTGCGGATCCTCTGTATATCCTTTGCACTTTGCTTCTATGTCATAGCTATATCATTTCAATAGCAAGTCTCTTCCTCTGTAGAGCTAAAAATGTTCTTTTCCTGGGGTGCCTGGGTGGCTCAGTCGGTTAAGCATTCAACTTCAGCTCAGGTGATGATCTCATGGTTCTTGAGTTTGAGCCCTGTGTGGGGCCCTGTGCTGACAGCTCGGAGCCTGGAACCTGCTTTGGATTCTGTGTCCCCTTCTCTCTCTCTGCCCCTCCCCCACTCACACTCTGTCTCTCTGTCTCTCTCTCAAAAATAAACATTAAAATTTTTTAAAATATACTTTTCCTGTTAAAATATGGGAAGAGCTTCTTGTGGCCCGATGGGCAGTTTGTGGAGATGAGGATGGGATGGCAACTGGGGCATCAGCCTAGTCCTGCATTAACTCCCCCAGGGGTCATTTCACAGTGGCTTATTCTGAGCTTGTTGTGAACAAGCTTAGTTTTTTGGCCTGTATTTGGGTACTTTTTTTTTCAGTTTATTTATTTAGTTTTAGAGAGTGCATAACTGGGGAAGGAGCAGAGAGAGAGAGAGAGAGAGACGGAGAGAGAGAGAATCCCAAAGAGGCTCTGCACTGGTGGTGCAGTCCCCAATGTGGGGCTCAAACTCATGAACCGTGAGATCATGACCTGAGCCAAAGTCAGACACTTAACTGACTGAGCCACCCAGGCGCCCCTGGGTACATTATTAAAATATCTCCATAGAAGATGAAGACTTTATCTACTAGATTTTAGCTTGTTTTCAATGATAATTTGACCTACTCATTTTATAACTCGGTGCATGAACTGTCCATTTCCCTAGCTTTCTGTCTTTCACAGATTAAATAAACTTCCTTTGTGTATTCTTTTAAGAAATTTATATTGTGTGCTATCCATGTACTAAGTATTATATCAAACACAGCATGGAGATCCATTAGAATAGAATTCTTTTTGAGCTGGTTACAGACTGGTGGAAAAAGAAGAGATTAAGTAATCAAATAATAACAATGCAAAGTAATATGGTTAATTATAATGATCTAATTTGCATTATTCTAGAACTGCCTGAATTAGAGATGACTTCTTACTCGAGAAGGTCCCACTCTGATTCCTCATAAAAACAAAAACAAAAAAACCAAATCCCCAACACCCCCCCCCAAATAAAAACCCCTGAATGTTTTAGGACACTAGAAGAAACAAGCCAAATAAAAGATTAGTGTCCTGTGTACTCATGCTTTGTCTAAGACAATATTAAGCAACTTCACATAGCAACTATTGATTTTCAGCACCATGCCAGAGAGCAGATTTTCTTCATGTGTCTGAGCAGTTCTAGATTCCTCACTGACAGAGTTCACTTGGAGGTAGAGAGGTGAGACAGAGGTGTTGTTCGCAATCTCAGACAAGCTCTGCGTGCGTGACTAGATGGCTTCTGGACAGGTACAAAAATGTCCTGATTTTATCTCTTCTGGGACATAAATAATAGACCATAATGATAGCTCATCCCCTCATCACAGCCTCTGAGTGAGATTTAACCAGGAGTTCTATTTGTTAAATAGAAAACAAGGGCACTTTCTGAACAAAGGGACATTTTCTCAGAATTTTGCAAATGTGATCTGCAATTTGTAATTTATTTGGTGAACATACACAGATTGGTATAACTTTCTTATGAATAGTATACAATAGTCACGCTTTATGAAATTCATTTTTTTCTTGTAAGAGGAAAAAGTATTAATTGTATAGTGAGTGATATACACTGTTCTCAGATCCTTCAAAGGGTATTTTGCCAAGGGTCTCCCAGATTAGTTATTTAAAATTCTACAGAAATGCAGAGGAGGTAGCAACATGCTTTCCTGATTTTTCACCCAGGTTCTGAGTTTTAAAAAAGAATGAATTGATCAGACCTATGAAGCGGAAATAAATGTGACTTGATATCAGAAAATGACATAATTCATGAACTAGAGTAGAGATACTTATGGGATTAGGAATCTTTTATTTAAGTTAATTTTCTCAGTTGGATACTTAAATAAAGCAGTGACTGCTCAGTATTCTTAGCCTGAGCAACTCTTGTCTGTTTTCGTTTGTTTGTTTGTTTGTTTATAGTAATGGTGGTTTGGAAGATTCAAGTGTGAGGGAGTATTGATAGAATAATTTTCAATCTATTGTATTTTTAAAAAGACATTTAGGAGCACTTAAATCAATTAACCCTCAGACTTTGGATCAAGCTCACTGGTTGGTGACTTCAAGCCCCCTGACGGGCTCTGTGGTGACAGCTCAGAGCCTGGAGCCTGCTTTGGATTCTGTCTCCCTCTCTCTCTGTCCCTCCCCTGCTGGTAGCTCTGTCTCTCTCTCAAAAATAAACAAACATTAAAAATAATTTAAAAAAATTTTTAAGTTTATTTATTTATTTTGAAGGAGGGGTGAAATCATGACCTGAGCTGAACTCGAGAGTCATGAGTGCTTAACTGACCAAGCCACCCAGGCACCCCTTGATCTATTTTGAAATTCACATTTTCAAAAGAATTTATTATTTTTCTGGGATATAAACAGTGACTCCTCCATCAAGTGGTTCCATAAATACTCTTTTTGTTTTCCAGTTAGTCAAGCTCCAGCTCAATTTTTAGCCCTCCATTATCATTCCATCCATGTCATATCTCCCTTATGCAAACTTATGAACACATTTTGTTTCAATATATTTATACATGTGGTATTATATAATGCATATTATATAATATACTATATTTATATACTATGCTATATATACCACTTGTTCTTTTGACTTTTTGGGTAGGTTTGGTTACTCTGTAGCTTACTTAAGTAAAGAAGTATTTGAATGTCTCTAATGGGCTAAAATCTGGGAACACAGCAATGAACAAAACCGATATGTAGAGTGTGCACTCTAGTGGGATAGACAGAAAATAAAGATGAGTAAAACAGAAAGTGACACCCAAGAAAAAGGAAAAAAAATGGAGAAGAGGAACAGGAAAGGGTGAGTTAGAGGTTAGTGATTTTGAGTGACCACAAAGACCTATTGAGAAAACGATAGTTGAGAGGCACCTGGGTGGCTCGGTTGGTTAAGCATCTGACTCTTGATTTCCACTCAGGTCAAGATCACATGGTTTGTTAGAATCAGTCCCAAGTTGGGCTCTGTGCTGACAGAGTGGAGCCTGCTTGTGATTCTCTCTCTTCCTCTCTCTCTGCCCTCCCCACCTTACATACACACACTTTCTCTCTCTCAAAATAAATAAGTAAACTTAATAAAATAAAAGAAAATGATAGCTGAGTAAAGAAATGATGGAAGTGAGGGAAACAGCCTTGTAAATATCTGGAGGAAGAGAATCCTGAATTAATGGGAGCACAATGCGCAAAGGTCCTGAGTCAAAACGTGGTCTTTGTGAGTTTGAGAAGCAACGGGGTGATGGTCACTATGGCTGGAAGTAAAAGGGAGAGACAACAGGGAACCTGATTCTGTATGGATCTAGAAGTATTCAAAGACTTTGGCTTTTATTCTGACAGAGATGGAAAGGCACTGGGATTTAGGGGATTTAGGATTGACAGGATTGGACTTACATTTTCATGTGATACTCTTTCTACCTTCTACTATTTCTGCGTTCAACTATTTACTTAGAATAGAACTCGTGGGGCAAGAATGGAAACAGGGAAACAAAGCAGAAGCTTATTCTAATCTTCCAAGTGGTGAGGGAGGGGAGAAGTGGTCTGATTTTAGAAGGCAACACTTTCCATGAACTCACCAGCACTTTCCCTGTCCTTGCCCTAGAATCAGCCAACAAATTTTAGAACTGGGATTTCTAAATCCTGTTAATGGAAAGGGGTGTTTAGAAACCAAGACCTAGACACTATGCTCATTGATATTGGGCCATGTCAGTGGACAGAAAATAGATAATTATTACTTCTTAAAATTCCATGTATCCTACAGAGATGTCTAATTCTAATTCCAACTATAAGGTTCTTTCTTGCCTTCCCACATTCCCAATTTATATTTTTCTTCTCTTATAGTGAGAGTTTGGATCTGAAAATATTGATGCATTGTCAATTTTACAATATACACAACAAAACAATTTGAGTGTTGTCACATCTATACTGCTATGAAGACAAATTCTACTAAATTAAGTTGAACATGTCTTTGCAATCTTCATTGTCTTTAAACTGACAGTATATAATCAAAGTACTGTATATAGATGTTATATACAGATCAATGTATACAGATGTTATATATATCAGATCAATCCATAAGGAGCTATTCTGAAAGAGGGGGTACTTCCTGCCATCTGATTCCCATCTACCAATTTGCCAAATACATTTCCATTTTGTTTTCATCACTGTATTTCTTTTTACAAAAATCAACAGATACACGTGTGTATCTTTCTCTACTTTTTTCTCATTACGAGACAGTAAATTACACTCATATCTCTGTACATTGCTTTCTTATTTAATAATATATACTAGAAGTTATTCCTTAGTCATTCATAAGGATCCTCACTCTTCTATAAAGCTTTCAGTGTGGTTGTATGAACCATAGTTCACTTAATTATTTTCTAGGTATGGGCCTCTAATATTTTGCAATAACAAAAATACTGCTATGAAAAACCTTGTGCATACATATTTCCTTATTTAATTTTTTTAATGTTTATTTTTGACAGAGAGAGAGAAACAGACTGTGAACAGGGAAGGGACAGAGAGAAGGGGATACACAGAATCTGAAGCGGGCTCCAGACTCTGAGCTGTCAGTGCAGAGCCCCATGAGAGGTTGAACTCACAAACCGTGAGATTATGACGTGAGCCCAAGTTGGACGCTTAACTGACTGAGCCACCCAGGCGCCCCCCCATATTTCCTTATTTGTGGAGGTATATAGAGAGAAAATTCCCAAAAGTAAGATTGATGATCAAAGGGTAAATTCAGGGGTGCTGGGTGGCTCAGTCAATTAAGCATCCGGCTCAGGTCATGATCTTGTGGTTTGTGAGTTCGAGCCCTGTGTCAGGCTCTGTGCTAACAGCTCAGAGCCTGGAGCTTGCTTCAGATTCTGTGCCTCCCTCTCTCTCTGTCCCTCCCCCACTGACACTCTGTTTCTCTCTCTCTCAAAAATAAATAAACATTAGAAAAAATTTAAAAAACACAAACAAACAAAACCAAAAAAAAACACAAAAGGTAAATGAAAAAGTAGTTTTGTTAAGTATTGCCAAAAGAGCCTTCCAGAGGAGTTATACTATTTTGCATCCCCACAAGCCAAGTATGAAAGTGCCTGTCTTCCAACAGTCATTCCCCAATCGCAATAGAGAGAATATTGTCACCTTTTGAATTTTTGCAAACTTGACAGTATCTCAGTGTAGTAGCAATTTGAATTTTTGTTATTGGGAGAAGACAAGTAAATTTTTGGCCTGTGCAATTAGGAGAATGGAGATTTCCTTAACTACATTGTGGAATATTGTTCTTTGTTTGTTTGTTTTATAAAAGGAGGTTTGTAGTCACTATTCAAGTCTCAGTTTTGGACATGTTAATTTTAAGTCATCTATTGGAATTTCAGGTGAGTGTGTTAAGTAGATAGTTGATACATAAGTCTAGAGTTCCAAGGAATAGTTTGAGCTGCAGATATAATCTTACGATATTATAAATGACATTTACATGCTTGAGACTTCATGAGATAACCAAAGGAATGCATATTTATAAAAGAAGAGGTACAAAAATTAAGCCCATGGGCTCTGTAACATTGAGAAATTGAGTAAATGAGGAAGAGCCAGATAAAGAGTTTGGAAAGGAACGTTCAGAGAGGCAGACAGCAAATAGGAAAATATGATGTCCCAGAAGCCACATGGAGAAAGTATTTTAAGGTAGAAAGACAAATGTTGCAAACAAGGTTAATCATTTGAAAACTGACCATGGGATTTAGAGACATGGAACTCTTCAGTGACCTTGATAAGAGCAATCTTTGGGCGTGCTGGGGTGAAAGCCTGATTGGATTCGGGCCAAGAGAGAACAGGCAAAGAAAACAATGGGACAGATTTTTAATTAGAAAGCAGTCAATTATGTTCATTTATTAATTTCACAAATCAGTAAGAAATTTTATTATCAATTTCTCCTTTGCAAATAAGAATTTAATTTCATTTGCTTTTATTTATTAAATTCAGTGAAGATGAACTCTTTGACATATTTGGCTATATTGGGCCTGTTCAGTGAATGCACGATTTCCTACTCCTTTGTCTAAAGTTCAAACATCCAGGACAGAAATAGTGATAGAGTTAAAATATCACCCATCTGCTTTAGTAAGTATGTATGTATGTACTTATTTATTTAACAAACTATTAGCAAGACTTGTGCATGAGGAGCACTAACAATTTAAAACAAGCCAGTAATTATTAAATGATTATTCTGTGGAAAGTCCTCTACTTAGTGCTTTTTATCTCCATGCATTCTTTTATTCAACCCTCACAACAACCCTGTGAAGTAGGTACTAGTCTTTCTCTCTTTTTTTTTTCTTCCTTCCTTCCTTCCTTCCTTCCTTCCTTCTTTCTTTCTTTCTTTCTTTCTTTCTTTCTTTCTTTCTTTCTTTCTTTCTTTCTTCTTTCTTTCTTTCTTTCTCTTTCTTTCTTTCTTTTTCTTTCTTTCTCTTTCTTTCTTTCTTTCTTTCTTTCTTTCTTTCCTTCCTTCCTTCCTTCCTTCCTTCCTAAGGTGGGGGAGGGAGAGAATCTTTTTTCATTTTTAACTTTATTTATTTATTTTAAGAGAGAGAGAGAGCAAACACATGTAAGCAGGGGAAAGGCAGAGAGAGAGAGAGAGAAAGAGAGAAGAATCCCAAGTAGGCTCCATGCTGTCAGCACAGAGACTCACATGGGGCCTGATCCCACAAACAATGAGATCACGACCTGAGCCAAAATCAAGAGACAAATGCTTAACTGACTGAGCCACCCAGGTTCTCCGGTACTGGGTTATTTCTTTTGTAAAGATGTGAAACCTGAGATTCATAAAGGTTAAGAAAATGGTTCAAGGTCAACCCAATACTGTAAATCAGAACGAAAACTTGAATTTAGCTCTTTCTTGGCTCCCTAGGTCATGTTCTCAACCATGGCTCTGGAGAGAGGTAAAATAGGTTCTTGCATTTTAAGACATTGTAGTTTAGCACTAATGAGAGTCATGGGAGCAGATTAGTGTACTCATGGATGGTCAAGAATTCTCTATTGGTGAAAGCAAGAGTAAAGACGACCATCTTCATGAACTGATTCACAGAGATTACTTTTGCATACCGAATACTCATTTTATGGAATTACCACTATGTGACAGGCACCTGCTGGGCACTGGAGAAATAATAGTAAATAAGCCACCTGTATGCAAGCTGCCTTAAGTCAAGTGTCCAGACATGGTAACAGTGGGGGTTATTTCCAGGTCGTGTTGCCTTCTGGGGATTCCCTGTTTGGCTTCCTCCAAACCAGAGACTTTGGTTTATAAGAACATATTACCAAGAAGACCTTACTTTTCTGTTCAGCTTGACTAAATTTTAGGCACTTTTCTTCCTAACTGTAGATACCTGGCCTCCTTTTTCTTAGAGAACCTACTTTAGAAAACTTGCAATTATAAATTCTTTCTCTGCCCCTTTGAGATGTAAATCTTTTCCAGCCCAGGAATATCTTTCTTAAGGATCTGGGAGTCATCCTTCTGAAATATTATTATCAAGAAAGATAGGGCTCCTAACTCCCAATCTCTGTGAAAGGGTAGGAGCCTAACTTTGATAAGTAACAACTAGCAAATGCAGATGGTCTAATCAACTTTGACCAGCCTCCTCTTAAAGCCCTCCAGTACTTTTCCATTAATTATCTCACTCCAGTGCTTAAAATTTCTCACGTTTTTTTGTTTGTTTGTTTGTTTATTTCAACATAGTGGAGTTCAATCTCTTGCCTCTA
The DNA here is from genome assembly GCF_008692635.1 of Crocuta crocuta. Taxonomy (NCBI): domain Eukaryota; kingdom Metazoa; phylum Chordata; class Mammalia; order Carnivora; family Hyaenidae; genus Crocuta; species Crocuta crocuta. The sequence continues at coordinate 998,655 of NW_027530222.1, read as the reverse complement.
TTGCAATAGTCTTGAATAAAGTCTTTCTTGCCTGATTAACCCAAGCAACTTAACCTGGTGCAACTTCTCTTTGACATTTGTGTTATGAGCATGGTGGAATCAAGAAGACCAGTATGAAACAGCAGCGATGAAGACATTCAAGAAGGAAAGAGTTCCTGTCATATGACTTGAAACAGAAGCCACAGAATCCTGTACATACTCCTTACAGTGGAATGAATTTTTATTTCTGAAATAATATTATTCAATAAAGCTTGAAATGGACTCAATATCAGTAAATCGACTGTCTTTGGTTTACCAGTGAGGAAACAGGTCACTGCCCAAAGTTGACCCATATGATCAGAGTTGGAACTTTAAAGCTGAACTTCTCATGTTCAGTTCAGCCCATTTGGGGCAGACCTGTGTTTTATATTCATTGTAGATATATTCAAGAATCTTCAAGCTACTAGCCATAAAAGCACATCTTGTGTACCTAATATATTATTACTACTTTGGTAAAGAGTTTGATAATAACTGAAGGGGATAACTGACATAAATTGTCATACTCTGTTTCTTACACTAACACAAATATTTGAGCTATTGTCTTGAACTTAATATGAAATACTATGTCATATACAGCCTCATTGTTTGAATTAAGAGTTACCCGTCAATGCCATATATGGTTTTAATTTTAAAACATCCAATTTTGCTTCAAGCTGTTAAGAAAATTAAAATGCATTATTTTTAGGTTTTTACAGCATTTTCAAGTAGTTTGTTGTCATGAGATGAATACAGCAATCTATCAGTTTTTTTATTCATGATGCTATTTAAATAAATACCAGGTTTTTGTATGTGCTGTTCAACTTCTTATTATCATGCAACAAAGCCTATCCACATTGCCTGAGGTTAGTGCCTTTGTTAGAACCCAGGAGATTGGAAAGCATAGCTAGAGTCAGGAGAAAGTTAACTGACCTATATTTGCAAAAAATATATAATTAAAAAAATTAACATCAAGGTCACATCACCAGATTTAGCCATTATCAGCCTTGAATCACTAAAGATTAAAGCTCAGAATGATTACTTCATAGCAATAGAATGTGTGGTCATCTGCATTTAGCACCTGGATCAAAAAATGTGGCTTGAGAAATGTCCTGGGTCAAAGACACTGTTTGGGGTTGCCTGGATTTAAAAGTAGTTTAAAATGAGCCAAAATGAAACTCATAAATTATCTCTTATTTTTACCATAAAAAGGAGTCAAATGGAATGACTACACTATAAAGCTAAGCATAAGGTTCTCTGCTCCTGAGTTGAAAGGTTTATGACTCATTTAAAAGTGCCTATTGGTGATGACTAGAGCTTAGTGGGAAAGGACATTTGGATGATCAGTTTCAGGGTGTCAGTTCATCTACTTAGTGTTGTAAATGGAAAGAAAATGCCACACGGCAGCTGTTCTGTGTGCATAACAAATGGTTAAGTACTTATTCTATCACTTGGCCTAATAATACTTTGCATTTGGAAATACAAAAAGACCAAAACATTTAAGTTGCTAAGGAGCTAGAGCAGGTGGTAATTGACCAGTCACATTTGACCTCCCCTCACTTGTCTGAGGGCTCTCACACCTGCCACTATTGACACTGAAGTCCTTCCCTTACGTTTTTTTTGAATCATATCTGTAGACCTGATACCAGTTCACAAGTCCTCATGTGCGATTCCCAAATCTAAGCGTTTATTCGTCTGCTGTATGCATGTATAGAAAGCCTCTTTGGTAGGAAGTACTGGCTTTAACTGATGGGAAACAATTTATATTTTTATCTATCACATTTTAGTGTGACTGTTGATTTGTTTCACTGTGGATATACTATACTGGGTTTGATTACAGGGATCCTCTCTAGATCCTATGTGGGCATCACATATAATGTGGTACAGGTACTGTATTATCTTCCTAAAATCTGAAAATTTCTGCATTCTAAAACCTACCCATTCCCAGAGTTTTCTTTTGGGGAATTGCAAATTTCCATCCCTTATTGTATATCGCATACTCTGTAAGCCATGGCTAATGTTTGTGTCCTCTCTTCTGGAGAGTGGGGTTGTGGCTGGGGTGGTGGCCCATCCAGGCCTTACGTTTTCCCGCCCCTCTTGCAGCAGGGCTCCCTGTCACCAATGGCTGTGGCCATAAGTGTGGAACATCACTTCTGGGTCAAGCCTTTCTTAAGATACAGGTGGGGTTTCTTTTTCTTTCTTCTGTTGGCTCCAAGCAGAGGACTCCGAGACCCAAGCTGAAGGCAGAGCCACAAGGTGGATGGAACCCAAGTCTATAAATCACTATAGGGAGGAAAGCTGCTCTCTGCCCAGAAATATCAATGTTGTGTTGTTAGATGAGTGAGAAATAAATGTCCTAGGTGTAAAACCTTGAATTGTTATGGCTTATTTGTTGCAGAAGCATTGATAAACATATATTCTGTCATGTGATTATGTGTTGTGTTCTAAATATTAAAAATCTGTAATTACTACATATTCCCGGAGAAAAGTTACTATGCTTTATGCCTTTATCTAGTCAATTGTACCATGAAAGGAGTATAAAGAAGCTGCTTTTACACAATTGAAAGAATTATCTGGACTTTGAAAACTGAAAAACTGTATTAAAAAATTTAAGTGTCATTTAACGTTGTGTAACTTTGAGCATTCCACAATTTTTCTGAGCCATGGTTTTCCCACCTGTGAAGCAGAGATAATGATATGCGTGTGGAGAGCTGTTATGGAAACATCTAGCACATATCAGATGGCTTTGCATAAAGTTGTGGCCAACAAGTATAATGCTTAACATCAGTGTTCTAAAGTGCTTTTTGAAAAAACCAAGCAGTAACCATTAGAAGTATATAGTGGTTTATAACTTGTAACATGTTTTCATTACTTTATCTCATTTTATTGACATGGCAACTTTGGAATGTCACCATGGTTAGCAATATTGTCTTTACAATTAAAAACGAAGAGGCTCAGAAGTTCTTAAAACTCATACATGAGAATATCAGAGGTAGAAGCTAATTCTTCTGACATCTACTTCCATGTTCCTCCTCCCACAACAAAATCTTAAAATAGGCAGGTTCCTTTTTTTTTCTCTTCTATTCTTGGGCAAGTATTTGCAGAAAGTACTTCTGTGTTGTTGCTTTGCTTGTATAAGACCAAGGATACTGCAGAGACAGAGTATAAATCTGAAGCAGGTGTTTATTTATGCATCTAGGCATAAGTTTGCTTGGTCAGCCTAAGATCTATCAACCATTTCTCTGGTTTATTTGAGCAGATATTGACATTGTGAGGACCTTGTAATAATTATAACGTCTTTGACTACTTACTGTATATGCTACTCTCTTCAATGTTTTTTATACATGAATTCATTTTATATTTACAACAACCCTACGAACTAATTAATATAATTAGCCCCACTTTACATATGAGGAAACTGAGGCACAGTGGAACGAAGTTACTTTCTCAAGGTGACATGGCTATAAGCAGCCAAGCCAGCATTTTAGTGTCTGCCTCCAGAGTCTACACTCTTCTCTTTTTTTTAGATTTTTAATGCTTATTTATTTTTGAAGGAGACAGAGACAGAAGATGAGTGGAGAAGGGGGAGCGAGAGAGAGGGAGACACAGAATCGGAAGCAGCAGAGCCTACACTCTTGAACGCCATGCTATCCCATCTCTCAACATGGGTCAGTACATATTTAATTGATAGTACGTTTTTGTTCTACAGAATTCATGAAATGGAATTTACAACTTAATACCACAGTTGGTATCTAGGGTGGAATTCTTAAAGTGTTGGAAACTGTTTTAGTTTTGCCCTAGAAAATTGTAATTTCACTTTATTTTTATAATTTTTACATAACAGGTCGCTGTCTCAATGAATTTGGAGACTTACACTCAATAGCAAGTCCCCATAGGAGGAAGGATATTTAAACGGGGTGTAGAAGAGGAAGGCAAGGGAGAAGAGGCCCATATTCAGAGGTAAAGAGATAGAGAGGTAAGAGATGCAAAGGGAAAAAATAAGGAGGAAAAAAATACTGAGGGATTCCAGATGTCAGTAGAGTCAGCAGAAGAAACAGATGACACATGGAGCCAAGCACTGGAAGGAGACAACTTACTGCGTTCCCAGGTCCCATGTCTCATGGATGGGTGGGGCCTGGGAAACCAAACAGGGACAGACAGAGGAAAATGTTGAGCACTAGCTACCTTGAAGAGCTATTACTTCATAAGGAATTGAGCATTAGTTACTTCCATTGAGTCTTGATGGTCTTGACTATTATCCCATCCCATATTCCCATGAAGGATAGCCCTCGCCCTCACAGGCGGTCCTTTAGAAAAACTCAACAAAATCACTAGTGCCGTAATGCAAATATGTTTCTGCTTTTGAGATTTTTCAGAGTTCTTTTAAACATTTGGCCATCATATAATTTTAGCCAGCATCTCTCTCATGTTTTGAAAATTGACCAGCATTTACTTTGGGCTTTGTTTCTTTTCATGCATTATTATGTGAGGTATCATAGTAGATCAATTAAAGGGCAAACGCTCAGAGCTCATCCACTTCCTAGATTTGTGACCTTGAGCATGTTACATAACCTCTCTAAATCTTAGTTACATCATTTGTAAGCTGGAGAATAATAAAAGTACCTACTTCATAAAACCGTAGTGATAGTTAAATGAAATAATGTTTGTAAATCACTCAGTGCAGTTCCTGGCCCATAATTAGTGCTCAATAAATATAGACTCTTATTAAACTGGTGGTACACTTTATGAAGTTGATTTCCCTTTCCAAAGTGAGCAATGTCACTCTCTTCTTGCTGGCAGGAATCAGTTCCCCAATCTATCTCACAGTGCCACTTTGCCTTGGCCTGTATGCAGGGACTGGAATGGGATGAGGGGAAATTGACTGAATTGGCCTGGAGTCCAGCGTTAGACACTGAATGTGTGGCACTCAGGAAGCTCCTCTTGGTTGACACTGAGGGAGTACCCTCCTTACTGAAATGTCCCTCAAAAGGAACAAAAAACAAAATGGGTCAGACCAAGGGCAATTAAGTACAATGACAGATGAGAGCCTGAGTTTGCCATCCAATTTAATAAAAAGACTCATTCTGGGGAAGGAAGACCACATGTATAAGTTCAAATTTAAATAGAGAAAACTAGATGCTACAAACATCTCAAAGCCTGCAGGGTACAGAAAAGCAATGTGAATGAGAATCTTTTAATGCCAAGTCTTGAATGAAATGAGTATACTTTCAGAAAGAAATAATGTGAAGGGGAAATTCTTTTAGGTTATATTTTCCTTCCTTCAATTGTTAAATAACCAAGTCCTCAGAGAGAGACTAATATCCCCACTTTTCCTTTGCGGCCCCATGGTGGATATGAGACCAAGAAGTGATTGTTTGTTAAAATATTTACGTCTTTGGGCTTCACATGAGCTCTTACAATCACTTCAAGCCCACAGGCCTCCATCAATTTTATGAATGTCATTAATCTTGTCACTTAACCATCTTGGCCTTCGGTTTTTGTTTTCCTCTACCTTGCTTGTCCTTGATGGTAAAGAGCAAAGCGTATTCAATCTCAGAAAGGGAGAAGAGTCTCTTCCTTCCTCATGATGAGCACACCCCAGCTGTGCACACTGTGTGGGTCAATTTTCCTGTGAATTCTCATCACTACTTTTCTCAAAGCATTGAAAGGTAAGGCATTTTCCTTCTTTTTACACAAATATTTTATCTTTAAAAAATTTTTAAGTTATATCTCAGAGTTTCATTTGACATCAAGAAGACTCTGAGGTCGACAAAAAGGGTTGGCTGTGGATAGAATAAAGAACAAGTCTGAAGAGCAAAGGTTAGGGATGGGATCTGCAAGGGGGATCTTAAGCAATTGTCCTCAAGTTCATAGCCTTTAAACCTGAATGGCAGAGAGCACAAGTTGAGGGAGTCACAGTTGCTGGTTAATCTAGAAGCTGTGCTTTAGTCATTCTGTCATGTACCGTGCATTTGTTCATTCAGTAAACATTTATTGTGCTCCTACTATGTGCAGAGTAGAACACTTTTCGTTTTGGCTAGTAAGGCAGACATGCTAATTACTGCTGTAAAACTATAAAATACACACATATACTAGGTTACAAACAGATACAATATAATACAGATACTATATACACATAGACAAAGAGCTAAGGATGCCTGGGAAAAGAAGCAATCATTCTGTCTGGAAGCTCTGATAGCTTTATGTCTAGAGAAAGGAAAAGGGAGAAGGGCATTGAAATGATGAGATATGCTGGCATTCAGCTGTCCCGCAGGGGCCAGTAGCCTGCGGCAACCTGAGTCACCGCTGGAGCTACTAGCAGTCCTTTTATAGGATGACCACACACACTGGCCTGGGGTGGCTCTGGTTTATCCCATTTATAACGCTGTAATTATTAATCTAGTCTCCTTTCACCGTCTAGAGTGAACGGCTGGTTACCCGCAGCCCCTCTGCCCCTTGGTAATAAGCGCTCCTCTCTGTCTCTTGCTCTCTCGCTCTAACTCTCTAACTTTTCCTCCACCCTACAAAGAGGAAAAGAATTCAGGGCATGACCCTCAACCATGAACGCTGAAGTAGAGGTCTGTCAGAGGGCTGAACAGCAATGGTCAGAGAGTGTTAGACACGGGGCTGAGCAGATGGCCTTGAACTGAGAAAAGGGCAGAGTAGAGTGTTCTTTGACAATGATTTTGCCTAGAGTTTCCATATGTATTCTGTGGAATATTTACATCATGTATTGACAGATAGTTCATGAATAAAGCGTTTTCTGCTTATATATGCTTAATTAATGCTATATTCAGCAAGCATAAACTGTTTTCTTTACTCACGATTCCTTATGACATTTTAGGTGCTTGGCTCCCATGTAATCTCTATACAGAGCTATGTCCAACATGCCATGTGCCCAGACTTAGACATCCAGTCATGGAGCCCTCTTTATGGAGCATCTTACAGGGCAGACACTTATTTCAGGAAACCCTGAACTCCATATGTTGCTGACTTTAGAGAAGACGAAGTTTTCTTTAGTAATTCACTGGCTGTCCTTTATTTACGTTATTGGGGTTTTCTACTCAGTTGCCATATGTCTCTGTCATTGGTTTATTTGTTTGTTTTTTCCAAATAGTCAGTGGATCTGAAAAAAATATTTGTATAAGCAATTCACCACATCATTGTCACTCTCTAGGCCTCTTATTTTCTACTTAAGGAAATGGAAGCACAGAAAAATGAAATAAACAGCCCCATTAAAAATAGACTTATTATTTGTCTTTGTAAATTTCCCATAGGCTGTTGGCTCATTGTCAAGGAAGGTAGCAGAAAACTGAGGTAGGGAGCCCAGACACCTGAACCTTTATGCTCCACCGTTCACCAATGGCTCATGTAATTTTGCAAAAACCCACGGTGCAAATGTTCTTCTGTAGAAATAAGGCATTGTGGGATTAACTGTGTTGTCTCAGTTCTAAAATTCTATATTCCGATATTTTAAGTTTTATTTTGCTTCCAGTATATAGAAGATTCTGGAACAAAAGGACGAAGCAATTTGACTTGGAGCGAGTGACCCATCAGGGCAGAGGTGGGATCCTGAGGATTGTATTTCTAGTCAGTTTCTTTGCCTACTAGCCCTTTTTGAAAATTCTGTCTTCCTTTTTACATTTTTTGAAGTTTTTCAAGATACAAAATAACTTATGAAAAATTAAGCCAAATGCCCCATACCAACATTTCTTTCATACATAAGTCTCAAAGTTCACTGGGGATTGTAGACTAACATTTCCTAACATTTCAGTGACACTCCCCTCCTCCCTTCCTGCAGATCTAAGATATTTGGGTTGGAATATAATGAAAGTAGGTGTGATGCCCGTGGGAGGGAGGAGACAAAGACTGAATACAACAACAAATGGCTCTCTCTGTTCCAAAGCCCTCTCTCCTCTAAAGAGCAAGTCCCAGGCTTTTCCTAATATTAATGAATTACTTTCAAAATTTACACAGATAAATAAATCACTCGGAGAATCGTGAAACACTAAAAACAGAAAAGTGGCAGGCTGACAAACCCAGGTCTGGCAAGTGCTTTGATTTATTTTGTCTCTGTGCCTGAGGGGCAAACTAGGTAATTTTCCAGGTGAGGGTAATTATCTCCGGCTTGCCATCTTGGGAGAGGACCCCCTGGAGCTGCAGGCTGACCTTGGCACTTTGATCTTTTAGTTCATGCCCACATACCGCTGGAGAGAAATCCTATACTGCAAAGAGCTACTCTCTTATTCCCCCTCACTTGCTTGGGGTCACTTGATTTGTTCTATTCTCCCTAGTTTTCTTGTCGCAGAAGAATTCTAAGCAGGTGGTGAAAAGTGCACCGGATAAGCTAAATGTCAAGTTCGAATGCTGTCTTTTGGTCACAGTCGAGATCTGAGTCTGCCTAGATCTAAGTGACCTCAGCTTCGAAACCCTAAAATTGTCATGTGTCTGGTGCTTGAGGTATAAGTGGCTAATAAAAAGTCAACTTGGATTAGTGAGAAGCAGCTTTCTAATAGAGCTGACACAATCAAGTGGGTCAGTAGAGGGGATATGAAATGATCTTCTCTTACAGCGGAAGGGGCATTACAGAGCCAAATACTTTAGAGGAATTTCGGAATGTTCCATCACCCTAAAACAATTTAATGCTTTTTGTAATTAGTTGGGGATGTGCCAGAGAGCTTTAGATTGCCTCATTTTCTTCTTTAGCTTTTGATTTGGTTCTACTCACTCTTTCTTTGTAGCTCTATATTACATTTACAAAAATGGGACCATTAGCATATCCTCTGTTCAGCGACCTTTTCTTTTCATTTAATGGTGAGTTTTGAGTATCTTGCTTCAAGGATTGCTCAGGGCTTAAGAATGGAGCTGTCTGGGTGTGAATCCCAGTTCTTCCACTTATGAGCTGTGTGACTTTGAACAGGTGACTTGACACATCTATATCTTACGTTCATCATCTTTAGAATAGGGATGATGATATTATCTTACCTATAAAGTGGCTAGGAGAATTAAATGTTACAAAGTCTGACATATGGGAGGCATATGTGAGTGTGTGTGTATAATTTTTTTTCCTAGTCACTGAGTAGTTTTTCATTTTAAGGATATGATGAAGTTTTAGGGTGATGGTGGAGTGGTCTGGAGCCGACAGCCAAGAAAGAACGGTTGAAGACATCTTTGGTGTAAAAAGGTGATTTTATTAAAGCATGAGGCAGGACCCATGGGCAGGAAGAGCTGCACTGTGGGTCATGATGAGTAACTCATATACCCTCAGGTTAGGAGGGGGTCAAAAATAGAGTTTCTCCGAGGAATTTTGGAAGCAAGGTTTCCAGGACCGTGAGGGCCTAGCTGTTGCTAAAGAAATGCCATTTATTACCATTTAATAAAACCTCAGTCATGAGACCCTTCAGATGCATATGGGGGGGGGGCATAAGCTTGGAGTATGGTTGCCAGCATATATCTTTGGGCAGTTGAGATAAAAGAAGTTGACTTACAGGATTCGGGAAGTTGGGACAATGTTAAGCTAAGGTTCTCTTTTGACCCCAGCTAAGGTCACTCTGCCTCTTTCAAGGACTTGTCCCTGGGCTGTAGGCTGTAAGGGAATTAAAGTTATTCATTTGCCTTAGTTCCCCACATTACCATTTGAAGCACTTAAACTCCTTTCCTTTGTTCTTGGGTAGCCGGGTGTGGCCAAGGAAAATCACACAGATGCAGCTGGGGCCCTGGGGGTGGAGGGGGGT